>NC_056729.1:1230303046-1230653046 GCF_019279795.1 Protopterus annectens | reverse complement strand
GCTGTGCACCATTCAGTGGGCACAAAGCCTGACGTGAGGCTCTGATTGAACATGGTGCTTAGGTGGGGAGCCAGTTCGTTCTGAAGTTCGTGTAAAACGCAGCCTGGGATGTTGTCCGGTCCCATGGATGTTGTGTTTTTGGCATTAGAGAGTGCTGTGTTTACCTGTGAAGTTGTGATTACAGGGACTCTGCATTCTTCCTGTAAAGATATGGACCCTTTAGGGGGTGAGAGGGGATAAAGTTAGCACTGAACCTATCTGCCAGGATGTTGGCAATATTAGTTGGTTCTGTAATTCTTGTGCCATTGTGCTATAACTCAGAGCAGATCTCAGAACATACCAAAAGGAACGTTGTACTCTATTATTGGCTTGATGAGGGAAGAGTACAGGGGGATAATAATCTTTATTTTCTGGAGGCAATGCCCTTACTTATGACATGAGCAATATAAAATGCCCTACTCATGGCTATGCAGTCCATAATATTTTGGAACATAAATGGCCTTGCAGATATAGACAAAAAGGTAATAGTAGCAAATTATATTAAGAAATACAAAGTGCAAAGAGCAATGCTACACGAGACACATTTGGAAAGAAATGAGCATGTGAATTTGATAAAGAAAGGAGTTCAGGATAGATAGATATTCAGCAGAATACCAAGGACAAAGGAAAAGGGGAGTAATTACAATAATTGCTAGAGGAGCTCCAATAATGATATAAGAAGAAAAAAAGGATATATTTATGGTAGTAAGGGACTACTGGCAAAGAAGGAGGATTCCACTGTCATGTATTTATATTCCACCAAAAACTGCAATTATGGAGCTTGAGAAATTTATTGGAGAAATAATCAACTTTCAGCAGGGAATATTACTTATAGCTGGGGACTGGAATTTGATTTGCAACAATGAGAATGTATCTGGGAGAACAAAAGAGAAAATATAACAACATAGGGTAGATTTCTGAAGAAATGTATGAAAATATTTGGTAAGGAATGTGTGAATTCAGTAGTAGTAACAAAGAGAGAGAACTGACATATTATTCCACATGTTACAATAACTGGACTTGACTATATAGACCTTATATTTTACAGGAATATGTGCATTTAATTGAGAGCTTTGACACACATCCAATAACTATTTCAGATCATTCACCAATACAAATAAAGATATAAATGCAGGGTAATGAAGTCAAAATGAGACAGTGGTACTTTCCCACCTACCTTTTAAAAAGAGAAGAATTTATGGAATGGGTAGTTTATATTAAATTATCCGAGAGTTATTAGGAAAGAGAAATTTCTAAAGAAGTTATATATAATGAGTGGGGTGAAATGAAAACAGAGTTTAAAAATAGTGTAGGGATAGAAGAAAAACAGATATGTTTAAAAAGTAATAGGGATTATTTAGAGAGGCTGACAGAGTATTGCAGAATAGGGGGAATCTCACAGAACACAATTTCAAAGAACATAATCTCTTACCAGCTACTCTGAAGTATCCTCAAGCCTATATGCAGCAAACATAATTTTATACACCAAAATAAAAATCCTTCCCCTACAAGACAACAACAAAACAAGTGTTGCTTTCAATTATCAATACAAAGCAAAAAGGAAACAGTAACCCCATACTCTCCCACATACGCATTCTAAACACACCAATGTGGAAACATACATCCCAACCCAGGTCTCATCTCCTCCCCTCTTAACCCCCCATTCCTATAAATATCTAAATTTTACGACCATTAACCTTAAAAGTATCAGAAACAAAACCCCAGAATTACATGCCTGGATAGCTCACAGCAAACCTGATATTATAGTCGCTACTGAGACATGGCTAAAACCCTATATAAAGATGACAAATTCCTTCCTCCAGGCCTTGCCTGTCTTAAATTAGATAGACCCCATAAAAAGGTGGAGGTGTAGCTCTGATATACCCAAATACCTTTACTATAGTCCCACATACTAAGTCTAACCCACATTTTCCACAGCCGAAATATTAATTTCTTTCCTAAATGTGAATAACTGCAACAGCCTCTGTATTGTAGTCCTATATATTTCTCCAGGCAATAACATTCCTATATTAGAAGAAATCTTTGCTTAGGCAACAAATATAAAAAATGAAACAATCATTCTGGATGATGCAAATATTAACTGGCTGGATATCTCCCACCACCATCATGCCTCTAATATCAACCTATATAACTTTACCCAGCTAATTAACAATATAACTAGACCGAACAAAAACAATGATAGTGGCTCAAACTTGGACTGGATTATGGTCTCTGACCCAAACAGAATTGCCTCCACAGGAACACTCCCTAATAGTATAAGTGACCACCTACTTGCCTTCATATTACGGAAAATTACCCAAGCACTCAGTAAACACCAGTATAAGCAAACTAGACTTATCCCACTTTCCAAAGCATCAACTGGGAATGCATTAAAATTCCCTCCCCTAGATGAGACTGTCGAATTCAACTCAACATTTCTCAAGGTCCTAAACAATCTCCGACAAAAACAGAGTAAAAACTAATCATGCCCAGTTGGCTTACTAGACCCACTAAGCAACTCATGACTGCCAGGGACAAAGCATGGAAATTATGGCAAAATCAAAAATCCCTCCAACCTCACACAATATAAACAACTCCGTAAACATGTAAAGCACCTAATCATTAAAAAATCACCATAAGTAAAATCCCAAAAAATTCCGGAGCGTCATCAATTCTTTACTAAACCCAGACTCAAATAATAATCCTTGTCCAAATTCAGATAAAACACCCACTGTAATAGCCTCGCTCTGATATTTCATCAATACTAAAGCCAATCTAACCACATCCTTTCCACAAACCAACTCAGTTCTTTCTAATCTATCCACACAAAATATCTTTAATCCCCCTTTACCCAGCTTTTCTCATTCAGCTATTCCTACTACCACTATAAAAAAACTGCTTCTTAAACTCAAACCTGGCACCAATGCCCCAGACAACCTACCTCCTGCATTTCTATAAATATCTGCCAACTCCGTTGCTTATCCCATCAGCGTACTTCTCAACAGATCTATTCAGGAGTCTCATGTACCCATAATTTGGGAAAAAAGCATATAGTCTGTATGCTCATAAAGGAGGAAACAACAGATGTTTCCAACTTTCGACCTATTGCTATCCTCTCACCCATCTCAAAGATTCTGGAAAAATGCATTCACACTCAACTTCATTATTTGCTTCACAACCAAATCCTTTCTCCCACTCAACATAGTTTTATACCGGGTCACAATACTGCTACACCACTTATATCCTTCATGAATACAGTTAAGTAAGCCTGAGATGCTGGAAAATTGGTTCTGCTCTCTTTTTTGACCTTTCTAAGGCCTTTGATATGGTCTCACACTCTTTTCACTAAACTCTCTAACATAGGCATCTCACCCCCAATCCTAGTCTGGTTCTCAAACTACCTCACTAATGGGCAACAATCAACCAAGTGGCAACATTGTCTCTCTCCATTCCTTAACACAACCACAAGTGTTCCCCAAGGATCCATACTAGGTTCCCATCTGTTTAGCATTTTTATCAGCTTCCACACCATCTTAGCCAAGGTATTGTCATCCAACATGCAGATGACTCAGCCATCATCTGTGCTGCCAATTCCTCATCTGAACTACAGCAAGTCCCTCAAAGTGCTCCCACGTCTACAGAAATATGGATGATCAATAATCATCTCGCTCTAAACCCAACAAAATTAAACTAGTGCTTTTTGCCCCCCCAAAGAAAAAAACACTTCCCTAAACAAGGCAGAATTCACTACTCATGTTCAAAATAGCACTGTCACCGAGGTTGTACCAAGCACAAAACTACTAGGTGTCATCATAGATGAAAACCTGACATTTGACCTGCATATTCTACTGCGGTGGTGGTGTTGCGGTAGCGTTGTTGCCTCATAGCAAGACGTTGTCCCGTTCGATTTTCAGCTAGACTGTCTTCTGTGTGGAGGCATACGTGAATGGGGTGTGCCTTTGTTGAAGGTTGTGCGTCAGGGCTGCTAACCCGGTATGTAAAAATCCACTACCAATCATTAGCGGACCAGAGTTCTGCTGTGGCGAGCCCTAACCGGGAAAAGCCGAAAAACACAAACAAACACAAACATTCATATTAATATCAAAAAAGCACATCAAAAACTGGCCATCCTCTAGACACAAATACTTCCTCAACCAATCCGCAAAACTATCCCTAGCCAGAGGAGGCCACAGGATTTTTTGCAGGGGGGCTGGAAACCCAGACCCCCCACAATGAAGCCATTCCAGTGTCCCATTACTTGGCTATTTCTCCCCAGTTGCCATAAACACTGTTCAAAACTCTCAGTGTGCATACTGTTTCATGTGTTACTTCTACTATGATTACACATATGTGGATGTAATTTACAACTTTTATTTCAAATTTTATAGCACAAACACTAATAAACATTTGCTAAACAAAACAATAGTCTTACAATGAAAACAGACTTAGCATTAAAGCTTCTCTACCTTTGATACTCACATTCACTGAAACGGCAGTGAAACCCAAATTCAAAGAAAATGCATCTGGTCAGTGGCAGGTTTAGTTTACCTTTGGACTGTTTTCAAATCACAAGCCCCTTGCACACATTTTAGGGCCATGCAAAAGTTATTTTGATTCACCTTCCTGATTGTATTAATTATAATATATAATTGAATTATATCCCTTCTATTAATTATAACATATAATTGAATTATATCCCTTGTATAATACAACACTTGTTAGTGTGTGTTTTAAAATTATAGTTTTGAACATTTTTCCAGTAATCAATGAAACAAAGCATATGAACCAATAATGACAAACTGCCCAATTCAGAACATTTCAACCATAAAGACCACTCCAAACTTCTGTCATTATAATCCACCAATATCAGTCAATATACACAATCTCTACAGAAGTAAAAGTCATCTGAATAATTCCACATTAAAGAGATCTCAAACTAATGAAGAGGTTGTTGCTAGAAAACAACTTTATATTTCAGTGTTTCATCTACAAATTCAGTGCCTGCTGCCCTCAAATAATAAATTACATTATAAAAATGGTAAGCTGGTATATTGCAATACAGAATGGGTGGCAAGCTGAAAAAAAGGGTTCATAGCTACTAGGCATCTCAGCCAAAGGAGGACATCCTCAGAACTGCAGTACCCCACCCACTTAAAATACAAATCTACATGCTGTGGGAGTAGAACCTACAGCCCTCTACATCAAGATGCAAGTATGCTACCTACTGCGCTACTAACACTGCTTTAAAATACTATACCACAATAGTGATATCATTTGCCAAACAAAACAGTTGCACTATTTGCCCAACAAAACACTTGCACTATTTGCCAAACAAAACAGTTGCACCATTTGCTAAACAAAACAGTTGCACATTTTAAGCAGACTTAGCATGAGCAGCAGTAAACTTCTCTTCTCTTGAAGTTCACAATTCCTTGAAAATGCACTTGGAAATAAATTCTACCTGCTAACTCTAACTAGAGCATTTCACTCACACACACTCACACACACACACACACACACACACACACACACACACACACACACACACACACACACACACACACACACACACACACACACACACCTCAACCTCTTAGTGCAAGACATCTGGAAAAAGCCTAAAATAAATAGGGACAGATTATAAATATTGCTCTCATGACCTTGGATAATTGCTAGAACAACAGGAATTATGTTAGTATGCATTTTTCTAAAGGGTATGAAGTCTAAAGCGCAAATGTCTGTTATTATTTAGCAACTTCAATCCTTTTTAGAATGAATGGGGCAAAAATCTGGACAGCTGGGGGGGTATGGTACCTCCCTCTTATTTATACACACACACACACACACACACACACACACACACACACACACACACACACACACACACACACACACACCATACCTCTCAATCTCTTAGCACAGAAAATCTGGACCAAGCCTGTTATAATGTTGGGGACAAAGGCCCAAAACTAGGGACACATTTACACAGTTGCTAGAATAGCAGGATTTGTGTTAGAATGCATTTTCTAAAGGATATGAAGTCTGAAACTCAAATACATGTCATTACTTAGTAACTTTAATCCTTACCTCATCCGTGTGTGTGTGTGTGTGTGTGTGTGTGTGTGTGTGTGTGTGCGTCTTTTGGCTTTTCCCGTTTAGGGGTTGCCACAGTGGAACTCCAGTCCGCTAATGATTGGCAGTTGATTTGTAAAAAAAAATAAATAAATAAATAAAAATAAAAAACAGAATTTTTATGAGGAACAGATGAAAAATATAAGGCAAAAATCTGGACATTCTGTGAAAATCTGTACAGTTGAAAGGTATGACACACATACATCCCCTACCTCCTTAGAAAGTGGATGGAATAGCAAGGTTGGCATTAGTATGCATTTTCTGGGGATATGAAGTCTAAAACTCAAATGTCTGCCACTTTCTGACTTCAGTCCTCAATGATTTGCCAGAAAAAGCAATTTTATGATAAACTGAAAATATGAGGCAAAAATCTGGATGATTGTGAGGTAATAATCTCCCATATTCTCCATATGTCTGGGCTATGATGCTTTGTAAGCTCTCTGTGAACCATATATGTCAGGAAAATCCAACTAGGACAGCTGAATTTTATTTGGGGTTAATCAGAGTATCGTTAATTGATGGCAGGTGTGTACCCAAGAAGACTGAATGCTATAACTAAAAAGGTGAATGAGGCAAAAATCTGGATAATTGCGAGGTATGACCTCCGCCCTTACACACACTTCTAACCCCACTCTTACACACACCTCCCTACCTTTACCTACCTACTTCTTACATACATGCATACATACCCATACCTACCTACTTCTTACATCCAAACACCCATACCCAGTGGCATAGTTAGAGTTTGTGCCACCTGGGGCTGTCTTTGAGTTTGCCGCTCCCCCTCACAAAATCATGATCAAATGGGGCCCCCCATAAAAAGCCCTTCCCCGCTGCAGCCTTTCCAGTGTCCCATTACTTGGCTGTTTCTCCCCATTTACCATAAACACTGTAACATGCATATTGCTTTATGCTTTACTTGTACAATGATTATTTGGATTTCATTTAAAACTTTTATTTTAAATTGTATTGCACAAACACGGATAGACATCTGCTAAACAAAGCAATATAGTCTCACAATGAAAACAGAATTAGCATTAAAACTTCTCTACCTTTGAAACTCACATTCATTGAAACAGCACTGAAAAGAGACATTTTCTGACAGCACGAGTCCACTGAGACCTGAAACCTTGAACCTTTGAAAGGAACCCAGAGTGTAAGGACACACAGTGTAACACACACACAGATTACACTACATTGAGTCACTGATAGAAGTCTAGTAGAAAATCAAACAAAAGAAAGGTAAGTTAAGGTAAGTTAAAGTAAAATATTACTAACACAACTAATACAAGGAAGGAGGGAAAAGAGGAGGAAGGAAAAGGGAAAAGATTTATTAGTTCTTGAAAAAAAGGCTAAATATAAAAAGGAAAGGATAATATCCACTACACTAAGGGAAGAGAAATAACCAGCTAGCGTGAAGTTTAAAGTTATTAATTAAATCTAACTTTAACTAACCTGCCATCCAGCATTAAGAGACGAGATAGACAACTTAACATCCCACATTCAAAGAAAATGCATCTGAATAGCGGCAGATTAAGTTTACCTTTGGGCTGTTTTCAAATCACAGGCCCCTTGCAAACATATTTAGGACCATGCAAACATATGTGTGTTCTTTGATTCACCTTCCTGATTGTATTAAATTACATTCCTTGTATAATACAGCACACTTGTTAGACAGTGTTTTAAATTTTTCAACATTTTTTTCTAGTAAGCAATGAAATAAAATGTATGAACCAACAATAACAAAACTGTCCAAAATCAGAACAT
Source organism: Protopterus annectens (assembly GCF_019279795.1). Classification (NCBI taxonomy): domain Eukaryota; kingdom Metazoa; phylum Chordata; order Ceratodontiformes; family Protopteridae; genus Protopterus; species Protopterus annectens. Next base: position 1,230,645,108 of record NC_056729.1, on the reverse strand, counting down.
TTCCATCATAAAAGTCTACTCAAATGTCTGTCATTACAATCCACCAGTATCAGTAAATATGCACGCTCTCTACAGAAGTAAAAGTCATCTAAATAATTCCACTTTAAAGAGATCTGTAAATAATGAAGAGGTTGCTCCTAGCAAATAATTTTATATTTCATTGTTTCATTATAAATAAAGTGCCTGTTGACCTTGAAGAATAAATTGCCAATGTTACATTAAATAATTATAACTAGTAATATTTCAATAGAGAATGGATGGCAAACTGATATCAGCTTCATAGTTACTAGGTATCTCCTCCAAAAGAGGACATTCTCAGGACTGCAGCATCCACCCCTTTAAAGTACAACATAGTACAGTATTCGCAATCCACCTACATACTGTGGGAGTAAAACCCACAGCCTTCTGCATCAAAAGCAAGTATATCACCTGTTGTGCTACTAACAATGCAAACAGACCTGGTATAAGCAGCACTAAACTTTTTTTCCCCTGAAGTATTCAGCTCCTTGTAAAATCCACTTGAGACTCAACCATATATCTCAACATAGTAGCACAAGAAATTTAGAAAAATCCAAAATTTATTGGGGGTTGCAAAGGCCCAAAACAAAGGACACATTTTAAACATTGCCTGTATAACCATAGAAAGTTGCTAGAATAAAATGTTTTCTGTTTCCATGCATTTCCTGACAGAGACAAACTTAAATGGATATCATTATTTAGTGAATTCAGTTATCACTGATATGTCAGAAAACCACAAATTTTAAGAAGAACATACCAAACGTATGAGCCAAACATTCCAGAAGTTCTGTGAAAAATCTGGACAGTTGAGAGCTATGGACTCAACTCCTTGAATCATAAACAAGTGGTGGTATGGGTAGAGAATTCAGGATTTCACTCCTTGTATCCAAGGTACAGGGTTTGAGCCTGAGTAACACTAACCATGAGGTATACCTAACTAGGGCATTTTACACCCCCACATAACATCTGTGCATTGAACACTTAGCTGGTGAAGAAGCAACTTCAAGCAGCATAAGCATACTAAATTCCCTTACTTGATGCCTGTGCATTGAACACTTAGAAGCAATTTCAAGCCACAGCAAATGTAATCATCCATGAACTGATGTAGAAGTAATTGCAAATAGCGTGGGTGGACAGGAAGAACAGGACATCTGCACACAGACGTGATGTGACCGGACTGGACCAGCAAGCTACAGGACCATTCTTAAAGAAGAACACCCTTAAAAAGTATTTTTTTTTGTAATTAAAAGAAAATTAATCTCCTAGCCAGCCCGTTCCAGGGGGGGGGTGGTGAAAGTGCACTCCCTTGCACCTGGCTGTGGGTGCCCTTGTATCTAGCGTCTTCCTTTCTTCTACCATCTCTTCTTTAACATGCTCCTCCTCTCCTTACCAATATTCAGTCCTCTCTGAAACCCAAACTTGATTTGTGCTACAATAGAATTGCTAAATTTGTAACCAATGCAAAATATCCATCTCACCACTGTTCCTCATTATGCCTATTAAATTGTTTGGAACTCCCACATCATCTTACATGCATTCAATTAACCACTGCACATGAGTTTATATTTAAGCCATCAAACTGCCCTGCCCTTTCTTCTCTTCTTACACAGTATCATCCAAATAGACTCTCCAATCCAATAATCAACTGCTCCCGAACGTAGAAAAACCAAACCCTTCACCCGGTCAGATGCTGTAGTCCTTTGCTTTTGCAAAACTATGGAACTCCCTCCACCATCAATCAGGCTTACCAGCAATGCAGGTCTCTTTAAGAAATCCCTGAGACAACACCTTTCCTCTCGATGGCAGTGCACATGTGCACTGCCGTCGAGAGGAAAGGCAGTGCACATGTGCCAAAACTGCACTTTCCATAAGCTGACTCCCTCTTCTACCATTACTCTACACCTTCTCTAATTACTACTGTATTATTACTCTTTATATCTGAAAACATTTATTTAATTACAGTGCTGGCACTATCTACTATATCTGCTTCACCTAGACTCAAGCTTAGGACTTTATAAGTGTTAATTATTCAGTCTATGTAGCAAGAACCCAAGCTACTCACATGGATGACTTAATTATCCTGACTTGTTATATCCTAACTTGTGATATTCCAGTTCTGTAAACCACTTTATCCTCAATATTGTAACCTATTATTGTACTCATATGCACTGTATGCACTTACCATGTTGATCTATTGTACTGGATGGATTGCATATTGTATGTAATATGTATTTTAGTATGGAGCTTTTCTCCCCGGGCCTCCACTGAAAATGGGCCCACTATGGCCCAGTGGATCATCCCGGTAATCAAATGCAAATGCAGAGTGCTGAAGAGAAAACAAGGGAGTATCTGGATAATATGCAATTGTTAAGCAATTGTTTTTTGATAACTTCTGAGCACAAAAAACTTTTAGCACAATGACTTGGGCAACAGAAAATAGAAAGGGTTGTCATCAAACTTAGGGAGCCTATAACAAGAAAAATAACCAGAGCTCTTGTATAGGTATTAGAGATAATCTGGGAAATTTTATGAAAAAGTGTATAAAGCAGGGAAATGCAGAAATAAAAAAAGAGCACAAATAGAAATATTTATGGAAGACGTAAGTATGCCAAGGAGGCTCAACAACTAACAGTTAAGATAGGAGGAGATAAGCTAAAAATCATGATATATAATCAATCTGCAAGAAAGTCTCCAGGAACAAATGGTATTCATGTGGAAGTTTGGGAGCTAGGAGGCAAGAAAGTGATAAAAATATGGAAAGGTTTAACAGTATTTTAAAAGGAACCTTGCTTTTGTAATTCTCCTGCCCCTGTGGCAGCATCCACTGAAGCTCCGCCCTCTACCCAAAGGGGTGCTATCACCAGGAGCATCTTGGGCACATTGTTGGGATTTCCTAAACAAGAACCACTTACCTCCCTTCTGGTTGCAAGACAAGGTCCTCTGAAGGGGTGAAAAATGGACCCCCACAGCAGACAATGTTTTGCCACACCAACACTGGGCCACTGCATCTGACCTCATGCCTTTGGAATGCAGACTGTTCTGAAAAGGCCAGAGTCAAATGCATCGAAGTAGTTGATAGCTCTGAAGGAAGCCATGAGGCTAGTGCCAAGGGAAGGAATCCCCACAGGAAATAGTTAGCTCCAGAAAGTACAGTTGTGTACATTTACCATAAATGTAGATGTTTGAGTGTATTCACTGTTGCAGTCATCACATTTGGGTTATCTGCCTGCAGGTAGCCCTCAGCTGGCCTGAATACCAGAGTCTTCGGATTCCTGCGTTGGATGCTGTCTCTTCTTCTATGGCTCCAGGTCGTCAGGGGTATAAAACATGCAGCCGATGCCATTACATCAGTTTTTCTTGCCCCAGATGTCAGGTGCCCCCACAATGGGAAGCAATTATATGCACAGTGGTGCAGCGGTTAACGTTGTCACCTCACAGCAAGAGGTTCTCTGGTTCTGTGTGGAGTTTGCATGTTCTCCCTGTGTTCGCGTGGGTTTCCTCCGGGTACGTTGGTTTCCTCCCACATTCCAAAGACATGCATCTGGAGCATTTCTCCCTGAGCTTCTGCTGAAAACAGGCTCTGTGGAACCTAGTCGGACATTCCTGGTCAACAAATGTTAAATAAATTATGGTACACCTCCATCAAAAAGCAAACACACCAGAAAATGTAAATATACCAAAGAAGAAGGAAAGGTAGAGCCAAGAGAAGTCAGGGGGTAACCAGGACTACAACAGTGAATACACTCAAACATCTACATTTATGGTAAGTGTACACAACTGTACTATGTTCTTTGTGTTTCACTGTTGCAGTCATCACATTGTAGGTGTACACAACTGTACTATGTTCTTTGTGTTTCACTGTTGCAGTCATCACATTGGGTTGATTCTCAAAGTTAAGGAAGGGAGGAGGAAGTTAAGAGAACATTAGGGCCAGCTATTAAGCCCTGCAAGACTGCAGTGGCAAAACCAGCTCTGGATTTAGAAAAAATAGGCATGTGGTAATGCTTGGTGAAGGTATGTACAGAGCTCCAGGTATCAGCTTCTAGGATGTCCCTAGTAGGGACTCCTCTGAGAAAGGCTGCAGAGGTAGATGCAAACCCTGGTAGAATGTGATCTTATCCCCTGTGGGGAAGGTTTTCCATGGTGCTTGTAGCAGAAATTAATGCAATGGGCTACCCATTTGTAAATGGTTTGCTTTGAAATGGCCTTCTCCTCTGCCCCTGCAGGAAAGCCAACTAGCAGCTGTTATGATTTTCAGAGAGGCTTAGTCCTGTCCAAATAAAATCTAAGTTGTCTGTGCACATCCAGAGAGTGCAGTATTCGTTCCCCTTTGTTTTGTGGATTAGGGAAAAAAAGTAGGCAAATGAATGGACTGATTTAGGGCCACACTACACACCACCTTGGGCATAAAGGAAGGATTGGTCCTGAGGGAAACCCTGTCTGTATGGAAGATAATGAAGGGTTCCTCTGCCATGAGGGCCTGTAATTCAGACACTCTTCTTGTTGAAGTGATGGCTAGAAGGAAGGCTGTTTTCCAAGAAAGGAATTTCAACTCTGCTGTTGCAGCTGGCTCAAAGAGCGTGAGAGTGAGCTTTTCCAATACAAAGTTAAGGTCCCAGTCTGGAGTGGGGGCTCTCCTGGGGGGAGGGTTACATTTTTGGCCCCTCTAAGGAATTGTTTTAGCAAGGGGTGAGAGAAGAGGTGCGGCTCAGTATTATAATGTGCTGAAATGGCAGCGGCATGAATTTTAATTGATGAGAAGGATAGGCCCTTGTGGAGGATTTCTGTTAAGTACTGAAGAATATGAGGTAAGCTGGGCACCGTTGTGCCCATCCCCTGAGTCTGGCTACAGGAACAGTATCTTTTCCACTTTTCAGCATAGGATTTTCTAGTACTAGGTCTCCTTGCCTCCAGAATGACATCTAGCATCTGCTTACTGAGGGATGCTATTGGAGAGCTCAAGGAATTAGCCAGGCTGCAAGGTTCAGGGTTAAAAACTGAGGATGCAGAATCTGGCCCGCCTGCTGGGACAGCAGGGAAGGGGTCTGAGGCAGGTCCCATGGTTCCAGCAGTGTCATACTGCACAAGAGGGGGTACCAGTGCTGGCGTGGCCAGTCTGGTGCAATCAGTATTGTCCTTGGCTTGTCCTGTTTGATCTTTAGCAGAACCTTCGAGAGGAGAGGCAGAGGGGGAAAGGCATAAACTGAGAGGCTTTCCCAGGTAAAGAACAGGGCATCCACTTTCCAAGCTTGACTGTGGGGAGTCCTTGTGCAGAATTTGTCTAATTGGTAGTTCTGAGGGGAGGCAAACAGGTCTACCTCTGGAGTCCCCCATTTGTTTCTCAAGAGGTTGAATATTTTTGGTTCTAGTTTCCATTCATGTGGGTCCATGAGATTTCTGCTTAAGTCGTCTGCCAGTGAATTTAGCTTGCCTGGCAGGAATTGAGCTTGTAGGTGCACTTGGTAGTTCAAGGCTGTGTTCCACAGAGCCATGGCTAGTCTGCAGAGAGGGTATGAGTGGGTTCCCCCCTGCTTGTTTATGTGCCACATAACTGTGGTGTTGTCTGTCTTTACCAATAGTTGTCCTGGAAGAATGCGGTCTTTGAAGGCTGTCAGGGAATTCTGCACAGCTAACATTTCTTTTTGACTGATATGCAGGTGCATCTGTCTCGGTATCCATTTGCCCTGAATGCACTTGCCCTGCCAAATGAGCCCCCCCATGCATAGTCTGATGCAAGTGTTGTTAGGGTTTGGGCAGCAGGGAGTAGAGTGAAAGGGAGCCCCTTGTTGTGGTAGCAGGTCTCTGCCCACCAAAGGAACTCTGTCTTTGTATAAGGAATGATAGGAATCATTGATTCCAGGTCCTGAGAATGTTGACACCCATAGGCTTATTAGATACAATTATAGTTTCCTCATATGGATCTTTTAAATTACGTGGAGGGGAGAGCTGAACAGAGTATGTTGGAGGGAAGTATGAGGTCTTAGTGTTGGTGAAGAGGAGTCACCTGCATGCATGTTTTGTTTTTTTGTACTAGAAGTTTGGTGGATGAGCGTGAGAGTGGGCGTTGTGTTGTTGTAGGGGATTGTGTTTTTTTAGGGCTGGGGTGGTGTCAGGTGGGTGGAGATTTTATGGGCGACTTTGAGTTGGTTGAGCTGTTGGGGTAAGAGAAGTAGTTTAGTTTTATTGGCCTCATATGGTAGCTAAGTGTTCAGTTCATATAAGATGGAGGAGAGGGGGGGGACTAGAGGGGGGGTACACCATAAATGAAAAGAAAATTCACAGAGTACCCTGCCAACAGATTGTATTCCTGGGAGCAAGCAAGCAAGGGAATACCATTTATGGTGTACCCCAGTCTTGCATATGGAATTAATAGAATGCAAGAGGCCATGAACACAAGGGCTTGCAGAATTTTCCTTGCAGATAGCTGGGGTTTTGTGGCCAATAGTTTGAAGTAGGTTGTCAAATAAACTTGTTTCTCTGGAGTGAGGAAAGCCATCTGGGAAGTTGTGTTCAAGCTTGCTCCCAGGAATACAATCTGTTGGCAGGGTACTCTGTGAATTTTCTTTTCATTTATGGTGTTCCCCAGTGAGGTTAGAAGTTTCTTTACGAATGCCAGATGTTGTAATAGCAAGTCCTGGCTTTCTGCTTGAATCAGACAATCATCCAAGTATGGGTATATCTGAATATTTCTCTGCCTGAAAAATGCAATGGCTGGAGATAGATACTTTGTGAATACCCTGGGCACAGTAGATAAGCCAAAGGGAAGTACAGAGAACTGACAGTGCATGCAGCCTGCCCTGAGTCATAGGTATTTCCTGCAAGATTCCCTTATTGGAATATGCAAGTAAGTGTCTAAGGTTGCCAGCCACGCATCTTTGCCTAGCATATGAAGAAGCTGTTGAAGTGTTAGCATTTTGAATTTTGGGATTACCAGAAAGGTGTTTAGAATAGAGAGGGCCAGCATAGGACACCAGGAGCTGTCTTTTCTGGGTAACAGGAAAAGTCTTGAATAAAAACATTGTCCCCTTTGTTCTGCTGAGACAGGTTGAATAGCCCTGATACTTAGAAGAGAAAACCTGCTGTTGGGCCTCCACCCACTGATTTGGGGGTAGGTCTGGCCAACAATTTGGGGTTGGTAGTGTGTGGAAGTGGAATCTGTATTCTTGGGAAACTATGTTCAAAACCCATTTGTCCTGGGTAACGAGTTCCCATTTTTATGCATGCAGGGCAAGCTTTCCTCCTAAGGGAGCTGGCAGTTGAGCAGGGTTTGGAAGGGTTAAGATTAAGTCATTGTGCCATTTTTCTGTAGGGGGGTGACTTACTACTCCCTGCTTTGGAAGTGGGAGCCCCACAATGCTTAGATCTGTGCGCAGCCTGAGACTGTAACCTAGGTGGTCTGCTGTTCCTGGGTTTGGACTGAGAAGGCCTGGAAGAGACTGGAAAGGACCAATTCTTTGAAGGGCAATGCCTACTAAATCTGGGAGGCTGTACGTGTAGGAAATATTTAACAGTTTGCATAGATTTAGCTTTTTCCTCCATCCTTTTGAGGACTTCTTCTGCTTTTTTTGCCAAACAGGCGGTCTTGGTTTAAGGGAGCATCCAGTAATTTAGCTTTAACATGATCTGGCAAGCTTTGCTCCTTAAGCCAAGCATGCCTTCTAAGTACAGACCCAGTGACAGCAGCCCTGCAAGATGCTTCTAAAGTGTCAAAACCACATTGCAAAGTATGTTTACCAACTTGTTCTGCAGAAGCCTATCCAGGTGAAAGCGCTAACCACGTCTCCTGTTTGTATCACAATAAATCCGAATTTTAAAGTTCATGAAGCAGCGGTTATTTCAGCTTTGTTTCCTGCATTTTGGTTAGTGCTGTGTTCACTGCCTGCATTGCTACTGTGCCTTTTATGTTAGTTTATGTGCTTGGACTGAGTTTGGCACAGGTAGCGTTAGTCCTGTGGGGAGTGATATTTCTTGGACTTATTATATATATAGTCCCATAATATGCTGCTGATACATTAACATAAGAAACTGGCAATTTAAAGCCCTAATGGCCAAAGTAGCAGAAATGTATATCTTCTTACCCCATTCTGTCTAAGGCTCTAGAATCTCTATCAGAAGGGCTAGGATTTTTGGCAGCAGTAGCCTTAATGCATTTTGGTCCTTGGGAAATGGTCTCTGGATCTGCAGTAGGATTCTTGAAGAGGAACTTGTGAGAGTCAGGTACTCTGTAATACCGGTCAGGTTTTCTGGGAGATGGAGGTAAAGTGTCTGGGGAAAGGCTAGATTCCAAGAAAGCATCATCTACAATGTCCAGAACAGGAGGGATAGGTAAAGGCCTGTTTTGAGGAAGGAGTAAGAATTCCCTAAGCCTCTTTTTGGAGTCAGAGTAATCCTGGCTTTCCCAGCAGAAATGCTCCCTAAGAGTGTGAAGGTTTCACCAAAAGAAAACTCTTCTGGAGGGGAAGCAGAGGGAATGGAATCATCTGCATCAGAATCCTCATAGGTAGATAAGGGCAAATCATGGTAAGCTGAAGGAAGAGAAATATCAGATTCCTGATCAGAAGAATCAGAAGGAAAATCAGTTCTAGGTCTCAGAGGGGGAAGCCTGGATTCCCCTAATTAAGGTAATAAGGTCTTCAGTCATTCTAAGCATTTGTTTTTTAGGCATATGGGCCTGAGCCTGTGGTTTGGACATCAGTTTTCTAGGCGTGGTGCGAGTTTTAGGCCTGGATGAAGACAATGGCGTCAGTTTAAAATGCAAGTCTGTAGGCCTGAATACACCCTCAGAAGCTGGTGCCTGCACAGCATCTCTGGACCCATCCAAGGTAGAGACATCCGCAGGTTCCATGGTTGAAGAAGCATCTCGTGGCATACTGGACTCTGAATGGATCTCAGTAGAGGCCTGCGAATCTGAAGTAGCGGGTATCAGGGGCTGTGAAAGCGCCTCACTGAGTACCGGCGGACTGGCGGCTAGCTTAACGGAAGTATCATCGGCAGTTTTGCACCTATGCGGTCTGTCTCTGTCTTTATCCTTACATTTTTTTCAGAAGATTAGTAGTCTGATGGATTAACGAAGCCATTTCGGAGTACTAAGACCGAGTATGACAATAATTTGCTGCAAAGATAGCCCGACGATGAATAGCTCGGGGGTTGACCAAGGCACAAAACCGACAGCAAGGGATGTTGTGGTCTGGGCCTAAACAGGGGATGCAGTACAAATGAAAATCTCTATGAGGTATTTGCTTTCCACAGGTAAGACAATTGTTAACTTTTACTGACATTGGTTGGAGCAAGAAAAAAGGATCCCCAACGGGGTACTTATCTTTTTTTTTTTTTTTTGAAGACTTTGGATCTGAAACTCAAAAACGAAATTTGCAGGAGTGAGACGACCGGCAGTTGCGAACTGCTTCTGCTTCAGGTACCGCACGGCAACAAAGACTGATGTAATGGCATCGGCTGCATGTTTTATACCCCCGATAACCTGACGTCATGGAAGAAGAGACAGCATCCGATGCAGGAATCTGAAGACTCTGGTATTCAGGCTGGCTGAGGGCTACCTGCAGACAGATAACCCAAATGTGATGACTGCAACAGTGAAACATGAAGAACATCCACCAGCTCCAAGATGAAGACTGGGGAAGAAGAAATTAAAAATTGTGTAGGAGGATCTGTACTCTCCACCTCAGACCGGAAGGGAATGATCCCCAAATCAATCTGCTCTTTCAAAAAGGTCTGCATTATTTTGTCCAAATCCCTTTCCCAAATACTTCTAGAGGATATAATGGATCTAGAAGATGCAGTTGAAAGCAGTTTAGCTGACCAGTGCAAAGCCCTGCCCAGATCATGGTACCTAATAGAGGGTGACCAGACTCCGGGTGGTGATAGATCCAGTGAAAACACTGGTTCTAGAGTGGCAGCCATCAGTGGTGAAGGGTACCAAAGTGGGTCTGACAACAAAGAAGCTAATGAGCTTGGGGCAGCCAAGGACTGGTACCAAAGAAGTTCAAAAGTTGGAGCAGAGGAAGCCAGAGAGTGGGACTGAAGAGGTAACAATGCCAGATTCAAGAGTGGAGCAGAGGCAGAAGAGGGCCTGGGGGTCTTCTGTGCCATCTTATCCACCATTACAATCTCAGCATATCTTCTTACTTTCCTTTTTTTACCTTCTTTCCTTTTATCCTTCTCTTTATCTTTATTTCTGTCCTTTCTAGACTTTACAAAAGATCTGTTAGCACAAGAACTTGCCACCAAAGGACTAGACTTAAAGGCACTAACAACAAGAAGTCTATTAACCACTAACTTTGAATGCCTGTCTGCCAATGCCATAGACCTGGAGGAAGCACTTCCCACATTCCTTATCTAAATGAGTTGCCCCTAGGCAGCAGATACATTTGTCATGCGAGTCCTGTGGGGCAGCTTGTGATGACATTCCACATGCGTTTTGATTCCTGAAGTTTTGTCCATCATGGAAAAATGACCAAATTCTCCTCTAACCACAAGCAAACAGCAGAAAGTATCAGGAAAGAAAGAGGATAGAAGACTGAAGGCCTAACCACAATGTAGGAATCAACAGACAAGAAAATCTTCACCACCTTGACAAACAACCCTAAATAAAGAAAGTTTGTTTTACAACATCCATGAATGGAGAGGAGAACAACAACAAAGCTAAAAATTATTAAAATTTACACTGAGAAACAGCAAAAGGTTATCCAAAACACTTGTCTGTGATGTGTTGTTGAGACCACATCTAAGGGGAGCAAAAGTAATTTGAAGAGATTTGGTGATGCAGTGCATTATGGGAGAGCAGCTCAAGCTTTGGTGCCCAAGTCTCAGTTGCTGGCCTTAGATCTGCTAGGATCTTATAACCCACAGATTGAGATGTAGAGAAAAGAAACATCGGAGCTACTATTCAGCTATTCCATTAAAAACAAATAAATGGAAGCTTTTTGAAGTGGAGTTGTTTTTATAGATTCATAGGTAAGTATTAAGCTAGCAACTCTTGAGGGTCATTTTAAGTCTAGTCAGTTTCCCTTTTTGTGCTTGAATTAATGTACCTCATTTGGTTAGAGATTGGCCTTACTCATCCCATGGTTGACAATTATATATTACCCTTAATAAGAATAACTGGCGTCATACCATAGATAATTTGAGGAGACCTATGTATGGGATAAAGCATTTAGGAACTTCCTATGTCCATCGGGGACAGTGCTAGGGTAAATTTTCTGTTTCTCATCCATAGATTCAAGTTATGGTTGAATATGAACAAAAATGAACTTTGTTTTATGTGGATGAAGAGTCTTTTCCAGAGAAGTGGTATCCTCTAAGATATACCTGCCTTTCCAAACCATTCTGTTGATGTTGCAGAAGAGGATTATATCCCTAGCGAGAGTATTTATGATGCCATTTGACTTGCTGGTGTGCAGTAAATCCATCAGTACTGGATCAGAGGATGCCTTGTATGTCAAACACAGATCACCATTTAACAGTCTGTATGATACAGAGAATAGTGACAGGGCTTTAAATTGGTCCATGTAAGACATGTTGTTCAGGACTTGTATTCTTTTAGCAAGGGATCTCTGTGGGTGATTCATTTGCTGCATGTTTCTGGATAGATATGTGCCAAAGGGGGCATTCTACTCAATGACTTGCCTAATGAGTTCTGAGAAAAGGGGAACAATGATATCCCTTGATCTAGACAATCCCTTTGTTTATAGGCTGTGCAATATAGAAAGACTTCCTTAAAATAATGGGCACAAAATTTACATAATTTTTCCTAACTATGTTGCACTACTTGGCATCTACCATTGTAGAAATGGCTGCAAAGCTTTTTGCCTACTTAATCCATACTGTACCACATGGATGGCGAAGGTCCTACCTGTCTCTGTTGGAAAGGAGTGTTGTATTATAAATTAAAAAAATATATGACAGATGGAACAATCTCCATTTGTAAAACACAGCAACATTTCTTGAAGACCACACTGTTCTGTACATTCATTTGCCAAAAGCTGAAAACGTTTTATGTTTTACCTTTACAAAGCTATTTTCAGTATCGAGTAGAGGATGGGCAATCAAATTTGCTTCATGACTTTCTGCACTTGCAACTGCCTAAAAAAGAAGAATTCAGAAGTTAAGTTGGTGGTACACATACACGAGATACTGCCAATTTTTCCAACATAAGGAGCTGGACAAGTAAATTTTTCACAACAAAAGATTCCAGTAGGTGAGTCAGTTCAGATGTTAGACTTGCCCTCTGCAATAAACACTCACTAAAAACAAACATTATACCCCTAAGAAAGCTGGAATCCAGTTTCAAATTTTTAATTTTAATTTTTTTACTCATTTGTTAAAACGTAAGTGAACTGTTCTAACATGGACCCTTTTTAGCTATAACCATACCCATAATGTCAGACAAATGCAATATTTATAAAAGAAGAATGCATTAGCCACTGTCACTTGTATGCGAGTTGGCTGCAAACCAAAGTATGTGGAGAATACCCATGTGAACATGGGAAAACATGCAAATTCCATGTGGATCATAGCAACTTGAAGTAATGACTGAACTCCAGACTATAAATTTTTAAGACATAAACCAGACATGTGAGTAAATATAAACAAAAAGAAATGCAGATGCATGAGCACACATACTTGCACATGCACGCATACACACACACACGTGCACACACACACACACACACACACACTGCTGTCCCACTTTTAGCCTTTATATATTGCTTTTAACATTAATAATGCTATGTCACTGTAAGCATTTTAACTTTAACTTTCCCTGAATAACCTCAGAACCATTTAACTAGTCTTCAAATTCTGTTTAATTTCTCCAAGTCTTTTGGGTTTCTAGCACCACAATAGGAATGGGCACCATTCCTAAGTCAAAGTATTATTAAGATTCATGAAATTAGTGTTGTTTCAATCTTTGATGTCAGCCAAAAGCGCTCTTTGCAGCAACCACAATGTGCTCAGAACTGACTCCTCCTGCGATTTATATGGAGTTACACGTATCTGTAGTATAATTAAATAAGACTATAAATTCTTTTTATGTGACTCATTGCTCCTAATGCTACTGGAACTGTCTGGGTATCCTTCTTCCACACTGCCCTGTTTTCTACCTACAAATCTTGGAAATTTATGACTTTGTGTCTCTCTATATGTAAGACAATATAATCAATGGGTATAGCAATTTCAATAATGCTACTTTTACTGACTTTTATAGGTTCATAGGTTGATACTAGGCTATCTGCCCTAAGGCATTTATAAGCCTAGCCAGAGTGTGTTTGGTTTTGTCACCCTTTTAGATTAGTTGACTGTGCCTTTGTATAGTAGGTCACAGAAGAATAGCCCTTTTAAGTTTAGTTTACTGTGCCTCTGTCTAGTAGGGACACAGAAGAGATCCCTGGGATAAACCTACGATCTCCCATCCACTCGTCAAGATTTCTCTTGAAGAGGGTCATTGATGGGCTCTGCCTAACATGGATTGGGATTTTGTTCCAGAGTGAGGGGAGCCTCTGGGATATGAATCTGTCCCTCCAGCATGTCCTATTTATTTCTGTGCTGAGGTTTAGGTCCCTGGAGAATGTAGCTCTAAGGGATTTGGATTTCCTGAGGTGGAGCATGTCCATTAGTTCAGGGTTGGACATGGCTTTACACGTCAGGCACAGATCGCCTCTGAGTAAGCGGTAAGCAACTGAGTAGAGCTGGAGTTTCTTAAGCCTAACTGAGTAGGGCATCTGTTTGAGTCCCTTGATCCTCTTGGTGAGGTACTTTTGGGGTCTTTCCAGTTGCTGCAGGTGTCAGGTAAGGTACATCCCAAATGGGGCATTGTATTCAATTATGGGCCTGATGAGTGATGAGTAGAGGGGCACAATGACCTCTCTTGATCTAGATGTGAACCCTTTTGTGATAAGGTGGCCTATATAGAAGGTCTTTCTAACCACTTTGGCAATGTGATTGTCAAAGGAGAGATTGCTATCTACTTGGGTCCCCAAATCCCTAATTACTTCTTCCGTGCCAATGGATTACCACCTATGTGGTAATTTGTGGGCACTTTGTTTTTTCCAAAGGGGATGACTATGCACTTTTTGGCATTTAGCTTTAGGCCATGGCTCTGGCACCAGTTATCCGTTTCTGTGAGACCCCTTTGGAGGATGCTTGTGTCAGTCGGCGAGTCGATTATAGCACCCAGTTTGCAGTCGTCTGTGAACTTGGTCAGCCATAGTCCTCCCGTGTTAGCCTGTACCTCAGAGAAATATGGACTACTATATCTGGTATTCTCGCATCTATTTTTTTAAACATTGGTAATGCGTGATCCCATGTGAAATAAACTTAATCATTTTCTATAATGCTTTGTGGCTCACGTTTCCAATGCTTTTCAACTACTTCAGTATTGTAATGTTTGCACAATCTCCAGTGCAACAGTCTTGCCTCATTATTTTGCTTTTCAGTAAACAGGCCCTCTGCCATTAGTGCACCATACCCAGCGACAAGATGTGTGACTATTTCCAGTTCTGCTTTACAGAATCTGCATTTATCTATTTCTCCCACATGTTCAATGGACTTTGTAAACCAACATGTATGTAGTCCACTATCCTGGCCAGACAAAATTAACCTTTCATCTTTTGGTTTAAATTCACCGCTCCTAAACCATTTCTGCATGAGATCCTGATCGATATGAGGTTGTTCCATGGGGTTTTCTGTACTTGAAACTATATTTATGCCTTTTCCATATTTCTTGCCTTGTCATCACATCCTTCTGCTTATATTCTTTCTTTGTTTTTTTTTTTTTGGCACATTCAGTTGCTGCCTGATTTTTGTCTACTTCTGGTTTGGCTTCCATTCCCACTGGACACCGATATGCTTCTGCTAAACTAAACAAGGAAGTCATCTTAGACTTGTTCTCTTCATGTTTCAAAACTTTCACTATGTTTGGATCTGATCAGGTCAGCAAATATGTATGCAGTGCTAATCTATACAAGTAATAATTTTTGAGGAGGCCCATACCTCCTTCAGAACGAGGAATATATAATCTTGGCATATACTGATTTTTATATATCATTTGATAAGCATTAAGCATTTTTCTTGTTTTCCTATCCAACTGCTCCAATACCTTTTGGAGGCCAGTCAATCACCCCCAAAACTGCAAGTTAGAACAGAAAGAGCAAATTGGTTAATAGCATGGACTTTGCTCCTAGATGTCAGGGTTGTTTTCAGTATTAATTTTGGTCTTCCAAAATATTCCTTATTGAGTTTTGTTAGCATTTGTTTATTTTATTGTTGATCCTTCATCAATTCCCAAATATTTATACTCCCCCGCTGCAGCTTTCCTGCTTCAAATGTTACTTTTGCACATTTATCAAGACCATATGACATTCTTATATCATCTGAAAAAAATTTGACCACTTGCAGTTGTGCTTTCAGTTCCCCAGTTGATGAACTATACAGTTTTATTCATCCACAAAAAGAAGATGAGAAGTCTTTACACTGTTGTTTTCTTTGAGCCAAATTGTAGCCATGAACTAAT
The DNA here is from genome assembly GCF_019279795.1 of Protopterus annectens. Lineage (NCBI taxonomy): Eukaryota > Metazoa > Chordata > Ceratodontiformes > Protopteridae > Protopterus > Protopterus annectens. Next base: position 1,230,629,564 of record NC_056729.1, on the reverse strand, counting down.
CTATTAAACAGACAGCTTAATGGGTTTATGGCAAGACAAAACAGCACTGGTGACCAAGAGTCACCCTTCCTGGGATAATTAATTGTCCTTTATCATAGCTTAGCTGCAAAGTGGTTTGACAATGTTTAATGGTCACTGTAACATAGTCTATATCAATGTAGGGTGTATCTTATCCATTTCTAAGCACTCTTATCATTTCTTTAATTTATTTGTTGACATAGGATTACCAGAAAAGCCCGACTGGATGGAAGGCCATTTTTGTGCAGCCCAGAAGAGGAAAGCCCAAATTATTATAAAACATTTTAAGAACAATAATTTTACAATCTTCAAAAACGAAACAAAAGCAGCCGCAGTTTAAAAAATATAACACATTAGACAGAATATAAAAACATTGGTTAGAAATCGATAGAAAGTATATGACAATCATTTAATATTTAGAGAAATTTCACAGTTTGTAGAGAAATTAAAGATTAGTCAGTCTAATTCAAATAGGAAATGCAATATGAAGTGAAGGAAAAACAAGCTTATAGTATACTTAGAAAGTCAGGGAAGATAATTAGATACAAATAAGGAAGCAATTATCAATGAATGTGGTATGCTGTCAAATGCTTTTTTGTAGTCTATCTCTGTCATACTTAAATTCTTCCCATTTTTACAATTCTCCATTATGACTAACAACAAATGATCCTTTATTCCACATGACTTTCTTTTGTTACCCTTTTGTTCTATTGTCACAATTGAGTTTTCTTGTAAATGACTATAAACTCTGTCAGCATCAATTCCAGTTTATACATCTTTGGAAAGTAAGTTATTAGTCTACAGTTTTTAGGATATCTTGCAGGTTCACTCTTAAAGAAAAGTATAATTTTTCCTGTTGTTAACCAGGTTAGCGTTTGTTTGGGGTGCACATATAAATAGCTCTTCCTCATGGTTATATATTTGTGTAAAGATGTTAATACTTTTAGCTAGCAGTTAGGTACTCCATCTGGGCCTGGGGTTTTCCAGTTAGGAGCTTTTCTTAATTTTGTTTCAATTTCTGTGGACGATACTTCATCCCATTTCATATACTATAGATCTGAACTTCTCATTCTTTCTTTTACTTCTATACTTCTATACATTAAGAATCTTTATTATGTTCTACAGGATCTTCATAGATATTTCTCACAAAATGTGCCTGTTTCTTCTTTTTTTAGTGGTGTTTCCATTCCTTTTGACATGTTTTCCAATTCTTTATAAAACATTTTGGGTCATTAATAAATTGCTTATTTTGTACTTTTCCTTTATATTTATCCTCATATCTTCTAAGTTTTTCTGCCTGTGCTGATATCTTTAGTTTATTTGCAATAGTGTATGAAAGATCCTGGTCTGTTCTGAAACTGTGCATTGCTTTTATCATGTCTATCTTTCTGAGTATTTTTGTTGATCTGTTCCTTCTGTTGTACTCTTCTAATGGTGACACTTCTTGTCTTAACTGCGTTATAGTTTTTCTCTAGTCGATACTTCCATGATGGCATTTGATTTCTCCACTTCCTTTCCCTTACTGCTCTGTAAGATCCACAGCAATAAATCCCATTTATTTCTGCTACATCACATGAATTTCTATGACCAGTCTTGATTATTACTGTGTTCATTTGTTTTAATCAAATTTCTAACATTTTGGTTCTTATTGACTTATTTCTTTCATTGATCTTAATATGTCTATCCATCTGTATTAAATCAAGCAATTCTTCCCTTAGATAATTTTCTTCTAAACTAGGGGCACATTCTTTGTTCTGTTTCCTGCAGGCATTCTACAGAACGTTCCAGAAAATCTTCGTGTGCCACATTCTCTTTAGCTTCATCCTGTGTCATCCATTTTTCTTTCACATGGGAACTCACTGGCTTATCACTCCACAACATTGACTGTGTCAGAGTATTTTATTTTTTAACCTACTTTTGTTCAAGATATATGCTGTATAAAATACAGTCTCAACGTGGTGAGATGTTGTAAAAACAGGGTTCACCTCATGTAGGTACTCAAGACTTGAGGATGAATTTAATTTCAGCAATGCTACTCTCCTTTTCTTGCTGATTTTATCATCTGTCCATTCGGACCCCCATTCATCTCTCTGCTTTTTAATTTCTCCAAATCTTTTGGGTTTCTAATACTATGATGGGAATAGTCCCAATTCCTAAGTCAAAGTACGATTAAAGTTCATGAAATTAGTATTGTTTTAATCTTTGATGTCAGCCAAAAGTGCTCTTTGCAGCACTCGCAATATGCCCAGTAATGACTCCTGCAATATGTATGGAGTTACATGGATTGGTAACGTATCTAAATACGACTGTAGATTTTTTTTTACAAGACCTGTTGCTCCAACTACTATTGGAACTGTCTAGGTACCTTTCTTCCACATTGCTCTCATTTCTGCCTGCAGATGCTGATATTTTATGACTGTTTCTCTCTGTATGCAAGACACTGTAGTTGCTGGGTGTAGCGATTTCAATGATCAGTGCTACTTTTGGCTTCACTTCTTGGACCACTATATCTGGTTTTCTAGCATCTATCTTTTGAACTGTTGGTAATGGGTGATCCCATGTGATATAAACCATCATTTTCTATGATGCTTTGTGGCTCATGTTTCCAGTGTTTTTCAGCCACTTCAGTACCATAATGTTTGCACAATCCCCAGTGCAACAGTCTTGCCACATTAATATGCCTTTCTGTATACAGTCCTTCTGCCATTAGTATATCGCTACCAGCAACGAGGTTTTCAACTGTTTCTAATTTGGTTTTACAAAACCTACATTTGTCTGTTTCTTCCACATGTTCAATGGACTTTGTAAATGTGTACACAACCCACTATCTTGGGCCATCAATACTAACCTTTCATCTCTTGATTTGAATTTGCCTCTCCTCAACCATTCCTGCATTTATTCCGGATCAACATGACGTTCTTCCAGAAACTTTCTATACTTGCAACTATATTTTTGCTTTTTCCACATTTATTGCCTTCTCATCTGGTCCTTCACCTTATATTCTTTCTTTTGTTTTTTTGTCACATTCAGTTGCTGCCTGATGTTTATCTACTTCTGGTTTGATTTCCATTCCTGCTTGACGCTGATATGCTTCTGCTAAATTAAGCAGAGACATCATCTTAGATTTATTCTCCTCATGTTTCAAAACTTTCACTATGTTTGGGTCTTGTGAGGTCAGCAGATGTGTGGAGTCCCACGATTGCAGCTCTATAGATGTAATCAATTTAAAGGAGGCCCATCTCTCCTTCGGAACGGGGAATATATAATCTTGGTGCACACTGATTTTTATAAATCATTTGGTGAGCATGGAGCATCCCATCTTGTTTTCCTATGTAATCTATCCAACACATTTTGGGGCCAGCCAATTACTCCAAAACTGTAAGTTAGGACAGGAAGAGCAAATTGGTTTATAGCCTGGATTTTGCTCCAAGATGTCAACACTGTTTTCAGAATTAATTTAGGTCTTCTGAAGTATTCCTTACTAAGTTTTATTTGCATTTGTTCATGTTTTATTGTTGATCATTAATCAGTTCCAAATATTTATACACTCCTTCTTGCTCAAGTTCTTTTATATCATATTCTTGTCCCAAACTGTTTTCCTTGTGTTACAGTTTTCCTGTTTTAAAGGTTACTTTTGCAAATTTATCAAGACCAAATGACATTCTTATATCATCTGAAATAGTTTTGACAACCTGCAGCTGTGCTTTCAGTTCCTCATCTGATGAACTATACAGTTTTAAATCATTGACAAAGAGAAGATAAGAAATCTTTACACCTTGTTGTTTTCTAGGAGTCAAATTATAGCCATGGCCTAAGCTGTTAAGTAAACAGCTTAATGGGTTAAGGGCAAGGCAGAACAGCAACAGTGACAGAGTTACCCTGGAATATCCCCCTTTGGATTTTTATCCCTGGAATAATAATCTGTCCTTTATCATGGCTTAATTGCAAAGTGGTCTGCCACTTTTTCATGGTCACTGTAATGTAGTCGATCCTTGCAGGGTGTATCTTATACATTTTTAAGCACTCTTTTATCCATAAATGTGGGATGCTATCAAATGCTTTTTTGTAATCAGTCTATGCCATGCTTACATTCTTCCCCTTTTTACAGTTCTCCAGTGTTACTTTAACAACAAATGATCCTTTGTTCCATATGGCTTTCTTTTATTGCCTTTTTGTTCTATTGCCATAACTGAGTTTTCTTCTGACTATAAACTCTGTCAGCATCAATTCTTGTGTATAGTTTATACGTCGTCAGAAAGCAAGTTATTGGCCTTTAACTTTTAGGGTAGCTTGCAGATTCACTCTTAAGTAGGAACATTGTTTTGCCTGTTGTTAGCCAGGTTGGTGTCTGTTCGAGTTGTGCATATAAATAGTTCTTACTCATAGCTAAAGCTTTGTGCAAAGATGTTAATACCGTTAACCAAAAGTTAGGTACTGCATCTAGACCTAGGGTTTTCCAATTAGAGGCTTTTCTTAACTTTGTTTCAATCTCTCTGGCTGTTACTTCATCCCATTTCATATCCTGCACCTTTAAATTTCTTATTCTTTGTTTATCTTCTTCTATCCATTTAGCATCTTTGTTATGTTCCACAGGATCTTCATAGATACTTCTCCAAAATGTATCTACTTCCTCATTTTTCAGCAGTCTTTCAATTCCTTTTACCTTGTTTCCCAATTCTCTATAAAAATTTTTGGGTCATCAATAAATTGCTTATTTTGTACTTTTCCTTTATAATTTATCTGTGTTTCTAAGTTTTTCTGCCTGTGCTGAAAATTGAAAATCTCTCTGCAATGTGGTGTTTTATATATACTAAAAGATCATTCTTTTAGGTGTCTTAATGGTTATGCATATAAATGGCATAACGTGCAGTTGCATGTATGTATATGTACCATTACATTATATCTTTAAAGAAAATGTAATTGCAAGAGTTCTATCTCACCTTATTTGTGTCATGCCCTGGGCAGAAATTCTAAAAGTAGTGGCTTTCATTCCTTAGACATGCCAATAATGATCTTGCAATCAAATATAAGCAAATAGGTAAATTCATGACCGTAGTCTATAAACAGCAGAAAAATGCAACAGCAGCGACAAACAAAAAATAACGGTCGTGTAACGTACGGCTGTATAGGCATAAAATCTTTTATTGCAAGGTAAGCACTTTCACCACCATCCTGGTGGTTTCATCAGCCCATATAATTATACCACAATGCAGTAAATCAAATATATTCACATCAACCACTCCCCAATCAGGTTAATTAATTGCAGCTTTCCATTCTACTATTCCAAACCCCCCCATATAACACATTGCGCATGCCTCCTCTCTTACAACTAATTTAAAGAGATAAAAACACTTTAAAAACATATCAATTCATTGTATGTATGTATATATACACAAACCATAAAACAATCTCATATTATTATCATCCTTTCTTCATAACATTTTGAGTGAAAAATTACTCTGTGCTATGCTCACTTGCTTTGTTTTACCTCTGCACATGCTCAAGGCATTCACAGCTCAAGGCTTAGATTCAATTCAAACGGAACCTCTATCCTCAGTAATGGAACGCTTGACTGACCTTAGCAAGCGGGCAAAACTAAAGCTAGGGATAGGACGATAATAACAGTGAGTAAAAAATATATCATTAGGGTGAAGAGAATGAGTGTAAGCAACTGAAATGAGGTTTTAATGCTCTTATGATGATAACAAATTCATTTACAAGTGATGATGAATTGAAAGAACATGCATTGTTTGCATAGGTAGTAAAGAATTATTGGGCGTACTCAGGAAATACAGGCATATACAAAACAAGAAAGTTGTGCTATGAGATTGTTTTATGGTGTGTGTGTGTGTGTGTGTGTGTGTGTGTGTGTGTGTGTATATATATATATATATATATATATATATATATATATATATATATATATCTATGTATATATTCAATTAATTGATATGTTGATAATGAGGGATGTTTTTAAAATGTTTTTATCTCTTTAAATTAGTTGTAAGAGAGGAGGCATGCGCAATGTTTTATATGGAGGGTTTGGAATAGTAGAACGGAAAGAAGTAATTAATTAAACTGATTGGGGAGTGGTTGATGTGAATATATTTGATGTACTACATTGTGGAATAATTATATGGTCTGATGAAGCCACCGGGATTTTGGTGAAAGCGCTTAACTTGCAATAAAAGATTTTATGCCTATACAGCCGTACGTTACACGACTGTTATTTTTTGAGCCGGCAGCTTTCCAAGCTAGAGATCCGAGCTCCAAGCTCCTCCCCCTTACCCGTAATACCCTGCTACCTCCTTCCAATCCTCAGATCGTGTTTGCCCACTCATATAAACTCACAACCACAAAACAACAACCTGAAGAATCCTAACCTAAGGATTAACAAAGGACCTGATAAACCATCCTAGGGTCCAGGTAATCAAAGAACCAGGTTAGGAGGAAGGAGGAAGGGTCGGTTGCTGACAAATGAAGTTACCTACTTAGATGGAACTTTATGGTGAGTACATATCTTCTTTATCTGAAGTAGTTAACTTCATTTGTTCATCAACCTGTGGGACAGAGTCCCCAGCTACCAAAAAACTTGGGAAGTCCTCAAGGATGGATATTCTGGAACACTGCAGAGCCAAAAGCCGCCCTTCTTCTGGACACTAAATCCAATTTATAGTGAGAGATAAAGGTATGAGAGGATGCCCAAGTAGCTGCAGAGAAAATGTCATCCAAGGGAACTCTAGACCAGAATGCAGCAGATGTAGCCATAGAGCGAGTAGAATATGCACGAACCCCTATAGGCTCTGGTAGGCCAGATAGTTTGTATGTGAGCAGAATGCAATTAGAAATCCATCTGGCCAGAGTCACCTTCGAAACTGGCTTACCCAAGAAGGGTTTTGCAAAGGAAACAAAGAGCTGATCAGACTTGCGGAAGGCAGCTGTTCTGTGTAAATAAAAGCATAACTGTCTATAAACATCTAACAAATGAAGTTTGTGCTCCCCTTTGTTTTGATAGTTAGGGAAAACAACTGGGAGATTAACAGACTGATTGATGTTCACCTCGGAGGCCACTTTGGGTAGGAAAGATGGGTTAGTCCTGTGAGAGACCCTGTCCTTATGGAATACAAGGTAAGGGGGCTTAACACAGAGGGCCTGAAGCTCCGACACCCTTCTAGCTGAGGTAATAGCTACCAAAAAGGCAGTTTTCCAGAACAAGAATTTCAAATCAACAAAAGCTGCAGGTTCAAAAGGTGGTCCAGTCAGAGCCTGAAGGACCAAAGTTAGATCCCATGGAGGGACAGAGTTCCTAATAGGAGGTCTCAGGAGAAACGTACCTTTCAGTAAGGTCTTACAAATCTTGGTGGAAGCGAGGGGATTGAGATGGTCTCCAATGTGAAAATGGGAGATGGCAGCCATTTGAACCTTTACAGTAGAAGAACTGGCCCCTTGCTGAAAAATATGAGATAGAAAATCGAGCACTGCTGGAATGGGAGCAGTGAAAGGGTCCAAATTCCTATGAGACGCCCAAATGGAAAACCGCTTCCATTTACTATGGTAAACCTTCCTGGTAGAAGGCTTATGTGCTGCTACCAGGATAGATTTAACTGCAGACAAGATACCGGGAGTCCTAGAAACTAATGCAACTGGATCAACCAAGCTGAGAGCTTGAGATCGACCAGATTCAGGGGTGTCAATCCCGAAGGATGCGATATCAGATATGGGATGGGATCCAAGATCCAGAGAGGAGCTATACGATGAGACCATAGGCATGGGAACCAGGCTTGACGAGGCCAGAATGGGGCTATGAGGATAATCTTGTTCCCCAACTGATGAGCTTTCTGTAAGGATTTTGTCATCAATGGAAGAGGAGGATAAGCATAAAAAAGACCAGGTGGCCAAGCATGGACTACAGAGTCTCTGGGGCTTTTCCCCCGGAGGGGGGATTAGAGCGAAAAACTCGCTGCACTTCACGTTGGAAGGTGACGCAAAGAGATTGCAGCAAGGCTGACCCCACTTGCGGAAGATCTGTTTCGCTACTAAAGGATTCAGCGACCACTCGTAGGGCGAGATGATAGGGTAAGACCTGGTTCCCCCCTGTTTGTTGATGTACCAAACCACTGACATGTTGTCTGACTGAATTGCAATAGTCCCTGGAGGGAGGAAGGCATGAAGGGCTTGCAACGCTAGAAGCACCGCCCTCATCTCCAGAACATTTATATGCAGAACGGTCTTTGCCTGAGTCCACGTACCTTGGACAGTTCTGCCCGCATAATGCCCCCCCACCCAAGGCGGGAAGCATCTGTGGTCACCGTGGCTTGAGGTTGCAGCATAACAAATGGTCGTCCTTCCCAAAGCTCTTGAAATTGGAGCCACCACATGAGGGAATTTCTGCAAACTCTGCTGATAGGAATCGGTAAGTCCAATGGGTGGTGAAGGATGGACCACTGAATCTGCAAAGTCCACTGGAGAACCCTCATGTACAAGCGAGCTAAGGGCGTGAGATTGATTGCTGCTGCCATGGACCCTAAAGCTCTCAGGACTAACTCTGCTGATGGGGCAGGTGACTGAAGAAGGACTAAAACGTGTAAGGTCAAACTGTGAAGTCTGTCTGATGTCAAGAAGGCCTTGGTCTGAAGCATGTCTATTCTGGCCCCTGTGAACTCCAAGACTTGAACTGGTTGAAGGGATGACTTCTTGAAATTTATGGTGATCCCCATTTGGGATGCTAGTAGTAGGAAGCAATCCCTGGCTAAGCAGAGTAGATGCCTGTTGGGGGTGGTAAGGAGCCAGTCATCTAGGTAAGGAAAAACCTGTATTCCCTGAAGTCTCAGGTGGGCCGCTACAACTGCCATGACCTTGGTGAACACTCTGGGGGCTGCGGTGAGGCCGAAGGGTAGGACCCTGAACTGGTAATGACTGGCCCCTAGCCGAAAGCGGATGAACCTCCTGGATCACCTGTCCATGAGAATGTGATAGTACGCATCCCTTGAGGTCTATGGAGCACATCCAGTCCTTCTCCTGCAAAAGGGGCAGGATGGATTGAAGCGTGACCATCCGGAATTTCTCCTTGGCAATGAAGAGGTTCATTGTTGAAAGGTCGAGGATCGGCCTGAAGTCCTCCGTCTTCTCTGGCACCAAAAAGAACCTGGAGTAATTGCCTAATCCAAACTGGCCTGCGGGGATGTGCTGGATGGCTCTTTTTTCTAGCAGCTTTTTTATCTCTAAAGCTGCAGCCTCCCTCTGACTGGGTGGTACACTGCCTCGACTGAGGAGGTTGGTTTATGAAAGGGATTGAGTAACCTCTGGATATTATTCGAAGCACCCAGCGATCTGTTGTGATGGACTCCCATTGAGCCAGGTGCTTCGAAAAACGCCCCCCGACTGCCTCCAGAGAGGAGCAGTCGGGCAACCCCTCAGGGCTGCTGCGTGGGTCGGTCAGGAAAAGGTTCCCAAGTCCCAAAATTTTTCGGCTCCCCTCTGCCTCTGGGCCGGCATCCACCTTGTTCCCCTCTGCCTCTGAAGGATGAAGGGTCCGGAGCATAACGGGACTGCTGAGACTTCTGGAACCACATCTTCTTTTGTCCTCTCTGGTTCCTGGAAAAGGACCTTTGAGTAGCCGAGAAGCGGATTCCGATGGCAGACAGCATCTTCCCATCTTTCTCGCTCTGAACCAATGTGTTGTGGACGGTCTTCCCGAACAGGGTAGAACCAAAGGGTGCATTCACGAAGGACACCTGGAATGGTTCCGAAAAGTCACAAAGCTGGAGCCTTAAGGTGATGCCGGACCCACTGGCTCTAGTGGCCCCTTCCGTGGCATGGGAAAGTAGCTGCATAGACGTGTTTGAAACAGATTTTAGAGTGGCCATGTGAGCCGAGAAAGTCCGTTTGTCCTCGGCCGACATGGACTCAGGGGGAGACTCAGCATATTCTTTCACCAGATCCCGCTGAAGTCTAATTACATGGGCCAAATAATTCAGCACCCTTATGGAAAATGTAGCTGAAGCAAACATCCACTTCCCGATACGATCCATCATCCGAGACTCCTTATCAGGGGGATGGACCGAGGAACTATCCTGGGCAAGTTCCTTCTTGGTGGCTGCCGCCACCACCATGGCATCTACCGGGGAACCCTTACTCCAAGCTGTCCTATCCACAGGGGGGTTAAGAATCCTATCTGGCCTCCTGGGGATTGGCTCTACAGTGTCCGGTTCCTTCCATGCCCTGGTAGTGATGAGGTCAACCAGGGGGTTGCCGGAGGGGACACCCAAGAGGTAGATGGGCCTGCATCGAACGCCTCCAGGAACACCGACTCGTCAGAGGAAGGTTTTTGGGCTGACCACCCCCCCTTTTGGTGAAGCATTTCCATAATGTCTCCAAAGGAGACGTCTTTGGGGCTGACCTGTGGGAACCTTCCCCTTTCTCCAAATCGGTGTCCTCCATGAGGGACTCAGGGGAGTCCAAGTGCCTCCTCTTACACTTACTTTTGTGAGGGACCTCCTCGGTGGGGCTGCCCGAGGAGGGCTCACCAACAGGGTCATGTTCCGCCAGTGGAACGGGCTGCAGCATCAACGCAGGCTGTCCCTGGGACTGGACAATGGAAGACAAGCCCAGCTGCAAGGGAGTGGGGGCAGATCCCGAAGAAAGAGTAGGGGGTCTCGAACCTCTCGAGAGAACCCTCTCCACCACATTGAAAGCTGAGGGTGAACCAATCTCTCTGGGCTCCATGGTTAACACCCTCGGATCTGGCGCGGGGATCGGCATCGGAGCCGAAGAGCTCGGACCCAAGAGGGAAGTGTGCTCCGACCGAAACAGAGTCGAAGACACACTAGCCCCCTCAGATCCAACGCACGGCTCTCAGCCCCGAGAGTTCGAATCCGAAAAGGGATCTGACAAACTCGAAGGCATGGCCGGCGTCGAGGTAGCAATAACCATCGGCGCCGACTCCCTGACTCCAAGACTCCTCGGATCCGAAGGCTCCAAAACCCGATAGTGGATCGGAAAAGAAGCTATCGGGGCAAAAAGTGGGGCTGAACTTCCCCCTGGGGGGGGGGGGACAGCAGCACTCCCATCTGCAGTTGGGTTTGGAGAAAGCGATGCATCATCTGGTCCATATCAGCGTCGGAGAGGCTACGGGTTGACCTTGAAGAGGCCGCCGAAGCTGGCTGGGAGAGCCGCCGTGACGACCTTGAAGATGGATGGGCCTCCTCCTCTGGCTCCGGGGAGAAGCGTGGAGAATGGAGACGAGGAAAGGAAGGCCCGGAGACCTTCTGGGGTGAGGAGAGCAGCTTGGCAGGCGGGGCCGAGTGGCTTCTGTGCCTCTCTTTCTCTCTCTCTCTTTCCTCTCTCTCTTCTCTTTTTTGAGTCCCACTCTCCCTGGGAAGAAGTGGGAGGTTGAGTCCCAGCCAGGGAAGAGGGGACAGCAGGCTGAGCAGCCACAGCCATGGCTGTAGCCACCGAGGGAGAGGCGGAAGAAGCAGACTCCGCGGGTAGTAGACCCACCAGAATCAGCTTATTCCTCCTATCCCACAGGGTCCGGGGGTTAAAGGCTGCACAAATCTGGCAGCCTGAGGTCAAATGTGTTACCCCCAGGCAGAGGACGCACTAAGTGTGGCCATCCACTGGGGATAGCTTATGGCCATACTCAGTGCACTTAGAAAAGATGGCCTTTGGGGCCTCGGCCATGACTTTTAAACAAAAAACACACACATGCCCACACAAACACCTCAGGGAAAGGAGGGGCCTACTAGGATTTAAACTACGAGGGAACGAGGGAGTAAATCTCAGGGATTTAAACTATAAAATTAAACTAACCACACACACTAAAAACTAAAAGAGATTTTAGGCAAAAAACACTTACAAATCGCCTGAAACGCTAGGAGCTCAAAAACTCGTGCTTGACAAAGCCGCGGCAAACGAAATCCGAGGACTGGAAGGAGGTAGCAGGGTATTATGGGTAAGGGGGAGGAGCTTGAAGCTCAGATCTCTAGCTTGGAAAGCTGCCTGCTCGGATCCAGGTCGGATCCGATACCCACAGGTTGATGACCAAATGAAGTTAACTACTTCAGATTAAGGGTTTACTCTGACAGAATGCATAAAGCATAAAGAGTCAGACAGCTGAATTGCTACTTCTCAGGCCATTGTAGCCAGTCTGCAAAGGGGGAGGGAAGATCCAGTACATCCTTGTTCATGTACCACATCACTTTGGCATTGTCTGTATATACTAGCAGAGGTCCTGGGGACCAGAGATGGTTCAATGTCTTCAAAACTATCATAACAGACATCATCTCCCCGACATTTATGTGCTTCCATCTGTCTGAAAGATTCCCAAAAAGCTTACACTTGTATACCTTTTAAAACTCCTCCTTACACCAGATCTGAAGAGTTTGTAATGAATGGCTGACTGCAGCTGCAATGGAAGGGAGACTGGAAGACTTGGATTGCAAGCTAGCTAGTCTAACCACCATTCAGTCTCCCTCTTTACAAGTCAGAAATGGAGTCTGAAAAGTCAAAGGGTGTAGATGCCAAGTCCAGACTAATTTGGGGTACCGTTCAATTTTCCTCATGTGTAGTCTAGCAAAAAGTAGCACAATAATCAGTCCATGTACACCAGTATCCTGAGAAACTCATTTGCAGATGCTTGGTTTAAGATGGAGAAACTCAGGAAGAACTGTTGGAACATTTCTACTTTGTCTGGAGGGAGACAAGCTTTCTCTTTGTCAAGTAGAACAATCCATTTTGTGTGAAGGGCTGAGAAAAGACATCTGCCAGTTGATTTGCAATCCCAGGTTAAGTTGAAGTTTTCTAACAGTTTTAGAGACTCTTGACAGATAGAAAAAAGAGTCTGCAATTATTATACAATAATCCAAATATGGGAAAATAAGTATGTCTTAAGAGTCTGCAATGAGCAATGACTGGAGTTAGGCATTTTGTTAATATCCTCAATGTGGTTGTGAGCCCAGAAGGTACCGCAGAGTACTGAAATCTTAACGCCTTAACTGCTTGTCAATAGGAATGTGGTAATAGATGTCCTTTACGTCTAGTTTACCAAGAGTGCAACTTTCTGAAGTGACAGCAACTTGAACTTGAGAATCTTGACATGGAGGTTTAAAGCCAAAGGATCCATTATTAGCCCCCAGGATCTTCCTAGTCTGGGGATGAGACAGATACTTCAATAACAGCCTTTGCCTCAAAGATTGAAGTGCAATGGTTTTAAGTACTCCTGGGACATCATGCTGTGCAGAATGGGAGGAAATAGAGAAGTCTGGTTCTTTGGGCAAGAAGAAATTCACAGGGATTATTTTGGAATTCCTATTTCCAGTAGCCTCACTGGATCACACAAATAACCCAACAGTCTGGGACTATCTGATGCCAAAAGAGCAGTTGAAGTCTGAGGGAGATGCAGAGGTTGCCGTGTGGAGAGAGGGGGCAAAACAGGCAGTCATGATGACTGGAAAGCTATCCTTGATTTTTGGGGCTTTTCCTGTTTTCCTTAGAGGCTCTCTTCCATTATTTTTTCCCTGTGAGTACTGGCCCCATATTAATAAACTGTTACTTGGGGAAAGGGGGCTGAGAAGGTGTTAAAACTCTTACTTGGTTTAAAAAAGAGGGTTGAAAAGTTTCTGTCACTCCATGCTATCAGTTTACCCTTTTCCTCAAACTTCAAGTACCTCACTGCAGAAGGGCCAATAACAGAACCTTTATCTAAAGGAGAGTTCAAGATCTAAGACTTTACTTCCCCAGGAAGATTTTGAGACTGAAGCCAAGCAAGTGTTCTAAAAAGTGCTCTGGAAGAAGAGTTACTTACAACATAAGTATAGTTCAAAATATGTTTAGTTATCTGAGACACAATTGTCACAGAAACATTTAAAGATTTTTTTTGTTTCTGTCTCAGAAGATAGGAGGTTATCTAATAATTTTTGTATATTATAAAATTTTCAAGCACTTTAAACAACGAAGCCAAACAGAGGCAAGGAACCTTTCCACCAAAGTTTATTTCACTAAGCGCTTTTGTCTTGTACAATGACAAAACTTCATCAGATACCATTAAAAAAACCAAACCGCACATTTATACACACATGAGCATGACATCATCAAACAAAAATCAATTTAAAGTAATACACAACAGTTTAAAACTGAATCCAAAACCCATGTAAAAATAAGGACCTGTTCAACAGAATGAATAGAAAAATACATAAATATGAATATAAAATAGGAAAAATAAAAAAAATAAAAATTTAATAAATACAATAACTGCTATAGTTATATTTCCTCACTTACACAATGCTTTTAATTTTAAAATGCAAACAATAGATGCAATTTCATTAAGCCCAGGTCAACCCACTGCTTTTAAGCGGAAAATCCAATAAAGTTCTTTTTTCTCCAGCAGTAGCTGCCATGGACCACCCCTATCATTTTGCTTTATCTGCTCAACCACAATAAATTTAAACTGATGTTCAGGGAATTCTGCTACTTGGGTAGTTTCCATTCGGTTTTCCCAAAATAGAAAACTGGACAACTCTGACATAGTACCCCATAAACCACCCCAGAACTGTTACAATTAAATCTTCCATTGATTTCTACTAAATAACCATTCAAATTAAATAGTTTGCCAACATCAATAAAGGAACAAAAATGGCAACATTCACATTTTGACATTTGCCAACCTCTCCTGTCACCCGAGGCAAAAGTGTTAAGTGGTCTTCCCACCAAGGTTTTTAAATTATTGCCCTTCTATAAACAATGACAGGTTTAGAACTGATTCTTGATCTGACCACATGGTCTTCAGTCAGGATGGGCCAGTTTTTGTAGAGGATGTCCATAATAGATTTAAAATCAGTAGTAAAGCTAGTAATAAAGGATATCCTGAAATTTACTTCCCCTCCAGGACTTGTATTCGTATCATCATGACTAACAATCTTTATGGTAGGGGTCCTGGTTGGACACACCCAAGATTCAACAACCTGTCCCCCACCTCATTATCACATTTCATAAGGGCAGGCAGAGTAGTGGTACCTCTATTTCCTAATATAGGGGTATAAAATCCCCTAGCTCGTTTATTAACTACCTCCAATTTTATATCATTCACAAATTCAAAGGGATATTCCCTTTTAACAAACATATCTCCTAACAGGACGCACTCATTTAAAAAGTCATCAAACATAGAAACCATTTTGGCAGCCCTGACGAACTGTCCCTTAACAACTGCTTTTTTCTGGGTCATAGGGTGCATGCTGGTAAAATGCAAAAATGCATTTGAATATGTTGCTTTCTTAAAAATAAAGGAAATAAATCTACCATTACTCCGATCCTTAACCAACTTCATATCTAAATACTTAATGACCTCATCATGTACATGTGTGAACTTGAAAAAGTCAGTGGTAGTGTTAATGTATTGCAAAAAATGTTCCACATCCACCACACCCCATTTCCAAATAATAAACAAATTATCCAGATATCTCGGGTATAATTCACAATATTGGAATAGGAAGTGGCTAAACCCAAATCTCTGTTCCCATTCACACATGATGATGTTTGCATATAGGGGCCCACAAGCAGTCCCCATTGCAACACCTCTGACCTGCAAAAACAACTGTTCATCAAAAATAATGTAATTATTATTAAGTATAAGCTCCATCATCTCAACATATAAGTTCACATTGTCTTATGGTAGCCCTTTCCTAGTCAAATATTCATTAAACCCATCCAACCCCACTTCATGAGGAATAGAAGAAAAAAGGTCTTTTACATCAATTGTTAAGAACAGAAAATAATCATCAAATCTAAGCTTGTTACATTTATCCAAAAAATCCCAGGAGTCAATACACAGGTATGACTCCTGCTTCAACAAATGTTTCAGTTTGATGTCTAAAAATTTTGCAAATGCAAAAGTAGCCAAATTAAAAGCATCCACAATCAGATGCATGGCTGGGTTACCCAAGGTCTTGTGCAACTTGGGTAGTCCAAAAATGGTAGGAATAACTGGATAATTGATGTTAAAAATTTAAATTCTGCCAGACTGACATGCTGTTCCAAAAGCATATCACTGAGTTGAGAAGTAATTTTTCTAAGGGCAACATTAACTTCATTCCTTGATACTTGTCTATATGTATCACTAAAAGGAATCCCCTACATCCTGACAGTATAGTCTTGTGAATCCATAATTATCATCCCTCCCCTTGTCAGGCTGCATTATTCTAACTTTGATTTGTCTAAGATGTCTAAGCAAATCCTCCTCCTCCTGATTTAAATTGCATGGGACATGTGACTTACCTTGCAATAAATGTCTCATATCCACTTCACACATTTAAGATATAGCTGGGTGTAGAAGGGGATTACATACACTAGAAACCCAAAATTCATCTCGATCAGATGGGTCCAGAAATATTTAATAAAACCTGGAGATTAATTTTCCGAACAAACAGTTTCAGATCTAATAAAAGGTTTGCAATATCTATCCTAACCTGAGGTACAAAGGTAAATCCTTTAGAAAACAAGTTGGCAACACAAGGTTCAAAAACAAATGAACTAAAATTAAAAACTTTAAAATCCCCTGTTTCCTTAACAATAATGTGGTAATTCTGAGCTTGAATCAGTATACACAGTACTCACAGTTCCAAGTTCACTTGTGAGCTCATTTTGAGGCTGAGCAGGATGACTTGTCAGTAAATCAAAAAACGTTGAACATCCAGAGGTAGCTATCTCCGGTATTGGTTCTGAACCCAGCCTTGATTCTGTCCCTGAAACGGAGGCCGCTGGTAGGTCGAAAGTTGATAATAATTGGTCTGAGGGCGTCCATGATTTTGTTCCTTTTCCTCTCAGAAAGCCGCAGTGTCTGTTGGTCAAAAGGGGCCTGCACATCCTGTTTGGCCCTATCATGAATATTCATGTTCTCTTTATTCAGGGCATTGTAATTGGTTGGAGTAAGAGGTTGCTCACTCCATACTTGCGAATTTGGTGGTAAAGGGTATGGCCTCTTTGATGAATAATCATTCTCGTCTCTCTTCAACTTCCTAATTTTCCGACTTTTTATGTTGTTAATGTGACTGTCTATACTTTTAAAAATCTGCTGATATTCATTTTGATATTGTTGGAAAAGTAAGTCCATGGCAATGATAATATCAAGTTCATTCACTTCATGGGTTAATTCATCCACCAGTTTAGCATTGCGCTTGACAAGGACATTCATATATTCACAACCATGATGATGGAATAAAGCCAACAACTCATAATGTAACAGAGAGTCCCTAGAGATACCTGTTGGGAATCTCCACAAATGCAGCCCTTTAGGGATTTGACTCCAGAAGATAAGTATTTTCAACCTGGAGTTTATGTAATTTCAATAATGTGTTAGAATACACCTCGAGGATGGTGTTAAGTGTCATGTTAACCTGTGTTAACTCATGTTGCGAAAAAAAACACCCCTTGTCTGAGCCAATCTTACAGGCACAGATTTCCAGATAAGGAATTGGGTGAATTCAACACCAGATTCAAAGAAACAGATCCTTCCCCTTGACCCAGAGCAATAGAATTGTTTGAAATATTACTGTTCCTTGGTCTGAGTGGATGCACCCATGAAACACAGTCCTGCAGAAAAACGCTGTTGCATTTCTGCAGCCAGAGTCAACCTTCGAGTAAGTTGTTGAATTAGACAAGTAAGTTCACCAACTATCTCATTGGAATTAGGCAGTTCACTTTCCGAAAATGACAATGGAGATGGGAAAACAGTACCAGGCACCATTGGTGTAAGCTAGAAGAAACCACAGTATAAAATTCACAAACACTAAACAGTGAAGCCTCAGAGAGGCAAGGAACCATTCCACCAAAGTTTATTCCACCAAGCGCTTTTGTCTTGTACAGTGACAAAACTTCATTAGATACCATTAGAAAAACAAACCCCACATTTATACACAGATGAGCATGACATCACCAAACAAAAATCCATTTAAAGTAATACACAACAGTTTAAAACTGAATCCAAAACCCATGTAAAAATAAGGGCCTGTTCAATAGAATAAATACAAACATATATAAATATGAATATAAAATAATAAAAATAAAAATATATACAAATGTAATAAATACAATAACTGCCATAGTTATATTTCCTTACCTACACAATGCTTTTAATTTTAAAATGCAGCCAACAGATGCAATTTCATTAACCCCAGGCCAACCCACTGTTTTTAAACGGAGAATCCAATAAAGTTCTTTTTACTGATCAAGAATCAGTTTTAAACCTGACATCATTTATAGAAGGGGCAATAATTTAAAGACCTTGGTGGAAAGACCACTTAACACTTTTGCCTCGGGTGACAGGAGAGGGTGGCAGCTGTCAAAATGTGAATGTTGCCATTTTTGTTCCTTTACTGATGTTGGCGAATTATTTCATTTGAATGGTTATTTAGTAAAAATCAATGGAAGATTTAATTGTAACAGTTCTGTGGTGGTTTATGGGGCACTATGTCAGAATTGTCCAGTTTTCTATACTGGGAAAACCAAACGGAAACTACAAAACCGTATTTACGAACATACTTATGACATCAAAAAGAAGAAAATGACTAATGCCCTATACCGCCACGTAGCAGAATTGCCTGAACATCAGTTTAAATTTATTGTGGTTGAGCAGGTGAAACAAAATGACAGGAGTGGTCCATGGCAACTACTGCTGGAGAAAAAAGAACTTTATTGGATTCTCCGCTTAAAAGCCATGGGTTGGCCTGGCCTTAATGAAATTGCGTCTACTGGTTGCATTTTAAAATTAAAAGCATTGTGTAGGTGAGGAAATATAACTATGGCAGTTATTGTATTTATTAAATTTGTATATATTTTTTTCTTATTTTATATTCATATTTATATATTTTTGTATTTATTCTGTTGAACAGATCCTTATTTTTATATGGGTTTTGGATTTATTTTTAAACTGTTGTGAATTACTTTAAATGGATTTTTGTTTGATGATGTCATGCTCATTTGTGTATAAATCTGGGGTTTGTTTTTTTAATGGTATCTGATGAAGTTTTGTCACTGTACAAGATGAAAGCGCTTAGTGGAATAAATTTTGGGGAATGGTTCCTTGCCTCTGTGTGGCTTCGTTGTTGAAAGTGTTTGTGAATTTTATACTGTGGTTTCTTCTGGCTTACACCGATGGCATCTGGTACTGTTTCCCCATCTCCATTGTTATTTTCGGAACGTGAGCTGCCTAATTCCTGTAAGACAGTTGGTGGGCTTGCTTGTCTATTTCAGTTGGTGGACTTACTTGTTTAATTCAACAACTTACTCAGAAGGTTGACTCTCTGACTGCAGAAATGCAACAGCATTTTTCTACAGGACCGTGTTTCATGGGTGCATCCAGACAGAGACCTGGGAACAGTAATGTTTCAAACAATTCTATTGCTCTGGGTCAAGGGGAAGGACCTGTTTCATTGAACCCGATGTTTAATTCACCCAATTCCTTATCTGGGAATCTGTGCCTGCAAGATTGGCTCAAACAAGGGGTGTTTTTTCGCAACTTGCGTTACCGCAGGTTAACAGGATACTTAAAACCAGCCTTGAGGTGTATTCTAACACATTATTGAAATTACATAAACTCCACGTGGAAAATGCCTTTCTTCTGGAGTGTATCAAATGAGGCGAAGTCCCTAAAGGGCTGCGTTTGTGGAGATTCCCAACATGCATCTCTAGGGACTCTCCGTTACATCATGAGTTGCTGAAATTATTAGATCGTCACAGTGGTGAATATATGGAGGTCCTTGTCAAGCACAATGCTAAACTGGTGGATGAATTAACCCATGAAGTGAATGAACTTGATCAATATCAAATTGAATATGAGCAGATTTTTAAAAGTATTGACAGTCACATTAACATAAAAAGTCAGAAAATGAGGAAGTTGAAGAGAGACGAAAATGATTATACATCAAAGAGGGTGTACCCTTTACCACCGAATTCGCAAGTATGGGGTGAGCAACCTCTTACTCCAACCAATTACAATGCCCTGAATAATGAGAACATGAATATTCATAATAGGGCCGAACAGGATGTGCAGGCCCCTTTAGACCAATAGACACTATGCCGTTCCAAGAGGATAAGGGAAAAGGAACAAAATCATGGACGCCCTCAGACCAATTATCATCAACGTTTGAACTACCAGCGGCCTCCATTTCAGGGACAGAATCAAGGCCAGGGTCGGAACCAATACCGGAGATAGCTACCTCTGGATGTTCGACGGTTTCTGATTTACTAACAATTCAGCCTGCTCAGCCTCAAAATGAGCTCACAAGTGAACTTGGAACTGTGAGTATTGTGTATACTGATTCAAGCTCAGAATTACCACATATTATTGTTAAGGAAACAGGGAATTTTAAAGGTTTTAATTTTAGTTTGTTTGTTCTTGAACCTTGTGTTGCCAACTTGTTTTCGAAAGGATTTACCTTTGTACCTCAGTTTAGGACAGATATTGCAAACCTTTTATTGGATCTGAAACTATTTGTTCGGAAAATTAATCTCCAGGTTTTATTAAATGTTTTTGGACCATCTGATCAAGATGTATTTTGGGTTTCTAGTGTATATAATCCCCCTACACCCAGCTATATCTTTTTTTGAAAAAATGTGTGAAGTGGATATGAGACATTTATTGCAAGGTAAGTCACATGTCCCATGGAATTTAAATCAGGAGGAGGAGGAGGATTTGCTTAGACATCTTAGACAAATGAAAGTTAGAATAATGCAGCCTGACAAGGTTAGGGGGTGTCAAGTCCCAACACTATACTAACAGGATGTAGGGGATTCTTTTCAGTGATACATATAGACAAGTATCAAGGAATGAAGTTAATGTTGCCCTTAGAAAATTTTCTTCTCAACTCAGTGATATGCTTTTGGCGCAATGTATCAGTCTGGCAGAATTTAAAGTTTTAAACATCAATTATCCAGTTATTCCTACCATTTTTGGACTACCCAAGTTGCACAAGAACTTGGGTGACCCACCCATGCGTCCGATTGTGGATGCTCATAATTCGGCTACTTCTGCATTTGCAAAACTTGTAGACATCAAAATGAAAAATTTGTTGAAGCAGGAGTCATACCTGTGTATTGATTCCTGGGATTTTTTTGGATAAATATAACAAGCTTAGATTTTTTTGATTCTTTTCTGTTCTTGGCAATTAATGTAAAATACCTTTTTTCTTCTATTCCCCATGAAATGGGGTTGGATTGATTTAATGAGTATTTGACTAGGAAAGGGCTACCACAAGACAATGTTAATTTATATGTTGAGATGATGGAGCTTATACTTGCTAATAATTACATTATTTTTGATGAACAACTGTTTTTGCAGGTCAGAGGTGTTGCAATTGGGGCTGCTTGTGGGCCCCTATATGCAAACGTCATCGTGTGCGATTGGGAACTGAGATTTCTGTTTAGCCATCCCATATTCCAGTATTGTCAATTATACCTGAGATATCTGGATGATTTGTTTATTATCTGGAAATGAGATGTGGAGGATGTGGAACATTTTTTGCAATACATTAACACTACCACTGACTTTTTGAAGTTCACACATTTACATGATGAGGTCATTAACTATTTAGATGTGAAGTTGGTTAAGGATCGGAGTAATGGTAGCTTGATTTCCTTTATTTTTAGATAGTGAAATGCATTTTTGCATTTTACCGGCATGCACCCTATGACCCAGAAAAAAAGCAGTTGTTAAGGGACAAATCGTCAGGGCTGCCAAAATGGTTTCTATGTTTGATGACTTTTTAAATGAGTGCGTCCTGTTAGGAGACATGTTTGTTAAAAGGGAATATCTATTACTGACATCCTCTACAAAAATTGGCCCATCCTGTCTGAAGACCATGTGATCAGATCAAGAATCAGTTCTAAACCAGTCAACATTTATAGAAGGGGCAATAATTTAAAGAACTTGGTGGAAAGACCACTTAACACTTTTGCCTCAGGTGACAGGAGAGGTTGGCAAATGTCAAAATGTGGATGTTGCCATTTTTGTTCCTTTATTGATGTTGGCAAACTATTTAATTTGAATACTCATTTAGTAAAAATCAATGGAAGATTTAATTGTAACAGTTTTGGGGTGGTTTATGGGGCACTATGTCAGAATTGGCCAGTTTTCTATATTGGGAAAACCAAACAGAAACTACAAAACAGTATTTACGAACATACTTATGACACCAAAAAGAAGAAAATGACTTAATTCCCTATACTGCCATGTAGCAGAATTGCCTGAACATCAGTTTAAATTTATTGTGGTTGAGCAGGTGAAACAAAATGACAGGGCTGGTCCATGGCAACTACTGCAGGAGAAAAAAGAACTTTATTGGATTATCCGCTTAAAAGCAGTGGGTTGGCCTGGGCTTAATGAAATTGCATTTATTGGTTGCATTTTAAAATTAAAAGCATTGTGTAGGCAAGGAAATATAACTATGGCAGTTATTGTATTTATTATTTATTTTTTTATTTTATTTATTTACATTTGTTGACAGGGAGTGTCCGACTGGACGTAGGTCCATTTTCAGCAGAGGCCCGGGGAGAAAAGCTCCACAGTTAAAATAAACAGACAGTAGTTACATTGGATTACATAGTGATTAACAATTTAACATAGCAATTACTTACAACATTTTTACAGATGAAGAACATAGTACATCAGTAGACAACTAGAATCTTTATCTGTGAACTACATAACAGACATTAACAAATGTTACAATAAGAAGTTTCTGCTGTATAATAAGGACTGGGCTTATGAGCATTTGAGCTTGCTATAATCAAGGTAGTTAGTGGAGTGGAAAGAAAGGTAGTGGTTGGATGGGGTGGGTGATATTAGAGTGGGAGTTGCAGGGGCATAGCCAGCATGTTTTTAGGTGTGCTTTTAGTAAAGTTTTGAAGTGGGTGCATGATGGTATGGAGGTAATTGTGGGTGGGAGGGAGTTACATAATTTGGCTATGGTGCAAGAGAATAGTGCTTCACAAGCAGAGTTATTGGCTTTAGTGATCTGCAAGTGATTTTTGTTGCTGGGTCTTAGTGGTCTGGTGGTGCGATATGGTTGGAGTAGATTAAACAGATAGATAACAGATAAAAGTAGATTTTATTACATTTGTATATATTTTTTTATTTTTCCTATTTTATGTTCATATTTATATATTTTTGTATTTATTCTATTGAACAGATCCTTATTTTTACATGGGTTTTGGATTCAGTTTTAAACTGTGGTGCATTGCTTTAAATGGATTTTTGTTTGATTATGTCATGCTCATCTGTGTATAAATGTGGGGGTTGTTTTTTTAATGGTATCTGATGAAGTTTTGTCATTGTACAAGACAAAAGCGCTTGGTGGAATAAACTTTGGTGGAACAGTTCCTTGCCTCTGTGTGGCCTGTTTAAATTTGTGTATATTCTCAAAAGATAAATAACATACTGACTTGACAAATTAAAATCCTGAAAGTTACAGTACTAGAAGCAGACATCTTTTACCCCATCTTATCTCTTGCCTTCCCATCTTTATTACAGGAAATGGGGTTAGAAGCAATAAACTGTTTAAGAGCAGCAGGTTTAGAAAGAATGATTACTGCTGGGACTGCCTTGGGATTAGAAAACTGGTCCTTATGTGACTGTGGTACCTTGTATAATGTATAAAAAGCATTTCGCAGACAAACATTATCTGTCCGGTAAACTGGCTGTGGTAAGAAAAACATTCTCTAAAGCAGACAAAACAGAAGGAATGGGAATTGCTTTAGGCATCTGTAATTGTACTAAATAATAATACATTTTCCAAGTCTTAGAGGTTTCATACTATTCCCACTGAAAAAAAATCTCACTCACATTAGATAAAATTTCAAAAAGATTTCTTCATTAGGGATATCTGTAGGAATAATTTCTTTAGAATCTGAAAGTTCAGACTGAGTAGAATCCTCAGAACTATACTCTTTCTTCTGCAAAGCTTCACTTTCTGACTGGAAAAATCTGTCATAATGAGGACATCTTTTTCCCTTCCTGCTGGAGGATTTACTAGGCATTGGAAAGGCAGCTATTGAAAGGCAGCTATCAGTTGCTTCACAAAAGCCAGTAGATCAACACCATCCATACTGAGAGACAGTTTTTCTCATTAAGGAAAGTGCCTCTCAATCCAGCAGGCCACTTAGGACCACTGGTCTCACCTTTCACATTCCTCTCCTGGTCAAGCAAAAGCCCTTCACCAGCCCCTTCCACATCTGCAACAAAGGTGGTTATTCATGGCCCAGCAAAGGCTTTGCAAATGCTACACCAAGAGGATTAGGGAAGAAGATTGGTGGACTGAGAAACAATGATCAGACATAGCAGTCACCCACCAGTAGCTGAAGCAATTAAGTAGCTGGAAACGTCCAACAAGATTCCTAAGAAAGCTTATTCTTTTTGTGAGTTAGGGAATGTGATATGAAGGAGATTAGTTGCTGCCCCATGGGTAAGCCAAGAAGATCTGAAAGTGGGTACCATAGCCTAAACGCCCAGGTAAGTATGCAAGTGAAGAGAAACTACTGTATAGCTGTGTAAGTAAACTTGCCATAACAGTAGATGTTCAAATGATCACTGCTGCAGTAGCCTAACCTATATGGGTTATATCCTGCTATGGATATAATAACTGGCCAGCTTCCAAAACTTCAGGGCACCTTCCACATGCCCAACCTGTTAAGCAGCACAAGCTGACCTGTCTAAAAAGACAAGTTCGGGCAATAAGCCCATTCAGAGCTTTCTTACCAACGGACAGATGGAGTCTGAGCATGTGAGGACATAGGCACAAGTAAAAATACATGCTTATCCACACTCTGGCATAACAATACACTGAAAACTAAGGGGGATGGAGGGAGTCAGCTGCTACTGCAGCAGTGATCATCCGAAAAAAAATTATGTACTTACCATAGCATTCCATCTGTGTTGTCCATTTTCATTCTTCCTCAATGTGTGGGTTCAGATTTGATATTTTGATCAGACAAGGCCGTTATTCTAGCTCGTGGCCACCAACAAACTCTTGAGCTCTTTCCCTATCCATAATGCACCACCCCTAACATCACTCAGATTTTGTTTGCAGATTGATATGAAAACCATAAAGAATTGTCATAATTAGAGTTCAACACATGGGACATGTGGTACTCTAAGAAATTCATTCCTCCAGAATTCACATGAGCTAAATGAAAGGGGATGGAGGGTGAAGAGTCCAGGAAGAATGAGAATGGACAACACAAATGGAATGTTATAGTAAGTGCATAACTTCTTTATCTGATATTGTCAATTTTCATTCTCCTTCAGTGTATGGGACAGATTCTTCATATATCTAAATTCCTGGGCGAATTTTAATGAAGGATATTCTTAAGTACAGTTGAGGCAAAGGTCTCTCTCTCTCTCGAGACTGGCTCCAATTTGTAATGAATGATAAAGGTATTAGGATTTGACCAAGTAAGTGTCCCATAACTAGACTCCATGCGTAGTCTAGGCTGGAATATAGTGGAAGTGATCATAGGTATAGCTGAAGGAGCTAGTGGAGACAAATATAATCTGTCAACTACTTGGTTATAGTTATGTTTGTGACCAGTTTGCCCTTTTTGTGATGTGTCAAGGAAGCCAAGAATTGATCTGTCTTCCTAAGTTGTTAGTTCTGTGCAGGTATAAATGCCATTAGCTATAAACATCTAGTAAGAGCAGCATATACTCTCCTTTATTTGGAAAGTCTGCGAAAAAATAATATCAGGTTAATTTGGTTGGTTAATTCTGGATACTGACACTGCCCTCAGTAGGGAGGAAGCATTGGTATGTGAAGTGTCCCTATTTATGTGGGAAAACAAGATGGGACTTGATATTCTGACATTATCCAATGGAAGTAAATGCAACTAAAAGGATAGTGTTCCAGGTAAAGAATTTTACATTACATTTAGCTGTAGTTTGAAAATAAGACTGTGTCAAAGTTTGCCATACCAACTGTATATCCCATGGTGGTATGAGATCTTTGTAAGGAGGTCTAAGTAGAAGAAAACCATTAAAAAAAATACTATGCAAAGTTTAGAGGAAGGCATTGAAGAATTCTGAAAATCTACACAGCAATTTGAGAAAGGATGCGAGTAGAAGTTAGACGTTTGATAAACTAGCACCCTTTTAAAATAAACCGGTTATAAATTCAAGGACAGAATACATCAAAGCTGAGAAAGGTTCTACCTGATACTGTTCTACTCAACAAAGAAAAAAAAATCATCTCCATAAATTCCTATAGAGATTCCTCGTATATAGTTGTTATGGAAAAGTAAGAGAATGGAACAGACGGGTGAAAAAGAAAAAAGAAGTTATGTACTCACGATAACGTTCCATCTGAGTAGGTAACTTAATTTGTCAGCAACCTGTGGGTATCGGATCCGACCTGGATCCGAGCCGGCAACTTCCCAAGCTAAGGATCCGAGCTCCAAGCTCCTCCCCCTTACCTATAATACCCTGCTACCTCCTTCCAGCCCTCAGATCGCGTTTGCCTATTGTACAATTTCACCATGACAAAACAACAACCTAAAAAACATCCTAACCTAGAGAATACCAACAGGCTGAATCATTGTAGGATTCAGATAACCAAAGGACCAGGTTAGGGGGAAGGAGGGGGGGGGGGTTGGTTGCTGACAAATGAAGTTACCTACTCAGATAGAACGTTATGGTGAGTACATAACTTCTTTATCTGAAGTAGTTAACTTCATTTGATCAGCAACCTGTGGGACAGAATCCCCAGCTACCAAACACTTGGGAGGTCCTTAAGGGATATTCTTTAGCACTGCAGAGCCAAAAGCTGCCATTCCTCTGGACATTAAATCCAATTTATAATGAGAGATAAAGGTATGAGAGGAAGCCCAAGTAGCTGCAGAACAAATGTCATCCAAGGGCACTCTTGACCAGAACGCGGCAGAAGTAGCCATAGAACGGGTAGAATGAGCATGAACCCCTAAGGGCTCTGGCCGACCAGATATCTTGTATGTGAGCAAAATGCATTGAGAAATCCATCTAGCTAAAGTCACCTTCGACACTGGCTTACCCAAGAAGGGCTTCACAAATGAAACAAAGAGCTGCTCTGATGTGCGAAAGGCAGCTGTTCTGTGCAGGTAAAAACTCAATTGTCTATGAACATCTAACAAATGAAGTTTTGTATTCCCCTTTATTCTGGTAGTTAGGGAAGAAAACAGGTAGATTAATGGACTGATTGATGTTCGCCTCAGAAGCCACTTTAGGTAAGAAGGAAGGGTTAGTCCTGAGAGAGACTCTGTCCTTATGGAAAACAAGATATGGGGGTTTAGTACAAAGGACCTGTAGCTCTGTCATCCTTCTAGCTGAGGTAATAGCTATTAGGAAAGCAGTTTTCCAAGATAAGAATTTTAAATCAACAGAAGCAGCGGGTTGAAAGGGTGGTCCAGTTAGAGCCTGAAGGACCAAGGTTAGGTCCCATGGGGGAACAGCGTTCCTAGTAGGAGGTCTCAAAAGGAAGGTTCCTTTTAAGAAGGTCTTACAAATCTTAGTGGAAGCTAAAGGACTAATATTGTCTCCAATGTGAAAATGGGAAATGGCAGCCATTTGAACCTTTACAGTAGAAGATCTGGCCCCTTGCTGAAAAATATGCGATAGGAAATCAAGCACTGCTGGAATGGGAGCAGTGAAAGGATCCAAATTCCTATGCGATGCCCAAATGGAAAACCGTTTCCATTTGCTGTTGTAAACCTTCCTGGTAGAAGGCTTCCAGGATGGATCTAACTGCAGATGAGATACCGGGAGTCCTGGCAACTAATGGAACTGGATCAACCAAGCTGAGAGCTTGAGGTCATCCAGATTCGGAGTTTCCAATCCCGAAGGATGAGAAATCAGATCCGGGATGGGATCTAAGATCCAAAGAGGAGCTACAAGATGAGACCATAGGTACAGAAACCAGGTTTGATGAGGCCAGAATGGGGCTATGAGGATAATCTTGTTCCCCAACTGACGAACTTTCTGTAAAAATTTTCTCATTAATGGAAGAGGAGGATAAGCATAAAGAAGACTGGATGGCCAAGCATGGACTAGAGCGTCTCTGGGGGTTTCCCCCGGGGGTGGTGGGGGGATTAGAGCAAAATACTCGCTGCACTTCGCGTTTGAAGGTGATGCGAAGAGATCGCAGCAAGGCTGACCCCACTTGCGGAAGATCTGTTTCACTACTAAGGGGTTCAGAGACCACTCGTAAAGCGAGAGGATAGTTCGACTCAGCTTGTCTGCTAGGATGTTGGACCGACCTGTAATGTGCATTGCTAAGAGAAAACAGTTGGTGGATATCGCCCAATCCCAAACTCTCATGGCCTCTCGGCAAAGAGGGGAAGACCTGGTCCCCCCTGTTTGTTGATGTACCAGACCACTGACATGTTGTCTGTCTGAATTGCAATAGTCCCTGGAGGGAGAAAGGTATGAAGAGCTTGCAATGCTAGAAGCACCGCTCTCATCTCCAGAACACTGATATGCAGAACAGTCTCTGTCTGAGTCCACGCACCTTGGACAGTTCTGCCCATGCAATGCCCCCCCCCCACCCAAGGCGAGAAGCGTCTGTGGTTACCACGGCTTGGGGTTGTGGCATTATGAACGGTCATCCTTCCCAAAGCTCTCGAGATTGGAGCCACCATATGAGGGAATTTCTGAAAACTCTGCTGAGTGGGACTGGAGAGTCCAAAGGGTGTTGAAGGATGGACCACTGGACCTGCAAGGTCCACTGGAGAACCCTCATGTGCAAGCGAGCTAAGGGCGAAAGGTTGATTGCTGCTGCCATGGACCCTAAGGCTCTCAGGACTAACTCTGCTGATGGGGTTGGAGATTGAAGGAGTGCTAGAATGTGAAGAGTTAAGCTGCAAAGTCTGTCCGACATCAAGAAGGCCTTGGTCTGAAGCATGTCTATTCTGGCCCCTATGAAGTCCAGGACTTGAACCAGTTAAAGGGACGATTTCTTGTGATTTATAGTGATCCCCAACTTGAAGGCTAAAAACAGGAAGCAATCCCTGGCTGAGCACAGTAGATGCCTGGTGGAGGCAGCAAGGAGCCAGCCGTACAGGTAAGGAAAAACCTGTATTCCCTGAAGTCTCAGGTGGGCTGCTACAACTGCCATGACCTTGGTGAACACCCTGGAGGCTGTGGTGAGGCCGAATGGTAGGACCCTGAACTGGTAATGACTGGCCCCCAACCAAAAGTGGAGAAACCTCCTGGATCGCCTGTCCATGAGAATGTGGTAGTACACATCCTTGAGGTCTATGGAGCACATCCAGTCATTCTCCTGCAACAGGGGGAGAATGGATTGAAGAGTGACCATCTGGAATTTCTCCTTGGCAATGAAGAGGTTCATTGTAGAAAGGTTGAGAATTGGTCTTAAGTCCCCCGTCTTTTTTGGCACAAAAAAGAACCTGGAGAGTTGCCTAACCCGGACTGGTCTGGGGGGATGTGCTGGATGGCTCTTTTCTAGCAGCTTCTTTATTTCTAAAGCTGCAGCCTCCCTCTGACTGGGTGGAATATTGGGGAGGTGCTTCGATTGAGGAGGAAGATTTATGAAGGGGATAGAGTAGCCTCTGGATATTATTCAAAGCACCCAGCGATCTGACGTGATGGACTCCCATTGTGCCAGGTGCTTTGAAAACCGCCCCCCCCCCCAGACTGCCTCTAGAGAGGAGCAGTCAAGCAACCCCTCAGGGCTGCTGCATGGGTCGACTGGAAAAGGGTTCCCACGACCCAAAATTCTTCGCCCCCCCCCTCTGCCTCTGGGCCGGCGTCCACCTTGTCCCCCTCTGCCTCTGAAGGACGAAGGGTCCGGAGCGTAATTGGACTGCTGAGACTTCCGGAACCACATCTTCTTTTGTCCTTGCTGGTTCCTGGAAAAGGACCTTTGAGGAGTCGAGAAGCAGATTCCGATGGCAGACAGCCTCTTCCCGTCTTTCTCGCTCTGGACCAATGTATCGCGGACAGTCTTGCCAAACAGGGTAGGACTGTCGAAGGGAGCATTCACGAAGGATGCCTTGAAGGGTTCCGAAAATCACAAAGTCGGAGCCAGGCGTGATGCCGTAAGGCGATGCCTGATCCGCTGGCTCTAGTGGCCCCCTCCGTGGCATGGGAGAGTAGCTGCATAGATGTGTTCGATACCAATTTTAGAGTGGCCATGCGAGTCGAGAAGGTCCGTTTGCCCTCGGCCAACATAGACTAAGGGGGAGACTCAGCGCATTCCTTCACCAGATCCCGCTGAAGCCTAATCACATGGGCCAAGTAATTCAGTTCCCTTATGGAAAAGGTAGCCGAAGCAAACATCCGCTTTCCGATATGATCCATCGTCTGAGACTCCTTATCAGGAGGATGGACCGAGGAACTATCCTGTGCCAGTTCCTTCTTGGTGGCAGCTGCCACCACCATGGCATCTACCGGGGAACCTTTACTCCACTCTGTCCTATCCACAGGGGGGCTAAGGATCTTATCTGGTCTCCTGGGGATTGGCTCTACAGTGTCCGGCTCCTTCCACGCCCTGGTAGTAATGAGGTCTACCAGGGGGTCGGCCAGAGGGGACACCCAAGAGGTAGATGGGCCTGCGTCAAATGCCTCCAGAAACACCGACTCATCCGAGGAAGGCTTTTGGGCTGACCGCCCCCCTTTTAGGCGTAGCATTTCCATAATGTCTCCAAAGGAGACATCCTCGAGGGGTGAGCTGGGGGAACCTTCCCCTTCCTCTAAATCGGTATCATCTGTGAGGGACTCAGGGGAGTCCAAGTGCCTCCTCTTACACTTGCGTTTGTGAGGGACCTCCTCAGTGGGACTGTCCGAGGAGAGCTCACCAACAGGGTCATGTTCCTCCAGTGGAACTGGGTGGGGTGTCGACACAGGCTGTCCTTGGGGCCGGATGATGGAAGACAAGCCCATCTGCGAGGGAGCGTTGGCTGTATCCATAGCACAAGCAGAGGGTCTCGAACCTCTCGAGAGGACCCTCTCCACCATGTTGAATGCTGAAGGCGAGCCACTCTCTCTCGGTTCCATGAGCAACACCCTCGGATCTGACGTGGGGATCGGCGTCGGAGCAGAAGCGATCGGACCCAAAAAGGAAGTGTGCTCTGACCGCAATGGAGCCGAAGACACACTTACCCCCTCAGATCCGACACACGGCTCTTGGCCCCGAGAGCTCGGATCCGAAAAGGGATCCGACAAACTCGAGGGCATGGCCAGCGTCAAAGTAGCAACTACTATTGGCGCCGACTCCCTGGCTCCGAGACTGCTCGGATCCGATGGCTCCGAAACCCGATAATGGATCGGAGAAGGAGCTATGGGGGCAAAAAATGGGGCCGAGCTCCCCCCCGGAGGGGGGGAGGCAGGAGCACTCCCATCTGCATCTGGGCCTGTAGGAAGCGATGCATCATCCGGTCCATGTCAGCGTCTGAAAGGCTTCATGTTGACCTAGAAGAGGTCGCCGAAGCTGGCCGGGAAGGCCGCCACGACGACCTCGAAGATGGCCGGGGCTCCTCCTCCAGCTGCAGCGAGAAACGTGGGGAATGGAGCCGAGAGGGGGAAGACCCGGAAATCTTCAGGGGAGAAGAGAGCTGTTTAGCCGGCGGGGCTGAGGGGGCAGAGTCGGCCCGCTGCTTGTGGCTCCTATGTTTCTCTCTATCCCTCTCTCTCTCTCTCTCTCGTTCTCCCTCTCTCTCTCGTCTCTTTTCTCTTTGCCTCCTTCTCTCCCTGGGAAAAGGTGGGAGGTTGAGTCCCAGCCAGGGGAGATAGTACAGCTGGCTGAACAGCCGCAGCCGTGGCTGGAGCCACTGAGGGAGAGGAGGAAGAAGCAGAGTTCGTGGGCAAAAGACCCATCAGGATCAGCTTGTTCCTCCTATCCCTCACAGAGCGGGGGTTAAAGGCTGCATAGATCTGGCAGCACAATGACAAATGTGCTACCCCCAGGCAAAGAACGCACTGAGTGTGGCCATCGGCTGGGGAGAGCTTATGGCCACACTCAGAGCACTTAGAAAAAATGGCCTTAGGGCCTTCGGCCATAACAAAAACCACAACCACACACACACAGACACACAAGAATAAGGGGAAGGGTGAATATATTAAAAATTAAACTAAGCTAATGGGTTTAAACTAAACACAAACACACACCTCTCTAATTTTACCAAAAAGTCAAGAATTTGACAAATACTTCCTACCTAACCGCCAGGAACTCGTAACTCGTGCTTGTTAAAGCCGCGGCAAGCGAGATCTGAGGGCTGGAAGGAGGTAGCAGGGTATTGTGGGTAGGGGGAGGAGCTTGGAGCTCGGAACTTTAGCTTGGAAAGCAGCCGGCTTGGATCCAAGTCGGATCCGATACCCACAGGTTGCTGATCAAATGAAGTTAACTACTTCAGATGCATAGGTTTTCTGGCTATCTACATAATGAGATGAAACATGCAGTCAGTTTTAGGCTAGAGATTTGCTGATGAATCATGCCTATCAGGTGAGACAGATCTAAATTCGAAGGCAAGTACAGAACAAAGAGAGGTCAGTAAGGTACAGCGAGGATGGCTTGTTCTTCAACATGGCGGCTTTCTGAAGTAATCTTTATTAAGATGCACTGTAAGTGCCTGACATTTTATATTCTTCCACCTTGTTGTTGTACATGTTTAGTTTGCATAACTGTTTCTTCCATTTAAATATGCAATTTCATTTGCCTCAAGTCTGTACTCCTGGGCACAAAATGAAAAATTATCCTTATGATAAGTGAATAAATAAACAAATAAATAAATAAACCATGTCCATCCCTTTGTTGATGAGACAGATGCCATGAGGAAGCAAGATGACCTGCTCAAGGTGACAGCTTTCACATTGAACTTCCTCTGAAAATGGGTTACAATTACAAAGCGGTTGGAAGGAAATCGCTCATTGTCACACCTTCAAGTAAGTTGGCCTCCTCAGGGGATCAAATGCCCTGGACTATATTCCCCAGGAATTGTCCACTCCTCCACTCTATCCAATCAGGGAAGAATCCATGGTCACTGTGGCCTTGGGTGAAGAAAGAAGAAATGATGGGCTAGCACAATTTTGATGCATCCACCCGGAAAAATAAAGATAACTCAGGCAAAGGTTACCAACATCGTTTGAGAGAGAGTTTATCATTGTGTTCATAGCATCTATCTTGGTAAGGAAGTAGGACTACTGTAATTGACTTTGACTCTAGAACTTGCAGAATCAATCCTGCTGATATTTTGGTACCATCAATTAGTTTCTGAGATATTGTTTGTACTTTGAAAAGGGGTAAAGATGCTAGGATAGACATAGTGTTGAAAAATTGTTCCTTTAAACTCTAACATGTAGGTCGGTTAGGATTGTGACTTGTTACTGATGGATATCCAAAACTGTGGACAAGCCTACCACACTTGATCTCTAATTTGTACCAGTAAAAACTTGGTCGGAGTGGTAACGAGCCAGTCAACCCAAAAATGGAAATAACCAGGATGTTTGCAAAGTTAAGTGAGATGCCAGTACTGTGATACACTTTGTGAACACCCTGGGGGCTGTGGTTAGGCCAAAAGGCTGGACTGTGAACTGGTAATGACTGGCTCCCAGACTAAATTGTAACTACTTCCTGGATCATCTATTTAATGTATGCGATAGCACTAATCCTGAAGGTCAATCAATCTCATCCAGATCTCCAGCTCAGAAGGGGGAAATTGGACTGAATCAAGACTAAATAGGAGCTAGTGTGCAGAAAAGAATTGCTCAAACACACTGAGACTTAAAATCGATCACCAGCATTCTATTTTATTTAAGCACTAGAAGAATCTTGAGCCAGTTACAGATTCTATTGGTCTAGAGGGGAACTTTCGGAAGACTCTAAGCTGCTTTTTGCGTAACAGGGAAGGAAGGGACAAGGGAATGATATAATCTCAGCAAAAGATTCTCTGCAAGGAAGTGTCTTTCATTATGATTAGCCATGCTTCCTAGTGTAGAGATAAGAGATTCAGGACTCTGCACAGGAGGGCACCGAGGTCTCCTTTCATGAGCGCTGGCAGGGTCTACCAAAAAAAAAAGGATCTTTAGACCCCCAGAATTGTGAGAGTCCTCTGCCACTGGGGAGTTTTCAGCTATTACTCCCTCCTGTGCCTTGAGGAGAACTATCCTCACGTGCGTCCTGTAAGGGACCCTCAGACATCCTGTAACACAGACCTAGACCTCCTGATTGATTACTGGGGAAAAAAACATTAAAAGGACAGCAAAAGGGGCCTCCATGGCAAATAGTTTCTTTACATCCTTACCTGTGGGGCCATACCAAAGAGAATTGTCAAAGGTAGCACTGACGAAAGATGACTTGACAGATAGCACTAAATCAAAGAGGCTCATACAGGCACATCTCCTGATGGAAATACCTGAACCCGCAGCACTAATGATACCTTCTGCAATATGCAAGATACACCTCATGGATGAAAATGGTATCATTCATAGGGTAGCCGGAGAGAGACTACTGAAGATGAGCGTCAGCAATTTTGGGTCTAAAAAGCAAATTAGATGGTCTTTTAATCAAATCTGTTTGTAGCCTCTTAAAAGATACTTTAGGATTGAATGGCTATGTAGGTAATACAAGTGGGTAGCATCCAAAAATAGCTCCTGGGTACCATATAAGAGAAAAGTGACATTACTCCCCCCCGTTACTCAGACCTGGAGCTTTGAAGGAAGGAAGGTAAAAGGTTGGGACTGAACCAAAAAGCTCTTAGATCTGGTGTTCAAAACCCACTCTGATCTGATGGTATTTAAAAAAAAAACGATCAGGTATATCTAAAGAGTGAATAGGAGTAACTATCTTTTATTAGATTCCAAACCTCTTGGGGGGGGGGTACCACTGGCTTGGTAGTAAAAGTGGGCAAATTAGACTTAGCAGATGCACTCACAGATCCAGGAGAAGGTGGAATTGGTAAGATCGCCATCTGGATTTGAGCTGCAGAAAATTTCACATCATCTTATCCACATCCTGAAAAAAGTTGAGCAGGAAGGGAAAATTGAAAGGAAAAAAAATCACCACAGGAGCTGAGCCCATCAGATCCGAGCAAAACCTTAGGATCCGAAGGAGGTTCTACAGGTTTTTGCATCCCAAGAGTTTGGATGTGAAATCTTTCAAATTCTGTGGAATAAAATGTATGTCTGTCAGATCCGAAGGCTTAGGATCCAATGAAGAAATAACAGCAAAAATATCAAATCAGGGGAGGCCTTAGGGCCCAAAGAAGCACTAGTGCTTTGGATTCAAAAAGTGTTTCTAGTTTTTCTCTGGAGTTAAAATTCATCTGTCAGAGCCAAAAGCCTAGGATGTGAAGGAAGTTTTAAAGGCTTTGGATTGGAAGAGTTTGGATTTGAAATCTTTCAAATTCTCTGGAATAAGACTTGTGTCTATTGGATCCAAAGATTTAGGATTCGATGTAGAAGTAACAACCATAACCTGTCAGATCCAAGGAGAAATTAGGATCCAAAGAGGACCCTTGTGGGTTTGGATTCAAAAAACTTCCTAGTTTAGTTTCTCTGGAATCAAACTTCTGTCTGTCAGATCCGAAAGCTTAGGATCCAAAGAAAGCTGAAAATGCTTTGGATCTGGAGAGCTTGGATCCAAAATCACTCCATGTCAATGTAATAAGACTTATGTCTGTTGGATCCTAAGGCTTAGGAGCTAATGCAGAAGTAACAGCAGACCTGTCGGATCCAAGGAGAACTTAGGATCCAAAAAGAGCCCTAGGAGACTTTGGATTCATAATTATTGTTTGAAGATAAATATTATGTCTGTTGGATATGGAAAAAAAAACTTAGAATCGGATGATAGGAATCAAACCTGTTGGAGAACGATTAAAGATCTGGAGGAGATCTTAGAAATGTTGGATCCAAAGTGGCTGGATCCAAACTCTTTCAGCCTCTCTCGTTTTTTTTTTTTTTTTTGGTTTATAATGAAGATGAAGCCAAAGAATTTGAATACCTGGACCTTTCGAAGGGTCCTTGAATATTGTACTCCAGCAATGTTCTGAGAAAAAGGTAGTTAGCAGCAAACATTTAATATTAATTTAGTTCAAGTTCTGAAGAACTGTGTGGTTGAATCTGATGATAGTTGTATCAGACATCGCTTCAGATGCAGTTTTTGTTCTTTCTTTTCAGTTCTGAAGAAGCATGGACTAGAGAAGCTGAGAGACTAGACCTTCTGACAGGTCTTTACATTTTGTATGGGGGATTGAGCCTCAGCAATGGCTTTAGAAAAAAGAAGATGGCAGTAAAGCCTTTATCAACTTATGTCCACAGAAACTCGTGATAAAAACTGCAGTTCTAAACAATATACACCAAGATTCTAGCAATGCAATTTTTTAAGAACTACAATAAATCTTGTATATAAAAGAAATATCGATATTAATATAAACACTGACACCAAAATGGAAAAATAAAGCTGTAAAATAAACTGCCATAATAATGGAGAGAAATGGCTGGCAAAAGACAAAAAAGATTTGGAATTTGCTGCAATAATAATTACAAAACAGTTCAAAAGGTAAAGGAAAGGAGATTTGTCTTAGCAGTAAAGGAGATCATTTGATAAACTTGACTTCAGATTAAAAGAAACAGTAATTTGTTAATGTTAGAAAGAAAAAAAGAAGAATAAATAACTTACCTTTCACAGAAAACTCGAGAGCTGAAGGCTACCACATCTGAACTCTAAAGTGGGAAACAAGGTCTGAGGGATGTTAGGGGAGGTTCACTATGGGTAGGGAAGGAGCTCAAGAGCTTGTTGGTGGCCACAAGCTAGAATAATGGCCGAGTCAGATCTGAACTCATATGTTGAGGAAGAAAGAAAATTGACATCAGATTGTACTGTTATTGTAAGTTTACTTACACAACTGTACTGTGTTCATCATATTGATCACGGCTGCAGTAGCCTAAACTGTATGGGAGATTACCATAGTTTACAAATTTTGGGAGGTGGAAGGGGAAGGGTCCAGCAGCCCATGGAGAATGGTCCTAGCAAAGCCTGATCTAGACCTAGAGAATGAATGGACCATGTATAGTACTGTGGAAAAGTATAGGCAGAGGACCAAGTTGCTGCTTCCAGAATACTTCTAGAATTCAACCCTTTCCAAAAAGACAGACCCTGGAATAGTTTTGTTGTGGTGAGAATCTCTCAATCTCACTCTCTCAATCTCTCTCAACAGTTTAGCTTAAGGTAAACTTGGATACAACTTTAGGCATGAAAGGATTAGTTTTTAATGAAAACCTGCCTCGATGGAAAATGAGATAGGGTTGGAACTCGGATACTCTTTTTGTGGAGGTCACAGCAATCTGTAAAACAGTTTTCCATGTTATGCACCTCAAGTCAACTTAATGAGCTGGTTCAAATGGAGAAAGTGTTAGCTTCTCTAACACACGATTAAGATCCCAAGCATGATTTCCATTTTTTTCTTGGAGGTCTGTTGTGCAAAATCCCTTTCAAAAACATTTTCACATCATAATGCACTGAAAGAGCAGGAACCATGAGCACACATGCTAAAATGGCTGACAAGTTAATCTTGACAGAGAAGTAAGAAAGGCCATAATCATCATAATCAGCCTCTATTTTCCCATTTTTTCTACATGGGGTCAGGGTATCGTATTAACTGTCTCCACCTCTCTCAGTTCAGTGCCACACTCCTGTCTTCTTTAACACTCATGCCTGACTGTCGCAGATCTTTCACAAAATCCATCCACCTCTTTGCTGGATGTCCTCGCTTCCTCTTATCTTCTTCCTGTCTGCCCAAATCTTCCTCACCAGATTGTTTTCTGCTTTTCTGCACAGGTGTCCAAACCACTGTAATCTGTTCTCTTTGATCTTTTCTGCAATTGGAGCTACTTTGGCTTCTGCTCTTATGTCCTCATTTTTCCTCTGTCCCACAGTGTGCATCCTATCACTCTTCTCAGGCACTTCATTTCCATCTCCTCGAGCTTCTTCAACTGTTCTGTCTTTACTGCCCAGGTTTCTGTACCATATAGTAGAACGGATCACACCACTGTCTTGTACACCTTACTTTTCAGCTCCTTTGGCATTCTTCTGTCATAGACTACAGCTGACACTCTATGCCAGTTGGCTGCAGCCCCCTCTGAGTCTAGCTTTGACCTCTTCATTCAGACTTCCCTTCTCCTCAACCACCCCTCCCAGATAATTGAGGCTGTTTACCTGTTCCGCTATCTTTCCTTCTGTCTCCATTCTCAGCTTCTTCTGATTTCTCCAATTTGCTGTCATTACCGCCATCTTATCTGTACTTAGTTTCATCCCATGTGCTTTCAGTTTTGCATTCCATTCTCCTATCCCTTGCTGAAGTTCTAGCTCAGAGTCTGCCTGTAATGCCACATCATCTGCATACAGCAACTTTGTTGATCTGTCCCCTCCAACCTATTTGCTAATGTAGTCCATCACCAGTATGAACAGCAGTGGGCTCAGAACTGAACCCTGGTGTGCACCCACTCCCACTGGGAAGCCCTCTGCAAGGTCAACCACTGTTCGTACTGGAGTCATTGGATTCTTGTATATAGCCTGCACTAATTCTACCAATGTTGCTGGGACTTCAAACCAAAGTAGTATTGCCCAGATCAACTTTCTTGGGACCTTGTCATATGCTTTCTCCAAGTCTAGGAATTCCCAGTTGGACTCTCTCCTCATCTCTAGCTTCTTCACAATTATCTGTTTGACTGCAAACATCAGGTCAATTGTGCTGCATCCTGACCTAAATCTGAAGCGCTCATCTCACATCTTACATTATACTACTCTGCATATCCGTTCATCAATCACCCTCTCCAGACCTTTCATGCAATGTGATAGGAGTTTGATGCCTCTGTACTGCCCACAGTTGTGGATGACCACTTTGTTCTTGTACGCTGGTACGAGTATGCTTATTCTTCAGTCATCTGGGATACGCCTTTCTCTTCACACTGCTATTAGTACCCTCAGGAGCCATTTCTCCCCTATCTCACCCAGCATCTTTATCATATCTGCTGTGATCTCATCTGAGCCTGCTGCTTTCTCTGACTTCATTTTCCTTAATGCTGTTCTTACTTCTTCTAGGGTGAGCTACTCTTCTTTTCTCTCATCGTAGGCAGTTTCTGGGGCAGTACAGCTTCTGTGGGGTTTTCTTCATTCAGAAGCTGCTGGAAATACTCCTTCCATCTGCCTTTGATGTCCTGTGGACTGGTGAGTAGGTTGTTGCTGGCATCCCTTATGAAGGGTATCTGACTATCTTCTTTATCTTTCTGTCTTTGCCTTGCAACCTGATATAGTTTCTTTGTGCCACTTACGGAGTCACTTTCCAGAAGTTGGTAGAGTGCCTCCAATGCCCTATTCTTTGCTATTGCAACTTCTTTCTTAGCTTCTTTGTTAGCCAACTAGTAGTCCTTCCTAGCCTGGACAGTCTTTCTATCTCCCATTTCTTCCTGCATTCCTTTCTTTCGATGACTTCCTGGACTTCTGCATTCTACCACCAGTTTTCCTTATTTATTTATTTAAACATTTGTTTACCGGGAAAGTCCGACTTGGAACAAGCCAATTTTCAGTGGAGGCCCTGGGAGAAAAGCTCCGAACGCATGTCTTTGTGATGTGGAAGGAAACCAGAGCACCCGGAGGAAACCCATATGAATGCAGGGAGGACATGCAGACTCCACATAGAAGGCATCCCAGCAGAGAATCAAACTGGAGAACCTCTTGCTGTTAGGTGATGACACTAACCGCTGCATCACTGCCATGTCCAGCTTTCGCTCAGAGGCTCGGCCACATATCTTTTCTGTAGTCCTAACACATGCTGATTTTAGGCACTGCCATTCTTGTTCAACTCCACCCATTTCCTTCTTAGGGTGCTAGACCCCCCCCCCCCGAGTAACTCCTTGAACTGTTGTACTTTCTCTCCAGTCACCTTCCAGGTCTTCAGCCTCGTCTCTATTACCTTAGAGCCTTCCTCTGACCACTGTTTACAGCTGATTGTGGCAACTAGTGGTTTATGCCGTGGGCTGACTATTTCACTGGGGATGACTTTGCAGTCATGAATTCTACCCAGTGCATTTTCCTTACTAGGAAGAAGTCTATCAGAGTTGCATGTTGGCTACTCTTGTATGTGATCTTGTGACCGTCTCTCTTTCTGAACCATGTGTTGGCTACTATCAAGCCATTTGCCAGACAGAAGTCTAGAGTGGCTTCTTCTTTATGCCTGTTGCCCCACCCATGTGGACCCAGGCAGTCCTCATATCCTGTTCTGTCTGTCCCAATATGTGCATTCAAGTCACCCATTATCAACACCAATTCATGTTGTCCTGCTTTATCTAGCAGGTCCTGCAACTGCTGTCTGAATGCACTCTTTTCCTCACTATCACAAACTTGCTGTGGGGCATAGGTTGATATTATGAATACTGCCCTGTCATTACACTGGAATCGGATTGCCATGAGTCTGTCATTAATTCTGATGATACCCCTCACTGCCTTTTGAAGCCTCTTTCTCACCACAATTCCTACACCATTCCTAGCCTGTCCCCCTCCTGAGTAGTATCTGGATCCCAAGCCAAGTGGCTTTGCTGCACTGCTCTTCCATCTCATCTCTTGGATACATAGTATGTGCAGCCTCCTCCGTATCATCAGGTCATCCACTTCCAAGCTGCGTCCTGAGCAATCCTTAATTTGGCAGGTTGGTTGGTTTTACGTCCAGCTTTCACGTAACAGAGCTATCCTAGGTAACCCAGGCTGGCCAGCTAGACATCAGCCAACAGCTTATTGACCCAGGGCTGCTGGGCTTTATGGCAGGCACACATTGGCCAACAGGGGCACATACACCCCTCCTACCATTAGCAAGGGTCCCTGGCATAGGTCAGAGTAGGCCGGGTCCTCAACCCACTTATCACTGGTAACTACCCATGTCCATTTTGGCAACATTAGTCAACATGACAATCAACTAGAGCCATATTTTACACTGTTGCATTGCTAGCCCTGCCACGGTGCACAGTCTGTGATCCGTGTTCTACCATCTTGAGGATACTGCACACCACAGTCAATGCTCAAAGAGGTTTGTCTGTACAACTGTTCCCCCTATATGGCACCATGTAGAGTCTGTGCTGCTGCCCACAGCTCCATTCATTGGTAAGTTTGAGATGGAAACACACCCCATGTTTTCTGGATGTAGGAGAAAGCCTACAGAGACACAGGGAGAACATGCAAACTCCAAACGGCCACTGGTTGGAGGTCAGAATTGAACCTTGTACCTTGTGCATGGGAGGTGAAGATCTTAACCATTATGCCAACTGGTCTCTCTCCAAAGCCATAGAATAGTAACTCACAAATATTGTAAAACCGGAGGGACACTAACCCTGAATGGCACCAACTACAAAACCTTTTCCATTTCCTATTATATGATTTTCTAGTAGCAGGCTTTCTTGCCTCATTTAATACTAGCTATACATCTTCAGGACACAGGTGACTAAAAGGAACTAATACCATACCATCCAGGCAGTCAGTTGAAGTTGTTTGGGGGTGGGATGTATCAAACACTCCTGATTTTGGGTGTGCCCCAGGCCAATTTTAAAAGAAGGGAGAACCACTGTTGCCTGGGCCAAATGGAAGTCACCACAATGATCCTGGTGGATTCCTTCTGAATTATCAGATGTACCCTGGATGTAATCGAAAATGGTAGAAAGGCAAACAGGAACATTCTTGTCCAAGGAAAGGAAAGGAAACGGAAACCTGCATGGAGTCCTGGAGCACAATTTTGCCAGTTAATTGTTCAGAGATGAAGCAAAGAGGTCTTCTTGAAGAACTCCCCATAGATGGATCAAATCTTGGAAGACCCCCCCCATCCAGTTTCCATTCATGAGGGTCTGCCATTGTCCTGCTCATCTTGCTTGCCACAGAGGTTTGCTCAAATGGAATGCTGGGTGCCAGTAGAATGAGATTGTTCTGCAAAGCTATATCCCAAGCTACCATGACTAGTCTACACAGGAGCTAAGACCTTGTTCCCCCTTGCTTGCTGATGTACCACATAACTGTAGTACTGTCTGTAAACAGAAGAGGTCCATGGAACCAAAGATAATTCAGAAAGTTGAGTACCTTCATTAGAGCAAGCATCTCATTTATATTTATGCACTTGCTTCTGTCCTTGCTGTCCCAGATACCTTGCAATTTGATCTCTCTTGATAATGCTTCCAAGCAAAGTCTAACAAGTCTTTGACTGTTTTGGAGCTGATGGGGGGTGTAAAGGGGAGAACTGGATTTAAGGATATTTGCTGTCTCCAACAAGTTATTTCTCTTCTGAAAACTCCCAGAATTGGAATTTGAAAAGATATTGGGTGTTGGTGCTGGGAACAAAGATACTTCAGCTACCACTGTATCTTTCTCATGTGGAGTCCTGCCTGGAGTATCATGAGAATCATAGCTGCCATAAGACCAAAAACCCTTTGGTATTCCATTGCAGAGACAGAAGTCTTAGAGGAGAACCCTTGAAATAGATTTAGATGCAGATATATTTTTTCCTGTAAAAGAAAATCTCTTTGAACTGAGGAGTCTAGCAAATACCCCAGGAACACAAACCTATGTGATGGAGTCAAAAGACTTTAGAATGTTCTCTTGGAATCCCAGCTTGTTTTAGACTGTCATCTAAATATGGAAAAGTGTGGATAACCTGTAGCATGTAATGAACTATAACTGCAGCTAGACACCTTGTGAACACTCTTGCAACAGTGAATAGTCCAAAGGTAAGGCAGAGAACTGATACTGTGATCCAGACACACAAAACCTTAAGAAACACAAGTCTGGATGAATAGGAATGTAATGATGAACATTTTTTTAAATGTAATGTTACTAGAAAAATTAAATGAGGAAGATGTTAGTAACTGGTTACAAAGTGACATCAGTTTGAACTTTCACAAACTTGTTTAGGAAAGAAAGATACAAAATGTGTTCCAGGCATTTTCTTTCTTTGTACCAAAAACATCTCTGAATAAAAACCTTTCCCAAAGTGGGAAGAAGGACCTGTCTCTATTACTCCCTGAAACAACATATGTTGTACTATAATAAAGAAGTTTGGTCTGCTGGATGAGAAATAATGCCCTGGAATGGAGGAATTTCTTTCAATTGCCATCTGCAGCTTTGAACAATCTTCAGAACCCATTTGTCTGAAACTATCTGTTGTCAAAACGAAAAAAGAGATCAAGACTTTCTGGAAATAAGGAACTGCAAGGGTTGGGGTGCATGGTCATTTATTTAGTCATTCTGACTTGTTTGACTGGCCTTTGTTCTCGGGGGTTCTTTCTTTCTTTTCGTAATCTCGTTGTTGCTTTTTAAATGACTGCTTACTAGGATTTTTGCTGAGACTGTTATTTCATTTCTTGCCAAAACTGGATGACTGAGTAGAGAATCCTTTGGGAAATCTGAGATTCCTTGAATCAGCTTACCTCTCTCATCATATTTCTTGATAAAATCTGAGCAAAGGGTCAAAAAACTAGATGTTTATTCAAAGGAGAACTTAAAATCTCATTTTTTGCTTCTTTTGGGAGGTTCTGAGAATGCAGCACTCTCTTTTATTCAAAAATA
Organism: Protopterus annectens; assembly: GCF_019279795.1. Lineage (NCBI taxonomy): Eukaryota > Metazoa > Chordata > Ceratodontiformes > Protopteridae > Protopterus > Protopterus annectens. The sequence continues at coordinate 1,230,585,990 of NC_056729.1, read as the reverse complement.
ACAGAATACAGCTTTCAGGTAACACCCTTCATCAGTATGAATTAAACATCTTGTTCAAAGTATAAATAAGCATCTCTCTAAAAACACATTACACAACCAACCAATAAAAAATCCATATCAATTAAACAACATTAATAGAGTTTTAAAGCCATATTGCTAGGATAAAACATTTTCATCAGCATTCTAGTATTCAACATGCCTGTGCATGACATTCATTTATATTCCTTTTGTTTGGATACTAATATAGGTTTTAGACTTAACCATATTGTTCAAGCCTGGATATTTATCTGCTTCCAACATGGTTATCCATCTATATTCAGCTATAACCAACTTATTTACAGTATCCCCACCTCTCATATTCACATGTAGTACTTACAACGCTTTAAAACTAAATTTATGTGTCGATCCTTTTTCCTTAAGGTGCTTAGCTAGTGTATTGGTCATTATCATCCTTTTAATTTCTGATTTATGATCAATTATATGGTCTTTCAGCCACCTAGAACATTTACCTACATAAAATCCTGTACACACCATGCAAGTAGCCAAGTATACTATTAATTCAGTATTACATGTTGCATAACAGTCCACCTTATATATTTCCTTACTTATAGAATGTTCAAATTCTAATTTACTACATATATCTGTGCAACAGCTGCAGTTATAACATGGCATTGTGCCCTTCTTATTACTGAATGTCCTTTCCCTATTATTTAAATTAAAATCTTTATAACACAAATCTCTCTTTAAATTCAAACAATTCCTGTGTGCAAATCTTGGTTTTTCACTTACAATGGATCTCATTTCCGGCATAGATAGCAGTATATGCCAGTTTTTTTCTATAGTATTTTCTATTTTCTTACTTAAATTATTTTGAGATGTAATATATATTAGTTGATTTTTATTTTCATTTGTACCCATATGTGTTTATGGGATGTCACTAAATACAGGGGATGCTGTTCTATCCCTTTCCTCCAATATTTCTCGTATACTCCTATACACTAGGGCTTCATTATATCCCCTTTCCTTAAATTCCTCAGCTAATATTTTCAATTGTTCCTTGCATTTTTCCATTTGTTTTTAACCTGCTTGTTCTTAGTAACTGACTTTTTACTATTCCATGAAATACATGTTTAAAATGCAAACTCCTAGCATGAGTATATCTGTTAACTTGTACATCCTTTCTATATACTGTTGTTTCTAATTTCATGCCTTCTCTATACAATAATACATCTAAATAACTTATTTTCTCTGCAGAACAGCTCATCTTAAATTTCAAAAATGTTGTACTGCTGTTGAAACATTCAACAAAATTTTAATAAGTTTTCAACATCTCCATCCCATATTAAAAAGCAGTCATCCACAAAACGTTGGTAAAATTGGACATTTTCCTTATACATATTCCTTTCGCCATATATATATATTCTTCTTCCCATTGATTCAGAACAATATTAGCATAGGTGTTGGCCATGGGAGTACCCATGGCCACACCTGAAATTTGCAAATATAGATTACCATTAAATAGAAATACATTATTTGTTAGAACCATTTCTATCATACTATATACAGTTTCTATGCTAGTCCCATTCCTTCTTGTCTTTGCACACAGAAATTCACGTACTGCATTTATACTATACTCATTAGGTATTACAGTAAATAACAAATTTATGTCCAAGGTCACCAACAAATAAGTGTCACTAGTCTTCCTATATTTATACCATTCATAAAGCTTTTTCAAAAAATAATTTGTATCTTTAACATAAATGGAACATAATGGTAGATATTGTTTCAAGACATTCTGCACATATATATAGATAATGGTTCGGTGACCCAACCCCTACTTGATACAATTGGTCTCATGGGGGTTCAATGAGGGATTTATATTTCAAGACATTCTGCACATATATATAGATAATGGTTCGGTTACCCAACCCCTACTTGATAAAACTGGTCTCATGGGGGTTCAATGAGGGATTTATGTATCTTAGGTATACCATATATAATAGGGGTGATTGGGCATGTAACAGTTAGATAATTAAATAATTCTGTGGAGATATTCCCCTGCAGCTGTAAGTCATACAAAAACTAGGTATTATGTTACTGCCTGCACTTTAACAAAGTCGTTTTTGTGTTTAACTGTTGTAGGCTACACACTCAAGTGTGATGGCCATTTCTGTGCATTTAAAGTGTTGTTTTGATTGTATCTGCTTTAGTTTCTGAAAAAAACAACAAAAATATACTTGTTGTCTCACCTTTCTAAGCTAGTATAGTCCAGTTTTCAGGTTAGTGCTGAATTCAGGGCTGTGTTACAAGTTTCTGTGTTTGCCCATACCATAATTGGATAGAAGGAAATTTCTTTGTTCACTGTGAGAGAGGGAGCTTTGAGCAGCCTATCTGTCCCTGGAGGAGTGGTTTCAGCCCAGAAATTAGTAGTTTATTGGCCATTTTGGGCTAATTTCTATCTCTTTCATTTCCCTGCTATAAAACCTGCTTTAGAGCGGTTTTGCGGGCCAGGGAGCGCCAGTTAGCCAGGGTATAACTATTCCCAGCTCCAGAAAGTCTACTCTTCAATTTTTCCCTTCGAGCTAGACAAACTTTCAACTTAAGCACTCAAATCATTCACTTCTCTTCCCGGCACTTGCTCAAAACTCATAGCAAGCACTAATAAACCTTAGCACTAGACTCTCCTATACTGTAGAGAAGGACAAGGCTCTCTATTCGACCTTACCAGCCAATCAGTAAAACAGTTCACTGTACCTATCCAGGCATGTCCAAAGGGCAATTTCAGGTGTACTCTCCGGTCCAACTGGTGAATCTGGGCATTTTGAGGCAATGTTACAATTGCCTCATGTACACAGACAACCCTCTCCTCCTTCCACCAAACACTAATACATGCGAGAGATGCAATTATACAGCCAAACTGAAGGCTAAGCTCTCTCAACCCAAGACTGGACCAGGCAGTCAAGAGGAGAAAGGAATTACTTGCATCACACCACCAGTCTTACATAGACCTATGAAACCAGCACCGGCAAAAAACACACATAAATACACGAAAACGTACTCGGAGGCTCTAAATGAAAATCTGCAAAAGCAACAGAGACCTCCAAATCAGACATCCAAGCAACCTCCACCCCCCCAACACAAACCATGAAACACATACTTCACAAAACCAGTGTACATGCAATCACAGCCCTTAAGGCAAAATAACATACCCAACTCACTAGTAATAGGTGACTCTATAGTCAGGCACACTAGGCTGAACAAGGAGAAGGTTACTGTTAGCTGCCTGTCAGGTGCCAGGATCCACCACATAACACAAGCACTCAGGTCACTCCAGAACAAGTACAAATATGACTCTGTCATTGTCCATGTTGGTTTGAATGACTTGAGCAGTACCTACCTGGACTACATGAAAAGAGACATGAAGGAGGTCTCTGATCACGTAGCTCAGGCTGGTATGACCCTGACCCTGAGTAGCATCTTGCCCTCACCAAGAATGATACCATGGTATAGAGAAAAAATTATCAATTTCAACAATTGGCTAAGCTTCTGGTGTCATTCAAAGGGGATCCAGTGTCTGTCAGCCTGGGATGACATGCTCGACAAGCCACGCTGCTTCACTAGAGATGGCTTTTACCTGTCACCCTTAGGCTTTCGAATACTGGCCAAGGCTCTTGCCACCCCCAGAGTGCCTTTTTTAGGCAAGGTTCAAAAGAAAAACCCACTGCCGTAAATAGCACAAGTAACAAAAAACTGAGAGTAATGCTACTCAATGCCAGAAGTCTAAACCTCAAAATGCACACACTCGAGGCACTCCTCAGTATGGAGAAAATCGATATATGTGCAGAAAACAGAAACCTGGTTTAAGGCCCCAGAGAGCCCCCCAGCACTACCAGGCTACAACTCATACCATACATTTCGGCCACAAAACCCGGACCGAAATACAAAAGGCAGGGGAGTATCCATATTCATCAAGAATACCCACACCTCCTGTTTAGTGGCAAAGCACGATGCTTCAGAGATCATCCACGTGCAACTAACAATGGGCAAAACTGATATTCAAATTATAGCTTGCTACAGATCACCCACCATGTCCCAGGACCCACAATAAGCATTCCTGGAAACACTGGGAAACATAAAGGTCCTACCAAATACCCTGATATTGGGTGATTTCAATTACCCAGACATTAACTGGAAGAACTACTCAAGTACAAACTCCCTTGACCAACATTTCCTAGAATGTATAAACTCAAACGCCCTTGATCAACTAGTCAACACCCCCACCAGAGGTGACAACATATCGGACCTGGTCATCACCAACATGGGCGACCGGTGTTCCACACTGGAGGTCAACCCTTCGCTGGTTAGATCTGACCATAAACTAATCACTCTGGATAGCCACATTCCGCCACCACCCCCGGTCAAAGAAACCACTGTGAAAAACTTCTCAAAAGCAAACTTCACGTAACTTAAGACCGAGGTGGGAAGTTTCAAGGCTCCCATGCTAAAGGATAATGCTGTCCAAGCTGCAAAATCCTTTACTAATGCTCTCTATGGGCACCTATAAGAATGCATGGATCGTGCTATCCCAAACAAAACCAAGACTCACTCCTCCAAGAAAAGAAAACCAGTCTGGTGGACCCCTGCCATAAACAAGCTATACAATAGAAGAAGAAAACTAGTACAGAAAAGAGTAAAATCCCAAGAAGGGAAGGCATCCCTGATCAGTATCAGCAAGAAACTACGTTCCCTCATAAAATCATCCAAGGCTAGCTTCGAAAGAAAAATTGCCATGGACTCCAAAGATAACCACAAAGCATTATTTAGCTATGTCAAGAATCTACGTGGCAATTCTCAGATCTGCTTGGAGTTAGTGCAGAATGGCACAAAATACACTGCACCAACTGATATAGCCAACATCCTGGCAGACAGGTTCAGTGCAATCTTCACCCCCTCTCACCCCCAAAAGGGCTCATAACTATACCAGAAGAATATAGTGCTCCTGAAATCAGAGAAACTCAGGTTAAAACAGCCCTCTCCAAAGCCAAAAACACAGCATCAATGGGACCGGACAATGTCCCAGGCTGCGTCCTACAGGAGCTCAAAGATGAACTAACCCCTCACCTAAACACACTGTTTAAACTCAGCCTCTCCACAGGCTACGTGCCCACAGAGTGGCGCACAGCAATGGTTATTCCACTCCAAAAAGGTGGAGCCACAACGGACCCCAGGAACTATCACCCTATAAGCCTGACTAGCTTGGTCTGCAAAGCTATGGAGCACATCATCATGGATCTCATTAACAGAGACATTGGGAACCTCTGAACACTGGACTCTACCCAGTTAGGCTTTGTTAAGGGCAGATCATGCCTCCTAAACCTGGTGGACTTTGTTGAGACAGTTACCAAGGCTATAGACGACGGAAAGGTGGTCCACACAGCCTACCTAGACCTCGCAAAGGCCTTCAACACCATTACCCACTCAGGTATTATAGACAAGCTCACCAGCCTGAACATAAACCCCTATGCCACGAGATGGGTTGCCAACTGACTCACGGACAGAACCCACATGGTAAGAGTTGCGGGAGCTCAGTCCTAGGACCCCTCCTGTTAGGCATATACTTCTCAGAGGTACAAGCAAGCACAGGAGGACTATGGCTGACCAAGTTCGCAGATGACTGCAAACTAGGGGCTATAACTGACTCTTCGGCTGACACAGACATCCTCCAAAAGGGTCTCACTGAGACAGATACCTGGTGTCAAAACCATGGCCTCAAACTAAATGCCAAAAAGTGCATAGTCATCCCCTTTGGAAAAGTACCCACAAACTACGACATAGGTGGTAGCCCCCTAAATATGGAAGACGTAATAAGGGATCTGGGGAACCAAGTAGATAGTAACCTCTCCTTTGATAATCACATTGCCAAAGTGGTTAGAAAATCCTTCTATGTGACCCACCTAATCACAAAAGTGTTTGCATCCAGATTGAAAGAGGTCATTGGGCCCCTCTACGCATCACTCATCAGACCCATCAGAGAGTACAATGCCCCATTTGGGATGTACCTTACAAGACACCTGCAACAACTGGAAAGACCACAGAAGTACCTCACCAAGGGGATCACTGGTCTCAAGCAGATGCCCTACGCCTACTCAGAGGTGATCTCTGCCTGACATACAAGGCCATGTCCGACCCAGAATTGATGGATATGCTCCACCTAAAAAAAACATATCCTCTCGAGCCACACACTCCAGGGATCTAAACTTCACCACAACAATAAACAGGACGTGCTGGAGGGATCCTGTCCCAGAGACTTCCCATGCTCTGGAACAAGATTCCAATCTGCATTAGGCAGAGCTCCTCGCTAACCCTCTTCAAGAGAAACCTTGGCGAGTGGATGGGAAACAGAAAGTTTACCTCAGGGATCACTTCAATGGCTCTGCTGAACAGAGGCACAGGGAACTAATCTAAGGGGGCGGCGAAAACCAAAACATTCCGGCTAGGCTTATAAATGCCTTCGGGCAGATAGCCTAGTACCTACCTATGAACCTATGAACATATTAACTTTTGATATTAACTTCCTAATGTCAGCAAAATTCACCTCTTTAAAAGTTTTATCATCATTTAAAAAATATTCATAGCTGCAATATACACATTTGTCATACCATACTATTGCTCCACCTTTATCTGCTTGCTTGACAATCAAATGATCTGCTTTTTTTTAATTCACATAATGCCTTATATTCATCATACTTTAAATTGAAATGTTTTTTACTTTTAGGATATTTATTTAATTTCCTATATAACAACCTTAAATCTTCTTAACATGCATGTAATAAAGCATTCACAATAGGACAATGCACAGGCATGAAAACACTTGATTTTTTTATGCTCTAAACTCCCCACAGTCATTTAATTTTCAAAAAACAATTTAAGGCTTATGTTTCTACAGAAAAGCGTAAATCTGTTAGTACATTTACAAGACCATCACTTCTAGATGGTATAAACTGTAAACCTTTCTTAAATAAATTTATATGTGAATCACTTACATTAAAGTTTGAAAAGTTTACTATCAGTCCATTATATATAGTACTTATCTTCGGCTCAGCTTGCTGGAAGTTTGTGGGCTGTCGTTTTTCCTTTTCATTGTAACCTGGTTCTGCTGCTGCGAACGACCTCTTGACTCTGTCCATTTTCATTGTTCCACCATCTCTGGCATGTTTAAAGACACTGGTCTCAGATGGGAAAGCCTCATTCTGCGGCGTTACAGCTGCTGTGCCATTATCCTCTCTTCCTTGTACTGAAATTCTCAATGTGCTGACGTTCTGAGGTTGCACAGCCTCTATTTGTTGATTTACTGCTTCCCCTATGACACCGTTATGTTCCTCAGCATCACAATCTGTCTCAGCATTCCACTCACTTAGGCCCCCCCCCTTCTTCCCTATTGGTTGCTGAGCTCAAAGAGCTATTTAAATTAGTCAGACACTGTTTTTCAGCTGAAAAGGAATCAAGTCTATCCATTCTTCCCTTTCTTGGCTGATTACTCTCATAAATTTACCATTTTGATTATTTTTAAAGTAATTTTTAGGCCAAGAAAAAATATGGCCTTTGGTTAAAATCATTAATGTTGCTTCTTAATTTTCGAAGTTTAGTTGTTTTATCCAACATATTTAGTCTGTCAAGCATCTGCTGATATTGGTTAGAAACATTATTAAAGTCATTACATAGCAGTATTTCATTTTTTAACTTCATTATTTCGTCATTTTGGTCTTGTTCTATTTTTGTGAAAAATTGGTTCATAAGAACCATATAGTCATTACTTAGCTTTAGATTTAGCTCTTGCCATTGTTTTAACAACTCAGGATAAGTATTAGCATAAGATGGCATTTTCAGTATTCTTAACCCCCTTGGAACAACATTCAGCCCCAAATAAGCATTAAATCTCAGCCGCTGCTATTGGAGTTGCTTAAAAGATTGCACTTTTCTTTCTAGCTTTAACAATAATGTCTCTATGTTAATAAACTGTCATTACCTTCACCATTTCCTGTTGCATTAAGCAAAAGGGGGTTGCCAGATAGTTGTAATAAGCTTCGAATGGAATCTCTTTCAACCTGAGCAATTTGGCCATCTCTTTTTCCACTTTGCATAGGTTGTGTCATCCTCTTCCTCACAAGTGTCCACAGAAGGCTCAAACAATACCAACATTTAAGCAAAACACCAACTGTAGAAAAGTCTCACTGCTACAGCAGGACTTCAAATGAAACAAAAAGCAGTAAAGCAGCACTCTCTTTTATTCAAAAATAACAGAATAAAGCTTTTGGGTAACACCCTTCATCGGTATGAATTAAACATCTTGTTCACAGTATAAATAAGTATCTCTCTAAAAACACATGACACAACCAACCAATAAAAAATCCATATCAATTAAACAACATTAATAGAGCTTTAAAGCCATATTGCTAGGATAAACCATTTTCATCAACATTCTAGTATTCAATATGCCTGTGCATGACATTCTTTATATTTCTTTTGTTTGGCTACTAATATAGGTTTTAGACTAACCATATTGTTCAAGCCTGGATATTTATCTGTTTCCAACATGGTTATCCATCTATATTCAGCTATACTCAACTTATTTCCAAAATCTCCACCTCTCATATTTACATGTAGTACTCGCAACACTTTAAATTTATGTGTCGATCCCTTTTCCTTAAGGTGCTTAGTTAGTGCATTGGTCATGACCATCCTTCTAATTTCGGATTTATGTTCAATTATACGGTCTGTTATTTCATTTCTTGCCAAAACTGGATGACTGGGTAGGGAATCCTTTGAAAAATCTGGGATTCCTTTAATCAGGTTACTTCTCTCATCACATTTTTTGATAACATCTGAGCAGAGGGTCCAAAAAAACAGATGTTTATTCAAAGGAGAACTTAAAACCACATTTTTTTTACATCTTCTGGGAGGTTCTGAGAATGCAGCCAGGCAAACCTCCTCAACACATTACCAGTGGCCATAGCACTGGAAGAAGTATCAACAGACTCAAACACACTTTAAGCAATGAGTAGCGACCTGGGAAATGGAAGATGCTTAACCGCTCAAAGCAGGGTTTTGCTCAAAAGAAGAAACTGTAGATAACACATTCTTCACAGTTTCATAATTAGTCAAAAATAAACTAAGATATAAGCCTGACAATTTAGAATTCTGAAAATCAAAGTTGCAGGAACATACACATTTCTCCATACTTAAAGTATTTTACCATTCTTGTCTGAAAGGGAAGGATTGGAATTAACCATATGTTTACTGGCAGCCAGATTAACTAAAGGTATACCTGCTGGTACAGGTCTGGGATGAATGCATAAAAACATGAAAGATTGAGGAATCTTATACAATCTATCTGTCTTGGACTATATGAAAAGAGACTTTATAGAGCTTTCAGAATATGTGTTTCAGGCTGTTATGAGCCTAGCACTGAGCAGCATGTTACCATCATCAAGGATATTGCCACAATACAAGCAAAAAATGATTGATTTCAACCACTAGCTGTCTTTCTGGTGTCATTCCAAGGGAATCCAATATTTGTCAGCATGTGAGGACATGGTCAACAGACTATATTGTATGCCAAGGATGATCTGCAACTTTCCCCTCTAGGCTATCAAATACTGGCTAAGGTTTTGTTCGCCCCCATAGTGACCTTTTTTAGGCAATGCCAAATTGATCAACTTACCAACATAGCAAAATCAACTCAACAGAACCTCAGTGTGTTTCTGCTTAATGTCAGGAGCCTATATAAAAAGTTACACTCCCTCCAAGCCCTCCTCACACTTGAGAATATAGATATCTGTGCAGTTATTGAGACATGGTTTAAAGCCCTTCTCAACCTGGAGAATATAGATATCTGTGTAGTTATTGAGACATGATTTAATGCCCTTCTCATCCTGGAGAATATAGATATCTGTGCAGTTACAGAGACATGGTTTAAACCCCTTCTCATCCTGGAGAATATAGATATCTGTGCAGCTACTGAGACATGGTTTAAACAGCAGAGAACACACCAGCAGTGCAAGGTTTCAGTGTCTTCAACACTTTTAGACCAGTAGCTGCACAGGCAAGGGCTAAAGGTGGAAGTGTCAATATACTTCAGTAACAAGCATTCTTCTAGGGTAAGAAAAAAAGGATGACATGCTGGAGTTCTTCCACGTGCAGATCACCACAGACAAATCCCCATACCATATCCTAACCAGCTACAGGTTACCCTCCTTGTCCCAAGAAGCTCACAAAGCATACTTGAACCTACTGAAGACAATTACCATCCAGCCTAACACCCTACTCAAGGGGTACTTTAATTACTTCTCTATAGATTGGGAATCCTACACAACCTCAAATCTACAGGCATACAGATTCCTGGACTTTGGTAACATAAACACCCTTGACTAAATAGTGAATATGCCCACTAGTGGCTCCAGCATACTGGACCTTGTGCTTACAAATACGAGAGAATGCTGCACCCCCCAATGTCTTGTCCTCCCTGACAAGGTCTGAGCATAAAGCTGTCTCCTTCAAAATCAAAATCAACTCCATAATCCCATTAAAACAGTAACAGTTAGCAACTATTCCAAGGCAACTTACCTGTTAAGTGATGGTTTGTCAAAATTCAGTGCTCATCCCAAATTCCAGGAAGACACCAGACACCAACCTATGCTGAACTGCTCTCAGAAACTCTGTACAACTATGTCAATGGCTGCATAGAGGCTGTTGTACCTACCAGAAGCAAGCCCAGAACTAACACCAGAAAAAAAAATGCCCTGGTGACATCCCAAATTAAACAGGACATAGAACAAAAGAACAAAAAATATGGCAAAGTCAGGAAGGGTAATTCCCATAAAAATAAAAACTCAAAGTAAATAGGCAACTAACAGGACTAATTAGGTCAAACAAAGTCAATTTTGAGGTAAAGATATCCTTCCAGGTGAAAAATGACCATAAGGCTTTCTACAGCTATGTCAGAAACCTGAAGAGCAGCACACAATGATATACTGAGCTGGTGCTAAATGCTGCCACAATCACAGAGCCTGACAATATAGTGAACCTATTAGTGGACAAATTCAGTTCCATCTTTACCCCCCTCACCCTCAACTATCCCCTCCAATAATACTCTCAAACAAACCCCTCCAACTATAACTAGGGAGCATGTACTGACTGCACTTTCTATAGCCAAGAACATGGTCTCAGTGGGCCCTGATAACACCCCAGGATGCCTCTTGAATAATGTAAAATATGACTCATCAGGACCCCTGGGGTCATTATTTAACTACAGTCTTAAAACAGATTTCGTGCCACGTGAATGCAGGAATGTGATGGTCATCCCCTTCATAAGAGACGACCTTCAACTGATCCTGGAAACAACAGACCCATTAGTCTGATTAGTGTCATTTGCAAAGACATGGAAAGAATTCTCAACAAGGACATAGGGATCTCCAGACACTGGAAACATCCCAGTTTGGTTTTGTAAAAGTAAGGTCATGCTTACTGAATCTAGTGGACTTCTTTGAAAAGGTAACTAAGGCAATGAATGAGGGGAAAACTGTGCATGCTGCCTACCTAGGTCTGGCTAAGCCTTTAATACAATGTCTCCAACTCCAGCATTGCCAACAAACTTACAGAACTAGGTATAAACCCATTTATAACAAGCTGGATAGCTAGCTGGCTCACTGATAGAACCCAAGAGGTTAGAATCAGTGAGGCCACCTCCACAAAATGGTTAGTCATCATTAGAGTCCCCCAGGGCTCTGTGCTAGGCCCACTCCTCTTTGGCATCTACTTCTTGGATGTCAAAGCCAACGTCAAAGGCCTCTGGCTAACCAAGTGTATAGACGATTGCAAATTCGGAGCAGTCCGAATCACCCAAAGATGAGAACACCCTTCAAGAAGTTCTAACACAGATAACTGCTTTGTGCCAAAGACATGGCTTAAAACTCAATACCAAGAAATGCATTATAGTACCTTTTGGGAAGTCTGTCATCCTGGGTAACCATGTCACCAGAAAAACGCATGTAAACATTGATTCACTACTCAGGGATCTGGGAACTCCTGTAGATAGCAACCTTGCATTTGACCAACATGTGTACAAGGTAGCAAGGAAAGCCTTACATGTTGCAGAAACTTATAAGCAAGTCTTGATCTAGGCCCAGAGAGGTCATCTCACCACTCTACTCGTCCCTCATCAAGCCCATCGTAGAGTATAATGCCTCCTTCGGTATGTACCTGACCAGACACATGCAGCAACTGTAACATCCACTAAAGCTCCTTAAAAATAGAATACAGGGAGTAAACACAATGTCCTCTGCCGATCATCTTAAAGCTCGTATCTTTACTCTTTATCATACAGACTTCTTAGAGATGATATTTGCCTTTCATACAAGGTATCCCTAGACCCTGTTTTGATGATAATTTTGCACATGTGTAAAACAAACAGCATCAGAACTACTAGAGTAAAAGACATACTTTGCTTGTGACATAAATAGGACATGTTAGCACAGTAGTGCAGCAGTTAACATTGTCACCTCACAGCAAGAGGTCCTCTGGTTCGATTCTCGTCTGGAGTGCCTTCTTTGCAGAGTCTGCATGTCTTCCCTGCATTTGTGTGGGTTTCCTCTGGGCACTCCAATTTCCTCCCACATTCCAAAAACAAATTGACTGGAGCATTTCTTCCTGGGCCTCCACCGAAAATAGGCTCTGTCTTAGTCAGATTTTCCTGGTCAACAAATGTTATAAATAAAATGCTGTAGAAACAGCCATGTTTCTCACGGAATTCCCTTTCTCTGAACAGGCTCCCCATCCATGTGAATCTGAGCTCATCCCCATCCCTATTTAAGTGCAACATGGACCAGTGGATGAGTAATCAGAAATTCCCCTATGGTCTGGCTCCTAAGCCTCTGATGGACAAAAGCAGTCAGTAAATCATCCCCTATAAATAAAATACAAATCAAATTTGTGGGTCAAATCTGGGTTGCACAACTAGGCTTTTAAGGGATCTAGTGGTCATTAGCCTAGTATACACTTAGGAACCTATGAACTATCAGGGAAGTTGCAATTTGTGAAAAACACATCCTCCAATGCTGATAGCACTGGTGGGATGGGTGAATGTTCTTGAAATTCCAGTTGTAATAGCTCATAGTATTATTCTCCCAATGAAAACACTGGAACATTCTGGAACTAGTTTCACAGAAAGAGAATCCCTCAGAGGGAGATTTAGATACCATACTCTCCTCTGTGTCGGAGTTACAAATCTGTGGAGAAATCCCTGCATCTTCCCCATCATCTTCCTGTTTAGATTCAAAATCTTGAAGTTCTTCTGAAAAAGAGGAATCCCTTTTTCTTATACCAGAAGGGCCAATAGCCTGAAGACGCTGAGCCATACCCAATAAACTACTCATGTCCAGGGTAATTTGTGTAGGAGTATACAAATGTTCAGATTTCGGATTCTTTTTGACAAGAAAATTGAGGCAAATGATTTATTAATGGCAGCAGCAGCTTCTCCCAGAATGGGCACAACATTCTGACTAAACAAGGGAATCTTTCCTGTTCCCTCTCTCAGGACCGACAAGAGTGGCATTCCCTTGCCCACTGAAGGGACACCAACAGCTGCAGAGGATATGGCTAAGCCCCAGTCCATAGTTGTTGTATGTGATACACCAGAGAGATCTGGGGAAAAAAGATGAGTGGTCTGAGGAACCAGCTTTGGCCAAGGCTGTTTGCATTCCTTCTTGTGGCTGTAAGAAGGACCAACCATGGTACCTGTAGTTTGTTCCATGGTCAATCAGAAAATATTTCCTTTTTAATGGAGAAGTTAAGTGGCACAAGCTGGTAAAATGTCAAAGTGCCCAAAAGTCACTTTTTCCCCAGTAAAAAGTTCTTTATTTTACTTTTTGGGGCTGGCGAAATTTAAACAGTTTCTCCATAGAAAAAAAATGTTTTTATAATGTTTTAAACAACTTTTAAACTGACAGGAAAACATGTGGGCTCCAGTTTAAAATTACAGTCAAGTCTCATGGCAGTCAGTTATAACACAACCTCATATATATATATATATATATATATATATATATATATATATATATAAATTCCTAACCAGGAAAGTCATTTTAAAGCAATAAGTAGTAAACGTGGAACTTATAGGACGAGCAATGGAAAAGTACAAGCTGTTGATCCTCAGATGTCTACACTGGAGCTCTCTCTTCAGTGGCAGGAAAATTCTGAAAGGCTTTGTGCCCAAACCTGTCTTTCACACAGCTCATCTCAAGCTGCCCAGTGGTTTGAGTGTGTAGAAGGTGCTCCGAATCTTTGGAAGTTGGCCAGCTGTTATATCCTTGGTGGGATATAATCCATATAGATTAGGCTACTACAGCAATGGTCAATATGATGAACATCTGGGTTTTCAGAGGTAAGTATTACACTGACAGTACACCACAAGTAGAATAACCTTTCTCAATCTAAATGGTAATCTAAATAAGGTTTTAGTGGCCTCCGAAAGACATGCATGAATGGACGTGCCTTCGCTGAAGGTTGGGCGTCGAGGTGGCAACTCGGCACCATAAAAATCTTCTGCCACTCATTAGCGGACCGGAGTTCTGCTGTGGCAACCCCTAACCGGGAAAAGCCGAAAAGACAAACAAAAGTCATACATTAAACTTTTTCCTCAAAAAATGTTTACACAAAAACTAAGAACACATTTAACACAATAACCATGTATGAACCTTTTCTTTGTTTTCATAAACACTTACACACAAAGTTTTGCCAAAACAATACAAGTTTCCTACATAAAAATTAATTTTAGAAGAAAGGCTTTCCCCATACCCATCAAATTCTTGACACAAGAAACCTGGACAAACCCTAAACTAATGGGGGTCAGAGGCCCAAAATAGAAACAGATTTTAAATATTACTCATATAAACTTAGAAAGTTACTAGAATAACACATTTTGTATTAGCGTGTGTTTTCCGAAGGGAAACTCAAATGTGTGTCATTATTTAATGACTTTAATCCTCAGTGAGTTGCCAGAAAGACAAATGTTATGAAAAACAAACCAAAAATCTGGACAGTTGAAAAGGATGGCTTTTCTCAACAGGGAGTTATCCTCCCAGCTTAAAGACTGCAACCGACTGACAGGTTGACTGTTAAAGAGGCACTCACTTCAGTGGCAAAAAAAGCTCTAAAGCTTTTGATGATCTTCCTGCCTTTTACAGGGAACATTGTGTGTGATCCCGGCAGGATGAATGCCTGGGATGCACCCAAAGCTTTTGGAAGCTGGCTGGTGCAGGTAGGGTAAACCCACATAACTTAAGCTTCTGTAACAATGACGGATTTTGAAACATCAAATTTTATCATGCAACATTTTAACTGTTTTACTTTGCCAACATCATGCTGAGATAGCATGGCATGTTGCTCTTCAACATTTTTTTTTAATTTCATTGACTTTTTTTAAACTAAAGGTATTAAGCACAACATGTGAATAACTATCATTCTAATTAGTTGCTGAGCCATATACAAATTATTTGATTACATTTCACTGAACAGTAAAGAACATGTTTACCCTTTTGCACAGTCAGTTTTAGTTGAACGGAATTTCAGACTACAAACAAGAAGTCACCTGCAGACTTTGTGTAGATAAATACAGTTAGAAGGTGACAATGTAGCAGGAATATAATGAAATCTGTAAAGAGTACATGTGCAATAAATTTGGCAAGTATGACAGTTTGACAGAATTCTGTAGCTTCATTGTAATGTACAGTTTATTGTATGCGTTTTTTTTTTTTTTTATTAAAGTTACTTGCTGAAGCGTTGCACTTGATGTGTGCTTTTTACTCAAGTTTACTCTGTTCATCAGAATGCTTGCTTTTTTTAATCACTTTATAACATCTTAAAATACTCCTATAACTTGTTTACACATCCTTCAGATGAGACGTTAAACAGGGGTTCCATCTGCTTGAGTTGGTGTAGCTCAGGTGGATGTAAAAGAACCCACAGTACATTTCTAAAAGGGTAGGGAATGTTCCCTCATGTACTAGCCAAATTTGTTCTAATAGTAAAAATACCATTTCAGGTCTCTCTTGAAAAGAGGTCACTAGCCTAGTCAACAAAGAATGAATGAATGAATGAATAAATACATAAATAAATAAAAAAAACACATACAAGAGTGGCATTCATAATTACGTTGTCCAATATTCAAAGTCACAAAAGGTGTTTTTTTATACTACAAAGCTTGTCCTGATTCACAGAGTGCAGCTCTGAATTACTGAGCAGTGAGAGTTGATGGACCACTTATAAATGTGGTATTTGGGGGTCAGATCCTACCCTAATGGGGTCTATAGGCAGCCCATTGTGTGCTGCTCAGTTAAAAAAAAACTTGCATAGTACTGAAGTCATAGACTGTGTACTATGCAAGCTATCTTTAAGAGCAGTGCAAAAGTTTACCATACCAGTTAATTTTGTGGATATATGCATTTCAACAGGTTGCAAGGTTTAGAGACAAATCCAGAGAGGCAAGATTACGTTGGTTTGGACATGTACTGAGGAGGGATGCTGAGTATATTGGGAAAAAGATGCTAAGGATGAAGCTACCGGGTAAGAGGAAAAGAGGAAGGCCTAAGATAAGGTTTATGGATGTGGTGAGAGAGGACATGCAGGTGGTTGGTGTGACAGAGCAAGATGCAGAGGAGAGGAAGAAATGGAAACAGGTGATCCGCTGTGGTGACCCCTAATGGGAACAGCTAAAAGAAGATGATGATGCATTTCTGCAGGATGGAATCTCCTCAGGGGAAGCAAAGCTTCACACTGCATAGAAATCTCAATCCAGGTAATGCAGCCTGTGCATATAGTGTGTGTTTTGTGTGTGTGTGTGTGTGTGTGTGTGTGTGTGTGTGTGTGTGTGTGTAAATATGTGTCTATTTGTATTTGTGTGCGAGATACAGGGATAGTGTGCAAGTGGATCTGCCACTCTGAGTGAATATTTATTGTGATTGTGTGAACCTGTGTGGTTGATGACTAATGTCTGAGGTGGATTACTAATGTTTGAGGTAACCAGTGGACAGTATGAATGGGAGCTTATGGATGCAGAGTGTGCACTTAAAAGGTGTTGTATGTGTGTGCATTTCCTCAGTGGTGCACATGTGTAGGTGTGTGTGTGTGTGTGTGTGTGTGTGGGGGGGGGGTGCGTGTGTGAATGACAAAGTGTCCATCCAGTGAGTTTGCCTGTGCATCCATGCATGGTCTCTGCTACTAGATAGGGTACAGCAGAGTAGCCATCTCTAGTGAGAGTCTGCTCTACTTAGCCTTCCCAATCCAATACCCTGAGGTAGGTATAGTAGGAATGTTCTGTGTGTGCATGTGTGCGTGTGTGTAGGGATGGAACTGCGCACCTGTATGTAGTTTCTATTGAATTTCCTTAGCTCGAAGGGTGCTCAGCTTGATCATTGCAACATTGCTCCATATAAGCTATTAATAGTCATGCAACTCTCCACTTAAAGATGTATTACCTTTGTGGGAATGTACATGACTTTGCATCACTAAATGGCAGAATGGTGCAACATGGCTCAGCCGTACAGTGTGAGCTGAGATGCACTGCTGCAAATTTATCTATGGATCCCAGTCCAGCTTTGTCTCGCAGTATTACTGCTCCTCCAGGGAGCACAGCTTCAAGTAAATTTGATTGTCATATAATGGTACAAGCATATTACAGGTGCAGTGCTCTATAATCACACATAAGATAAGGCAATGGCAAAAACTGTGCTTGGAATTACAGTAAATTTCTGTGATCTAAACATACTCCCATGACATATTTAGACTAAAACGAAGTGTAGGTTTTCCAGAGACACCAATATCAAACTACTAATCTAGTATTTATTTAAGGTCATGGTGTTGCTTAAAATGTCTTGCATAATGTAATTAGTGTTTGCTTAATTACAATATGTCAAAGACAGACATTTTACTAATAGCTGTTTGCAAAGTAACATACCTGAATGTAAGAGAAATACTTGGGTGACAACCAATCATTTGCAGTCCTTCTCCTTATGCAGCCAGTAGTATGAATATTCCTGGATGACAGAGCTGGTGCATTTTGTTTATCGTGTGTTGATGAGCACCGAACTGGCCTGCCAGATCTTGAAAATGTAGAAGGCTGAAGAAAACAAAGTTCATAAAGTGACATCATTAGTTCATTCTGAATCACCACACAGAATACTTCCTGCGTCTTGCCTTGACAAGTAATAGTGACATAAAATAAGTGTACTTGGAAGGTTTCCATTGTAGTCGAGTAAAGATAATTAAATCCTCTTATTCCCACATGCTCAGGCATGCCTTCTCATATATAATTACATGTCAGTAAAAAAGGTTACTTCTTTGTCACTTATGAAGAGCCAGTACTGAAGTAAGCGATAACAAGTGTGCCAAAAAGGTTACTTTATTTTGTTATTTTTACAGGCAGAAATTGTACACTGAAGTTTGTGCCACAGCAGATAAATTACATTACCCACCATGTTTAGTTGCATATAAAAATATACTATTAAAATCACATTAAAATTGTTAACGAGAAGCGTAACAACATACAGGAAAACAAATGACAAAATTATTTTAGTGCATATTTAACATCTGGTAAAGTAAATCAAAATTAAAAAATAAAGTAAACATCAGCATGCATATTATTTTTAGCTGTCTGTTTCACATGCACTAATGCAAGCTTAGGGCTCAATCTTCAGTATCAAAAGCAGGTAAACAGGACATAGGCATCCCAAATTCTAATGCATCTATAACCTTCAGAATTTGGTTAAGTACAATTAATGTGAACTGTGAACCATGTTGTTATCATTATTAAGAGCACTGTAACAGAGGACAAGCACCTTGTATCTCCAGTGTGGGCAGCAACATCCCACACAGCCCTGCTACTTACACATATTAACACTAGCATCACTGTATCTCATAGGATGGAAAATTTTCCATGAGACAGGAATTTCACTTTTAATATATATTCCCTCCTAATCACACATTGTTATTCTAAGAGTACTTAACTATCCTCAAACTTACATTGGCAACCCGCAGAATTTCATGTTTATGGTACCACTGTCACAAAACCATCCTATCGCTTTCCACTGACTCTGCTGTTGAACCATATTCACTCCAACACAAACATCAAAAGAGCAGAGAAAGACATGAGCCACTGCAACAACAGCTTAGCAAATCTTTCTTTGGGATTCAGTCTTGCATACAGAGCATCAGTCGTATGCTGAGTCTCATCTTATTTTTGACTAGCACAAGCAATAGAAGTACATGGTATATGACATGCTGTGGACAAATTCCACTGAGGAGAAAGCACAGTACAATACTATCCAGAATGTCCAGGCTTACTGCCTAATGAATTGCTAACAAAGCATAATTTGAATATTTTTGTATTACACATGTACAGTAAAACATGATTAGTTGGCTGACAGCGCAAATATAATGAAGTAAGCAAAGGCAATGCCCATCAACACACACACACACACACACACACACACACACACACACACACACACACACACACACACACACACAAAATCATCATCATCATCAGCCCCCTTTTCCCCATTTTTTCTGCATAGGGTTAGGGTATCTTGTTAATTGTCGCCATCTCTCTCGATTCAGTGCCACACTCCTGCCTTCTTCAACACTCATGCCTGACTGTCACAGATCTTCTTTCACACAATCCATCCACCTCTTTACTGGATGTCCTCGCTTCCTCTTACCTTCTTCCCATCTGTCTCAAATATTCCACAGCAGACTGTCTTCTGCTTTTCTACACATGCCCAAACCACCTTAATCTGTTCTCTTTGCTCTTTTCTGCAATTGGAGCTACTTTGGCTTCTGCTCTTACGTTCTCATTTCTTTGTCTGTCCCACAGTGTGCATCCTACCACCTTTCTCAGGCATTTCATTTCCATCACCTCTAGCTTCTTCAACTGTTTTGCCTTTAATGCCCAGGTTTCTGTACCATACAGTAGTACTGGTCGCACCACTGTCTTGTACACCTTACTTTTCAGCTTCCTTGGCATTCCTCTGTCACAGACTACACCTGATACTCTATGCCAGTTGGCTGCAGCCCCTCTGATTCTATCTTTGATCTCTTCATTCAGACTACCCTTCTCCTCAACTACTCCTCCCAGATACCTGAAGCTGTTTACCTGTTCCACTATCTTCCTTTCTATCTCTATTCTCAGCTTCGTCTGATTTCCCCAATTTGCTGCTATTACCTCCATCTTATATGTGCTTAGTTTCATCCTATGTGCCTTCAGATTTACATTCCATTCTCCTATCCTTTTTGCAGTTCTAGCTCAGAGTCTGCCTGTAATGCCACATTGTCTGCATACAGCAGCTTTGTTGATCCGTCCCCTCCAACCTATTTGCTAATGTAGTCCATCACCAGTATGAACAGCAGTGGGCTCAGAGCTGAACCCTGATGTACACCCACTCCCACTAGGAACCCCTCTGTGAGGCCGAACACTGCTCGTACTTGAGTCATTGGGTCCTTGTACATAGCCTGCACTAATTCTACCAATGTTTGTGGGACTTCAAACCACCGCAATACTGCCCAGATCAGCTTTCTTGGGACCTTGTCATATGCTTTCTCCAAGTCTAGGAATGCTCAGTTGGACTCTCTTCTCATCTCTAGCTTCTTCTCAAGTATCTGCTCAATGCAAAGATTGGGTCAATTGTGCTGCATCCTGATCTGAATATGAACTGCTCCTTACATTCTACTACTCTGCGTATCCGTTCATCAATCACCCTCTCCAGACCTTTTATGCACTGTGATAGGAGTTTGATGCCTCTGTACTGCCCACAGCTGTGGATGTCCCCTTTGTTCTTGTACACTGGGATGAGTATGCTTATTCTTCAGTCATCTGGGATACACCTTTCTCTCCACACTGCTATTAGAACCCTCAGGAGCCATTTCTCCCCTATCTCACCCAGCATCTTTATCACATCTGTTCTGACCTCATCTGAGCCTGCTGTTTTCCCTGACTTCATCTTCCTTAGTGCTGTTCTTACTTCGTCTAGGGTGGACTCCTCTTCTTCTCTCATCGTAGACTGTTTCTGGGGCAATACAGCTTCTGTGGGGTTTTCTTCATTCAGAAGTTGCTGGAAATGCTGTCCTCTGGGCTGGTAAGCAGGTTGCTGCTGGCATCCCTTATGAATGGTGTCTGACTATATTCTTTATCTTTCTGTCTTTGCCTTGCAACCTGACATAGTTTTTTTGTGCCCCTTACTGAGTCACTTTCCAGAAGTTGGTACAATGCCTCCGATGTCCCATTCTTTGCTATTGCAACTTCTTTCTTAGCTTCTTTGTTAGCCAACCAGTAGTCCTTCCTAGCCTGGTCAGTCTTTTCTGTCTCCCACTTCTTCCTGCACTCCTTCTTTCTTTTGACGACTTCCTGGACTTCTGCATTCCACTACCACCTTTCCTTATGTACCATATTTCCATGCCTGGCTCGGCCACATATCCTTTCTGTAGTCCTAACACATGCTGTTCTTAGGCGCTGACATCCTTTTTCAACTCCACCTATTTCCTCCTCTTCTTGGGGTGCTAAAGCCCTGAGTAATTCCTTGAACTGGTGTACTTTCTCTCCAGTCAACTTCCACGTCTTCAGCCTGGTTTCTGTTGACCTTAGAGCCTTCTCTGACCACTGCTTGCAGCCGATTGTGGCAACTAGTGGTTTATGCTGTGGGCCAACTGTTTCACTTGGAATGACTTTGCAATCATAGATTCTACCCCAGTGCCTTTT
Source organism: Protopterus annectens (assembly GCF_019279795.1). Lineage (NCBI taxonomy): Eukaryota > Metazoa > Chordata > Ceratodontiformes > Protopteridae > Protopterus > Protopterus annectens. The sequence goes on along the minus strand of NC_056729.1, from coordinate 1,230,564,188 downwards.
CCTTACTAGGAGGAAGTCTACCAGAGGGCACTTAAAAGCCTGGATAAAAATAAAAATATAAGAGGGGGTAATATGAATAATAACCTAGAAAATATTGAACTTGTATGGATTTTAGAGCTGAATGCAGATAGTTTACCAGGTTTGAATGAGGCAGTTAGTTTAAAGCCTATTTTACAGAAGAAACAGATGATGTTGCATTGACTGATTTTTAATTGCTTATTTGAATTTTTAATTATTATAGTATTTTGACTGGTGGGTTGTGTCATGCCTTTAATAAAAAGTTGATTTTGTATTCATTGTTCATACACTGAACGGGAAAGTCAAAAGCTTTGTTTTATTAAATTATTTAAACATATCTATTGTTCATTTTTTATTTTATTGTTTTTGTGGTTTAACGGATGTGGTCTACTGCAGTTTTTGTCCTTTTATTGGCTACTATCAAGCCATTTGCCATACAGAAGTCTAGAATGGCTTATCCTTCTTTATTCCTGTTGCCCCACCCATGTGGACCCACGCAGTCCTCATATCCTGTTCTGTCTGCCCTAATATTTGCATTCAAGTCACCTATTATCAACACCAATTCATGTTGTCCTGCTTTATCTAGTAGGTTCTGCAACTGCTGTCTGAATGCACTCTTTTCCTCACTATTACAACCCTGCTGTGGGGCATAAGCTGAGATTATGAATACTGCCCTATCATAGGCTGAGATTATGAATACTGCCCTATCATAGGTTGAGATTATGAATACTGCCCTGTCATTATACTGAAGTCTGACTGCCATGAGTCTGTATACACACTGAGCAGAGTGGAGGAGGGGCGTTGACTACAACTCTGATCTGAGATATAGAAGTATCCTGTTTTTTTGGCTTATTTATACTGATTATTGTTTCCAGCAATTCATATATAGCACATTTTATTGCCTGCTGCATAGTTTTTACTGCATTTTATTGCTATTAACTAATCTGCATGGGTAACTGATTTGTTTGCAGTTAAAATCATTCTGTAGAGTCTCTTTGCTCCTTTATTTGTTTAAAAACTTTCATTTTGTGGCTTTCTGTAGTGTTTGCTGTCTAAAGAGTGTAGACTAATAGCTTTAGTATTGTCCTAGTTCAGATTTGTGTTAATTGGCTGCTGGCTAGTGGGGACTGGTTCTTTTGTGCTTTTTTTAAAAAAAAGTTGTCTATGGTTGTATCTTCTAGTATTTAAGCCCTAACTTTGAGAGGATTTCTGTCTATACACACTGAGCAGAGTGGAGGAGGGGCGTTGACTACAACTCTGATCTGAGATATATAAGTATCCTATTTTTTGGCTTATTTACACTGATTATTGTTTCTAGCAATTCATATATAGCACGTTTTATTGCCTGCTGCATAGTTTTTACTGCATTTTATTGCTATTAACTAATCTGCATGGGTAACTGATTTGTTTGCAGTTAAAAGCATTCTGTAGAGTCTCTTTGCTCCTTTATCTGTTTAAAAACTTTCATTTTGAGGCTTTCTGTAGTGTTTGCTGTCTAAAGAGTGTAGGCTAATAGCTTTAGTAACCCCACCCTACCTCCCTGTTGGTGTCTTGTTGTTATACTTGTGGCTTTGCAGTTGCCCGCCCCTACTGTAAATTTGATCTGGGACACTCCTCCCAGTCTAGTGTCATTAGCTCATTCTACCTAATACAGAGAAAAAAATAAATACATTTTAAGCTTGTTTCCTGCCTTTCTTGTAAGTGGTCTAGACTGTTTGTAGGCTTCTGAGCCCCCAAGCCTTTCTGTGTTGGAGGGAAGCCTTCTAGCTTAATTTTATTTCTTGGAACTAGCCAGTTTTCTAGTTTCAGCACTCAAATCTGTTTCTTTGAACTCAGCACTTGTTCAGAACTCGTTGTAAGCACTACATAAGCTGCAAATTACTACAGCACTCAACTTTCCTCACTTGTCTAGACAAAAGCAGTTTTTAGTATTTAATAAATAAGCACCTATCCAGGTCTGTCTATGGGTCATCTCCCGGTGATTTCTCCTGTCTTCCTGATGAATCTGGGAATCTTGGGGCAATGCAGCAATTACCTCATGTACACAGACAACCCTCTCCTCCTACCACCCAACACTACAACCTGTGAGAGATGCACTTATATAGCCAAACTGGAAGCAAAGCTCTCTTCACCCAAGACTGGACTAGACAGTCAAGAAGAGAAGGTAAACACTCGCACCACACCACACCACACTCATCACATAGTTCCTCAAAACCTACACCACCAAAACACACACATAGAAACACAAAACACACACCTACATTCACGGAGGCTCTCAATAAAAACCTGCCCAAGCATCAGGGACCTCCAAAGCAGACACGCAAGCAAACTCCACGCTCCAACACAACCCAAATGACACATAACCCACAAACTCAGTGTGCCACTCAACCATAGCCCATAAGGCATAACAACATCCGCAACACTCTAGTCATAGGAGACTCTATAGTCAAGCACACTGTTGGTCCACTCAACAGGCTAAACAAAAAAAAAGTTACTGTCAGCTGCCTGTCAGGTGCCAGGATCTGCCACATAATGCACGCACTCAGGTCACTCCACAAGTACAAATATGACACTGTCATTGACCTTGTTGGTGTAAATGACCTGAGACGTACCTCCCTGGACTACATGAAAAGAGACATGGAGGAGCTCTCTGATCTTGTATCCCAGGCAGGTATGGCCCTAGCCCTGAGTAGCATCTTGCCATCACCCAGAATGATACCACAGTACAAGGACAAAATGACTGACTTCAACAATTGGCTAAGCTTCTGGTGCCATTCTAAGGGGATCCAGTATTTGTCTGCCTTGGACGACATGATCGACAGACCACGATGCTTTGCTAGAGATGGCCTGCACCTGTCACCCTTGGGATTCCAGATACTGGCTAAGGCTCTTGCCACCCCTACAGTGCCTTTTTTAGGAAAGGTTCAAATGACAAATTCACCACCGTAATTAGTATAAGCAAGCAAAATCTGAGGGAAATGCTACTCAATGCTAGAAGTCTAAACCTCAAAATACACTCACTCGAGGCACTCCTTAAAATGGAGAACATCGACATCTCTGCAGTGACAGAGACCTGGTTTAAAGCTCCAGAGAGCAACCCTGCGTTACCAGGCTATAATTCATACCACACCTTTCGACCACCTAACCCGAAATAAAGCACTAAAGGTGGAGGCATGTCCATATTCATTAAGGATATCCACACCTCTAGGCTAGTTGCACAGCATAATGCATCCAAGATTATCCAAGTGCAACTAACTCTGGAAAAGACCACAATCCAAATTGTAGCTTGCTACAGACCCCACACCATGCCCCAGGATTCCCACTCCTCATTTCTTGATACACTGGAAAGTATTAGGGTACAACCCAACACCTTAATAATGGTCGATTTCAACTACCCCACCATTAACTGGGAAAACTACTCATGTACCAACTCTTTTGCTCAACGTTTTCTGGAATTCATAAATTTCAACACCTTGGATCAGCTTATTCACACCCCCACCAGGGGCAGCAATATCCTAGACCTGGTCATTACCAGCATGGGCAACCGGTGTTCCACACCAGAGGTCAATTCCTTGTTGGTCAGATCCAACCACAAGCTAATCACCCTAGACATCCACATCCAGCCCCCACCCCCAATTAGGGAAACCAACGTAAAAAACGTCTCCAAAGCCAACTTCACACTTCTTAAGACAGAAGTGTCAAACCTCATGACACCCATGCAGACGGACAATAGAGGTACGACTGCTGAATCCTACACAAATGCATATTATAAGCACTTACAGGAGTGCATGGATCATGCTATCCCTAATAGAACCAATATGCTATCCTCCAAAAAAAGGAAGCCAATCTGGTGGTCCTCTGCCATAAACAAACTTTCAACAGAAGAAAGAAACTATTGCAAAAAAGAGTAAAATCCCATGACTGGAGGAACTCCTTGGTCAACCTCAGTAAGAAGCTGAGATCCCTCATAAAATCCTCCAAAGCTAGTTACGAAAACAAAATTGCCACTGACTCTAAAGACAACCACAAAGCATTCTATAGCTATGTCAAGAATCTCAATGGCAACACTCAAATCTGCTCTGAGTTACAGCACAATGGCACTAAATATACAGAACCAACTGATATTGCCAACATCCTGGCAGATAGGTTCAGTGCTACCTTTACCCCCCTCACCCCCTAGAGAGCCCATCTCTATACTGGAAGAATGCAAAGTTCCTGTAATCACAGCTGCATAGGTAAAAAAAACACACTCTCCAAAACCAAGAACACAGCATCCATGGGACCTGACAATATCCCAGGCTGTGTTCTACACGAACTACAGAATGAGCTGGCACCCTACCTAAGTACCATGTTCAATCATAGCCTCACCTCAGGCTTTGTGCCCACTGAATGGCGCACCGCAACAGTTATCCCACTCCGCAAAGGGGGAGCCATGATGGACCCTGGGAACTACCGCCCGATTAGCCTGACGAGCCTGGTCTGCAAGGCCATGGAACGTATCATCATGGAACTCACAAACAAAGACATTGGTAATCTCCAAACTCTGGACCCTACCCAGTTAGGATTTGTAAAAGGCAAATCATGTCTCCTAAACCTGATTGACTTCTTTGAAACAGTCACCAAAGCCATAGATGAGGGTAAGGTGGTTCACACAACTTTTCTAGATCTCGCCAAGGCTTTTGACACCATCACCCACTCTGGAATTATAGATAAGCTCACTAAACTAGGTATAAATCCCTATGTCACAAGATGGGTTGCCAACTGGCTCATGGACAGAACCCACACTGTGAAAGTAGCAGACTCCAAATCCGACTTCAGACCAGTGACAAGTGGAGTACCACAGGGTTCAGTCCTGGGTTCTCTCCTGTTTGGTATCTACTTCTCTGAAGTACAGGCTAACACAGAAGGTCTTTGGCTAACAAAGTTTGCAGATGACTGCAAACTAGGAGCCATAATTGAAACTCCTAACGATGTGGACATACTACAAAAGGGCCTCACTGAGACAGATGCCTGGTGTCAAAGACATGGCCTGAAGCTCAATGCCAAAAAGTGTATTGTCATCTCCTTTGGTAAAAACTCTGTACCCATGAACTACCACATAGCTGGTAGTCTACTTAACGCCAAAAATGTGATGAGACCTTGGGACACAGGTGGACAGTAGTCTCTCCTTTGATAATCACATCACCACAGTGGTCAGGAAATCCTTCTACGTGGCTCACCTAATCACAAAAGGTTTCTCATCCAGAAAAAAATCTACTCATCAGACCCATTATAGAGTACAATGTCCCTTTTGGTATGTATCTCACAAGACATCTACAACAACTGGAAAGGCCACAGAAATACCTCACAAAGAGGATTACTGGCCTCAAACAGATGCCCTACGAAGACCATCTCAAAAAAACTCCAGCTTTACTCCGTCGCATATCGCCTACTCAGAGGCGATCTCTGCGTAACATATAAAGCTATGACAAACCCAGAGCTGTTGGACATGCTCCACTTAAAGAAATCCCAATCCCTCTGAGCTACATGCTCTAGGGATCTAAACCTTGTCACCACAATAAACAGAACATGCTGAAGGGATAGATTCCTGTCCCAGGGACTTCCCATACTCTGGAACAGACTACCTATCTATGTCAAACAGAGCTCCTCATTAGCACTCTTCAAGAAAAATCTTGATGATTGGATGGGAAATAGGAAATTCACCCCAGGGATCACTTCTGTGGCTCTGCTCGACAGGGGCACAGGAAAATAATTTTCTTGGTTGGCGAAAGCTAGGGTACATTTTTGGCTAGGCTTATATAGGCCCTAGGGCCAATAGCCTAGTACCTACCTATGAACCTATTAACTCTGATGATATCCCTTACACACATACTTATAATTATTTTTCTTGATGTAATAATAAAGGGCTCGGTAGTCTGCTCTGTTTATAATTTCACGCTTTGTTCAAGCTGATGATTTGTGTGCCTTGTGGCTGTGCTTTGCTTTCACAACTGACATTAGACAGAGTCTCACAAGTTAGATAACTTTACAGTGACAGGTTAGAGTAATACTGGGGGTCTATTTACCTTATGATTTCTGAGTCTTACATACAGAGAGTCATTTAAATCTGACAGGGCACTACTGAACAAACAATATCTTGTTTTAAGAACTGATAGGCCTCACTGCATTACAATGCGTTTCATTTTAAGGGGGGGGGGGGTTAATTGGCAGGGTTTCCATAATAAGTACAGAAGAGAAGAACAGTACAAACCGTTACAGTAAAGATGGCCAGGATAAAGCATTAAGGAATTCAGTACTGCCAGCACACTAGTTCAGTTGTAAGATCCCTTTCTCATAGCTCCAGGTTTTAAACGCGTGTGCGTGCAAATTTTATATATATATATATATATATATATATATATATATATATATATATTAATGTGTATATATATATATATAAATAAATAAAATGTGTATATATATATATATATATATATATATATATATATATATACATATACATGTGTGTATTTTATATATATATATATATATATATATATATATATATATATATAGATATATATACACATGTGTGTGTGTATTTTATATATATATATATATATATATATATATATATATATATATATATATATATATATATATATATATATACACACATACACACACACACACACACACACACACACACACACACACAGTCAGGTATGGAGAGAATGGGGGCAAAGAAGAGATCTTGATAATGGCCCACATCAAAAAATGAGTCCATTTCTCCTTAAATGTGTTGTACAAATCTGGCTTCTGTGAAGAAGAGATAATCTTTATAGCTCGTGCAGAGAATGAAGGTTCGATAGCTTCTTCTAGAAGTGAAGAAGCCAGGCAAAAAAATGTAGGTAGGGTATTCTTGCCAGGGGGCAGAAGGAAGAATCACAACTGCTAAGACCAGTATGAAAGTGTGAGAATAACTTTGAAATTGTGCTGCTATGTTAAAACATAGATCCCTGGGGAGGATATTCCTAGTAGACAGATGAGGGAGAAATAATTCCAGCACCAGGGTTTTGTAGGGGGAAGCCAAAAAAGTCACATCAAGGTTTTTCCCATTGTTAGAAGAGCTTGCTAGCCACAAAGGGACTGAGTGACCATTTGTGAGAGCTCAGCAAGCAGTGACTGAGTTTGTCAGTAAATAAAATAAATAACTGTGATTAGCTAGCAGAATACTTTTTTCACCATAGCTTATTCCCATACTGTCATGACATCTTTGCATAAGGGGTATGAACATGTATCCACTTGTTTGCTGTTGTACCACAGCATAACCATTTTGTCTGAGTGGATGGCAATCACACACTGTGGGAAGGAAACCTTGAAGAATTGGAGGATCAGGACTGCCATCATTTTGAAAATGTTTATGCAAAACTGCTTTGGAAGATGTCCAGACACCATGTGTTTATGGAAAACTGCTTTAGAAGATGTCCAGACATTTTATGGAAAACTTTATTTATTTATTTTATTTTATTTTACATTTGTTAACCGGGCTAGTCTAACTGGATATATTTCCATTTTCAGTAGGGGCCCGGGGAGAAAAGCTCCAGTGAAACAAAAATAAAAATTTAAACATTTAAAAATTAAAAAATTAAAAAAATTAAAAAACATTTGAAAATTAAAAAAAAAAACATTTAAAAAATTAAAAAATAATTAAAAATTAAAAATCAATATTAATACATATAAATGAATGGATTTCAATAGAAGATTATTCAAAAAGCAGGAAGTAATTAGAATACAATAAATTACAGCAGTATTACTAGAGTAATGTAGGCATTTACAATAGTAGAGGTGACAATATGTATAGGATAATTCAATATGCAGTGAGATACATGTAGACTATCAGCATATTAACAGGATAGAGATTTTCAGAGCATTAAGCAGGATAGATTACATCAGTATGTTGAATTCTGTAAACCAGTTACAGTCCTACCGCAAAGAATGTGAAATAGGTAGAGGTTCAAGAGAAGAAATATTTGTAGTGAAGGAGAAGGTTAATCAGGGTTGCTACAGGGGCATAGCCAGTTTGATTTGAGGTGTCTTTTGAGGTTTTGTTTAAAGAGAGGCAGTGAAGAAATTAAAGTTAGGTCATTAGGTAGTAAGTTCCAGTTTTTTCCCACAGAGTTGGAAAACAGAGAAACTCCAGCCATGTTGTAAGACTTGCTTATGCTAGCAAGAAGTTTGCTGGAAGAGCGAAGAGAATTTAGATTCTTGTATGGGATTATGAGATTGGAAAGTATAGGGGTGCTGTTAAGTTTATAAAATATCTTGTGGGCAATGGTGAGTTGGGAGAGTTTCAATTGGTTTTGAAATTCAAGCCAGCCTAGCTGCGTTAGATTCAGACAATGGTGAGTTCTAAAAGGATTTCCGGAGGCAAATCTGGCAATGTTATTATAGGAATTAGCTAGTTTGATGAGATTATTTTTCTTTAGATTAGTATATATTGGTGAGGCATACAGAAGAGTTGAAATTAAATGGGAGTGTGCAATCTTAGTTCTGGCTATTGGTGTTAGGAAAGGTTTAATTCTATATAAGGAGCCTATTTTTCTATTGACAGTTTTGATGGTGTTATTTATGTGGCTGTCAAATGTAAGGTTATTGTCAATAGTAATTCCTAGCAATTTAGTGGTAGAATCAGGAAATATACTTGTGCCATTATTGGAGATGACAGAGAATTCTATGGGGGAGGATTTGTTGGTGGGTGTGAAGAGAAGGAGTTTAGTTTTTTAAAACTGCTCTGGAAGATGTCCAGACACCATGAACTGCCTGCTAATTGAAATTACCCCACATCCTAATGTTCACACATCTGTGTGATTGCTGTCAAGGATATGGATAGGTGGGGCGGCTGCCATCCCATAAAATGGATAAACCAAAAAGCTGCATCCACAGCTGCAGATGCTTCTAGCAAGTTTTGGAAATCTAAACAATGCTGAGCATTGGATATGCAATCTAAGACCACTGGATTTTCTGCATCTATTGAAATACCCTCATATGATATCCTGCATGAGAAGCTCTTGGAATTGTGGACACCACAACATACAGTACCTTGTAGCCAAATATGGGCACAGTCTTTTGGTAAAGTTAGAAGTACCAGTACCTTGATTTGTCCACTGACAGAAGTGTTGTGAACACTATTGTATCTGGGTTGCAGCAGATGAATGTGAGCAGCTGTGAAAGAGTTTGAGTTGCAATTCTGAAAGGGTGACTTGATTCCTTTGGAATGGCATGATGAGATTAGGGAATCCTGTGCTGTAACTAGAGTCTAAACTGAGTGAGATGCTAGAAGCCAATCATCTACATATGGGAAGTCTTTGGCTCCTTCTAGCTTCTGGTGGGCTGCCACTGCAAACAGATTTAGTAAAGACACTAGGGGTTAAAAAAAAAGATGACTCTGTAACTGATAATGCATGATTCCCATTCAAAATTGAAGTAACCTCCTGTACTCCTGGGAAAATCTGCTTTGGAGATAGGCATCCTTTAGGTTGAAACAGCATGACAAGTTTCATTTGGATAAGCTAGGAAAGTCTGAATATACTGTGACAATATGAAAGGTTTCTTTGGGGATGAATGTGTTGAGGACACTGAGGTCTAGGACTAGCCTAAAAACCTTAAATCCTTGTCCCTTTGGGATCTGATGGGACCTCATGGAAGACTCTGTTTTGAAGGAGGCTTAGCACCTCCCTTTCTGATTCCTGCTTTTGATGGAGTGGGACAGCCAACAAGGGTAAATATTGAGGGGAAGGTACTGTGTGAAGAGGAACTTTCTGCACTTTGGATATAACTGCCCTTAACTACCTATCTTTCATGATTAATTTCCAGGCAGTCAGGTTTCTAACTGCCTCCATAGAGGGAAGATTGGGCAAGACCTCAGGGCTGTTGCTGGACTGCTACTGCCTGATTGTAGTCAAAGACCCTTTCCTCTAGGACACCTCTGAAAACTGCCCCGAGTACAGAGTTTCTTTACAGACTGCTGTTGGTCCATCTGCTACTTGCCTTGCTAAACCACATTTGGCAGTGGCCCATTTGAACCCTGCAAAAGCAGTATGCCCATGGTGGTGCAACTCTTTTCTGCCTTCTCAATACTGTCTATGCTTGTCTTTATGTCTGATTTGAATATATATGAGCCTTTGATGGATAATTCATAAAAAAACATCTTAGTAAGCTTGGTGAGGTCCATTAATCTGGGCTGTGTGTGCCAGAGTACTGTAATCCTGGATGATGGAGCTCTGGCTAAATCTTTGGCGGCATTGTTCACAACCTGCATCAAAAGTTTGGTCATTATAGACAGTTGATGACGGAGAATGATGTTTCTCTTTGAGTCTGTTATTTGATGTAGTTCACTGAAGACATCACAAACTGGAAAGCCACCACATAAGTTAAACAGTTCAGCACATCTAAGAGAAAGTAAAAAGATGCAAACTCACTTCCGTAACCAATTTACCACTCTGGTCTTCTTATCTGGGGAATACACCATACAGCTCTGGGGTTTGAAGCCTTTTTGAAGGCAGCTATTGAAACTGTGTTGTCTGGCTTCTGGGTTTCCTATCAAAAACTTAACTCTTTAAGGAACTTGAGGAAAGTAAGCCTCATTTGGCCAATGCTGGTAAGGTTTTCTCAATCAGCAATAGTGATCACCTTCAGAATGTCTGCCAATGGAGTGACTAGCCAGGATGATTGCTGGATAGACTGAAAAGCCTTCTGCAGTATCCTCTAAGGTGCATATGGGGTTGGTTGGCCACCTTCCCCTGGTGTACTACAGCTAAGACCTTACCAAATGTGGGGGGGTCTTCAATGAGGAATCTGGGGGGAGGGGTCTTCATTGTTTTTGTCATAAAGATCAGCTGTAGCCAATTCCACTGGAAAATTGGGATGATTTCCCTTACACAATGTCTTCCTGGGGACATTCTGAGAGGGAGACTCCAAACATGGAGAAAATATGCATTTATGAACTCACAGTGGGCGGGGTTGCAAAGGATCCTGGGCCTCTTGATCCTGCTGCATGACAGGTAGAATGATGGTTCATAAATGCATATTTTCTCCAGCGATACAACAAATGCAAATGTTGAAGTGGGTAGAGTAGTGGGGGGAACCATAGCAATGATGACTTCTAACTTTGCATTAAGTCAGACATTGATGGATATTTCAACAGGAAAGAGAGAAGGTGTCAAATGTTCTGGGGATAGGCACATTGGGACTAATATCAATACCAAATGGCACGGTGTTGGCATTGGCATTGAGGTCATGTATTCAAACAATGACTGCAGTGATGTTGACACCAAGGGAAGGGTCAAGTTCAGAAACAGTAATAATGTGGCATACAATGTTGATGCTGATATCAAAGTTTTGAGCACTGAAATGGGCTCCATCATTGAAAATAGGTAATGGGGAAGTCAAGACATTGTGGGGCTTCAGGGTCAATGATGATGTAAGCATCAAGGCTAAAGAAGTGGAACAGTATAGAACTGAGGAAGCTGACAGCTCTGAACTCACTTTATCTGGCAATGCCTGCACCTATAAACTTAAACTTCAAATTGATTAACGTGATTTTTAATTGTTAAAGAAATAAATTGCCTTCAAATCTAGCACTTAGTAATGTTATGCTCTTCCACATCTGAAGTCTAACCTGTAGAAGAATCTCCTTTCACAAGCACACCTCTCTCACGCTCTCCATTTTATTTTTATTTTTTTATAAAACCAGACTATCAAATTCTAATACTCCAGAACCAACCAAGCGTGACTGATTGCAGCTCACAACATAAGAAAGCTACAGATCAGCTAGCTATCAGACAAACCAGAAAATGACTACGCAGAAATGTTAAATATACATGCAAACAACTTGCACTTCTGTCGTGAAAATAGTGCAAAAGAGGGGGAAAACCATTACACCTTAAAACTATTCTAGTTTCCTAACAAATCACTTGCAGTTTCACACTAGCTTCATAGGGACTGTACTTGCTGTAAACAATTATACTCTATTTGTCCTTCTCAATTATGAATGCATACACAGCCTTTTATGTAGTTAAGACCTCTAACAGCCTAAACAGAAAGGACAATAGCTGCTTATAGGTTTATTCTTGTTAGAGTAAGAGAGGCCCGCTGTCCCATTTTGGAGTTTCCTCACATATCAATTTACAGACTTGAAATTTTTCAGTTCTGAGAACACTTCAGGGTCCTTAAAGTGTGTGGTAATATAAAATTTAGTTACCACTGGAAGGCGGAATAGTCCTATCCTGGTTTTATCCATGAATCTCTTCTAGCCCATTGAGCTGAAGACATTAAGATCCATAAGTCACTGGAGTCTTTCACATTTTAGTTCAAAGCACATGACACTAAAGTACTAACACATCTCCAGAGGACCAGAATCTTAGGGAACTCCAGAACTTATGCAAAATATCAGGTGAGGGGAATCCACACTCAGAAGAGCTAGTATTAATCTGATAACCGGTTTTCTCTAACTTGGATGTCTGATAACTATTACTGACTAGTTTGAGCCAATGTTCTTAAAAACATGGAAATGTCTTCAAGTAGCCCATTATTTTTAACTGGAGGAAAACCTTAAGGTCCAAGTCTAGAGCAATGCTGCTATCTGAGAAAGGCCAAACAAATAAAAAATGTTTGACATTCTTTTGACAAAACATAGGTGAGAAGAGTATAATACACTGATTTTTTAGCTACGCTGCCTTGTGCTTGAGACCTTGATGTATATCAGCCTGCTTTGATAAAGATGTAGGGCCATTCTTCACAAAGGCGTGCAATGTAGATCCCAGTATACATGCCCAAGTTGAAAATACAGCAGTGGAAGTCATTTGGTTTTGGTTAAAACCTGTCACACATTTGGAAAGAGGCAAATGCTGTCTTTTCTCTCAGCATGCTCAACCAGGTCTCCTAAGTTCCATATATAAGCATCTCCCACATTGGTCAATAAAAATAAAAGGTCTTCTCCAATATGTAGCTGTCGGTCCCACCATAAAATAATATATACAATGTAAACATACCTAACTTTCAGCAGCTTTTAAAACAAATATTCACCCTGCTTGATGAGATACTGCTAGGTAATACATACAAAAATGTTCACGGATATGATGAACTGAGTAAATGCAGTCAACGGCAAGTACAAAATATATCAAATTAACCAAAAAGCCGGACCGTCAATGCCAAAACTCATTTAAAAGGCTGGCTGGAATGCTGTGGTTAGTCTGAAACCTATTTTAAAACAGACAGATTAAATTATAGTTTCTTTGAAATATTTATCTATTTATAGATTTTATGTATTTATAGACTAGTACATGAAATGCATATTTATGAGATATAGGCTATGTGTATCTTTACTTTATGTAATTATTCATTTTTAAATGTGTATGATTTTTTTTTGCATGTTACTTTAAAAGTTGATGGGCAGGATGAGTTTCCTTTTAAATGAGTTTCATTGGGGGTTGTGTCATGTGATAATTATATGAATGTGTGTGTGTGTATGTGTATGTGTATGTGTGTGTGTGTGTGTGTGTGTGTGTGTGTGTGTGTGTGTGTGTGTGTGTGTGTATATAAATATATATGAATGCTTAGCTGTGAACAAATTTTAATGGCACTGATGAAGGGAAGTATTCTGAAAGCTTTGTGTTTAATATAGGTTTATAGATGTTTACTATGCTAATGACCACAGCGGCCTTTTTAAGCCTAGCCATGCATCCCAAATCTCTGACTAGTTCTGATACCCTTGATAAGTGTAAGCAGGGGCCTGGGAGATGAACCATTTACAGGTTACCTGTGTCCATTAGAGACACAGATGCCAAACCAGGGATGAATTTCCAGTCTCCCATCCAATTGTCCAAGTTGCACTTGAATTGGGTTAGGGAGGAACTCTGCTTCACATGGATGGGGAGCCTGTTCCATAGACGGGGTAGTCTTTGGGATACATATATATCTCTCCAGCAGGTCTTATTTATATCACAGGCAAGGTTTAAGTCTTTAGAACAGGTAATTCTGGTGCTGTTTATTTTGTGAATATGCAGGAGGTCCATCAGAGTGGGGTCTGACAATGTCATGTATGCCAGGCATAGATCTCCCCTCAAAAGCCTGTAGGAGACAGAATACAGGGATAGGGTCTTGAGGCGGTCTGCATAGGACATATTACTTACACCCTGTATTCTTTTAGTGAGGAATCTCTGTGGACATTCCAACTATTGGATGTGCCTGGTTAGGTACATACAAAAGGGAGCACTGTACTCAGTGACAGGTCTGATGAACGCTGAATACAGTGGAACAATGACTTCCTTGGACTAAGATGCCATACCTTTATTTATAAGTTGTGCAACATAGAATGATTTTCTCACCACTGTAGGTACATGATGATCGAAGCCTAGATTACTATCTATGTGCATCCCTAAGTCCCTTACTACTGGGTCAAATCTAAGGAGTGTGTTGTTAATATGATAGTTACCAGGGATGGATGGCTTCCCAAAGGATACTATTATGCATTTCTTGGCATTTAGGCAGTTGTTTGTCTGTATCAGCCCCTCCTGGAGAACATTTGTGCCAGTGTGAGAAACAATGACAGCTCCTAATTTTCAATCATCTGCAAATTTAGTCAGCCAGAGACCACTGACATTGGTCTTGACTTATGAGAAATAAATGCCAAAATGAATAGTCCAATGACTGATCCCAGAGGGACTCCACTTGTGACTGGCCTCTTTGTAGAGGTGGACTCCCCAATTCTAACTTCCTGGGTCCTTGTCAGCCTGTCCAATGGGTGACATACAGGTTTCTACCTAATCTCTTGAGTTTGTCAACAGTGCCCAAGTGTCAAATGCCTTGGCGAGGTCAAGGTAGGCAGTGTGAATGATTTTGCCCTCATCCATTGCTTTGGTGACCTTCTCAAAGAAGTCCACCAGGTTAAGTAGGGATGATCTGCCCTTGATGAAACCAAACTGGGTTGGGTTTCCATGGCTTTAAATATAACACTAGTGAGACTTATGGGTCTGTAGTTTCCAGGGTCTGTAGATGGCCCACCTTTGTGCAGAGGGATGACTGTTGCCTTTCTCCACTCATTAGGCACAAAACCTGGTCGGAGGCTATAGTTGAATACTAATTTCAGTGGCCCTGACAGGTCATGTTTCATGCTATTTAGAAGGTATCCTGGGGTATTGTCTGGACACATTGATGCAGTGTTCTTGGTCTTAGAGAGAGCGTTAAGGACCTGTTCCCTAGTGATAATAGGGGATGTTATATTTAATGATATTTCTTGAGGGAAGGTTGAGGGGGAGAGAGGAGTAAAGTTGGAGGTGAATTTATCAGCCAGCAGGTTTACTATATCTTCTGGCTCAGTATAGGTGGCTCCATTTACAATGAACTCTGCACACAATGGTGTACTGCCTTTGAGGTTGCGGACATAGCTAAAGAATGTGGTTGTACTTAGCATTGGAGGCCAAACTTACCTCAAAAGTGGCTTTGGTAGACTTTATTTGTCCTCTAAGTATATTTTTTTAATACATTTTTCTGGCGTTGACAGTCTGGCTTTTTGGTTTCTTTACTGCTGCTAGGTAATGTTTTAAGTGAGGGGGAGGTTACTGGTGTACCAAGTGGGTGGTGATCCATAGCAAATTCCCTAGTTGTCACAGCCACAAAGAAGGGTGGTTACGTTTATCAGAGAATAATGTTTGCATTACAAATGCACTAGTATACAAAAGGAAATTTAATCCTGCTGCCCATCCCCCAAAAGCAATCAAATATAGTATACTCTGAGAAATATTTTGCATTTGACTCTTCCAAACAAATTGTTCTATTAGTATATGAATTTTAATGAACCATTTATTAGAATTTGGGAAAGAGTATGCCTTAACAAAAAGTATTTTTGGTGAATAGATCATTTTTACCACATTGATTTTCCTGACCATAGATAGGGCATTTTTCTACAGATATGAGTCTGAACAAACAACTCTGATCACAAAGGTCATAGCTTAATTTATACCACCTAAGCCATTAAAATGTGAATTATGACCCCCTCCCCAAGAGATGTAGAAGTGCCATGCTAATTTCATAGGTAACAAATGTAGCCAGGGCTACATTGGCTTTCACTGCATCATCAGCAATGTAAATCCCAGGTCCCCTTTGTTGAAAGCGAGGCTTGAAAAGCTAGCAAACTCAATGAATATGCTATTGACATTTGAAGCATCTTTAGGGGGTCCTTAGTAAATATTACACAACTCTTTTTAACCAGAAGGACCTTTAATTCCTCAGACAGGGAGTCCCACTTCAAGAGTATTTTAGTTTCCCCTAACCATTTCAGCGAGGGAGTTTATGGTTAGAATAAACAAAGCAGGGCAGGGGATAGTGGACAGCCTTATCTGGTACCTCTGCCCAAAGGGAAAGTACGGATACAATGAAGTTATCCATGACCCTAGAATAGGGCAAATTACTGAGGGCTTGATTCCACTGTATAACCTTCCCCATACCCCTCATGAATCCCATATGATAGAGGAGTGTATATATTTGATTAATTAGTCAAATGCCTTCTCAAAAAGAAAAAAGAAAGAAGTAGGGTAGCAGGCTTTAATTTGTACTTGAACATAGGTAATGAATATCCACAGGTAGACAACACAGGACCTGCCCTTTATATATTTTATTTACACTTTGTTGACTAGTTTAGTCCTGCTACTCAAATGGCCTCTTTTCAGGTATTACTGAAAGAGGTATTCATGATGACTAGGGGAAATTTGGCCACAGTACTGGGTAATTTCCTCTACTCACCATTGTTGCAAGTGGGACCCATTTTGGAGGAGCACCTCCCAGGCACAGAGGTGGCTTGGGGAAACAGGGAGGCAGGTTGAGACAGAGAAGATGATGAAATGGTGAAAGAAATGGAGGAGAAAGCAAATATTGATACTGGAGAATGTGTGCAGGATTTCAAGGAAATCTCTTTGAGGGAGATGAGTCAACAAATGATGGCTATATAATTGCAACCTTCCAGTTGGGAGGATTGGAGGATGATTTACTTAAAGAAATGGTGGTGCAGAGTGAGCCAGAAAATGAAGTAGATGTTTCCTGGGGCACATTATGGGAAAAATACAAAAGGAGGTGACAGAGACAATCCTGAAGGACAGTGCTGAGTTGAAAAAAAACATATGCAGAGTAAGACAAAGAAGGGAAAAGTGGAGTAGCAGAAAATAAGGCAGAAGAAAATGAAAAGCAGAAGAACGTGGTAAGGATTCAAAGTAAAGAAGACAAAGAAATGGGACAGGTGTGAAGTGTGAGACAATTTAATAGCTCCTTTGGATATAAAAGCACATGAGGTAAGAACATTTTATTCTTATCAGCGACACATTTTTGTGACATTATATTTCAGACTGCTTTTTTAAATGGAAAAGTTTCTTAGAGAATATGAAAAATAGAAAGACTGTAAGCCATGGAATCTTTATGTGATAAAAGCATCTAACGGGAACAAAAAAGAAAATTAATGTACGATTTCAAACAGAGGTAGAAAGAACATCTGAAAACTTTTTGTAAAGAAGTACTGGACATTGCAAACGTTTATGACAAAAGGGGTTTACTAGTGGCTGGGATTGTAGTACTGTATTAAAATACAAAGAGAAAAAAATGATGCATGCACCAAGCATGAAAAATGTGGTGGGGAACAGGGGTGATGTAAAATACTGGAGATGACCCAAAATATGTTTTTTGTGGAAAAGAAGAACATTTGGTAAGTTACATGTGACAAATGAAAATGTTATATTTGTGGGGAAATGGGATATGATGCAAAATAGTGAATTAAAATGGTATAAATGTAACACAAATGTTGACATTTATGGATGGATTGCAAAAAATGAAAATAAGAGCAAGGAAAAAGGAAGATAAGAAAATGAACAAAGGAAATACATTTTAGAAGTGGTAGAAACAGTAGAAAAAAAACAGATGAGGAAAAAACAATAAAAAAGACATAAAAGAAGGTGCTGAAATAAATGATAAGACAAACTGTAAAAAAAATAAAAAAAAGGAAATGGATGAAAAAGAAAATGTACAGCTAATGGGTGGGGGTTGGTATAGTGGTTAAGGTGTTTGACTCACAAACACAAGGTACAGCAGCTGATTCTCATCTTTGGGAGGGAAATTGGCTAGGCTTAGAATGTCCTATTAAGAAAGCTAGCCTAGTAATTAGTTATGAACTTATAAAACCATGAATCTAAGGAAAAGGGAAAATAAAAATGTATACTATTTTCTGTAAATGTGAACAGTATAGAAAGAAGAATAGGGATTTTGGAGTGGTGTAATAATTGTGATGCAGATGTAATTATATTAAAAGACACAAGATTAACAAATGAAGAAAATTACAAACAGAGAAACTATTGGGAGGAAAGATAATCTGGAAATTGTGAAATGAGAGTTATTCTGGAATAGCCATATTCTGTAGAAATACAGTAAAGATAGATGTAACATTAGCAAAAATGGGAAGATTAACCATTGTAGATTTAAAACAGAAAGAACAAGTATATAGAATTATACCATTACATGCTCACACAAATTGTAAAGAAAAGGAAAGATTGTTTCATCAGATTTTAGACTATGTAGTGATAAATATGAATAATATAAATATGACCGTTAAAATAAGCAGGAGATTTTAACTATGGTTTAAGAAACAAGGGTAAAAAGAAAGGAAATGATATAAGAAAAATGTTAGAAGTTATAAAATATGTTAAGTTAAAACTTTGGGACAAAAAATCATGGATTTAAAAAAAGGGGTATGTATAGAATGGAAATAGATTATTTTATAGAATCAGAAGGTCTAGTTATAGGAGAAGGGGAGGTAGTTGAAACAGGATTTTCTGATCATATTGCAATATGGCAAGAGATAAAGGAAAACAAGCAATACATAAAATAGGCAAAGGAATAAAAAGGATAAACAAGAAAGCATGGAATGAAGAAGGTAAAAGATTATAGGTTCATAGGTAGGTACTAGGCTATCTGCCCAAAGACATTTATAAGCCTATCCGAAATGTGTTGGCTTTAACCACCCCCTTAGATTAGTTCCTCTGCCTCTGTCCAGCAGAGCCACTGAAGTGATCCCCGGGGTAAACTTCCTGTTTCTCATCCACTCGTCAAGGTTTCTCTTGAAGAGTGTTAGTGAGGAGTTCTGCCTAATGTAGATTGGAATCTTGTTCCAGAGCATGGGAAGTCTCTGTGACTGGAATCTATCCCTCTAGCATGTCCTATTTATTGTTGTGGTGAGGTTTAGATCCCTAGAACGTGTGGCTCGAGGGGATATGGTTTTCTTTAGGTGGAGCATGTCCATCAATTCTGGGTTGGACATGGCCTTGTATGTCAGGCAGAGATCACCTCTGAGTAGGCGGTATACAACCGAGTACAGCTGGAGTTTCTTCAGTCAAGCTGTAAAACAGTCGAGCTGTAAAACAGTTATGAAAAGATCATTACTATGAGAACATTTTGTAAAAATTGGTCAATGGTGGATGATATTTAAGCAAAAATGCAAAAAAAATACTTTTGTTTTCAGTGGCAATATGATTTGAGAAAAGTAAAAAAAGAAAAATGTAAAAGAACATCTGATGCATTGAAAGATTTAGAACAGAATGAGAAAGAAAAAGAATTGCATGAAAGAAATCATGGAAAATACAACAGTTATATATGCAAATACATTTTTTACAAGAAAAACGAAACAGTATTGAGATACCTAATCCAATTAGTAAAGGAAAATGGCAGTGTAATGAGAGAAATAAAAAATGTAAGAGTAGACATAGGAAAAACTCAGGAAAAGATTATGAATAGTGTAGTACAATACATACAAAGATGTTTAAAGAAGAAAGAAGGTAGTGAAAAAAAAAGGAAAGTCAAAAAAAGTTAACAGTAAAAAAGACTAAAGGAATTAGAAAAGGAGATTTTTCTAAATGAGTTAGATTAAGTATTAGGACAAGTAAATACAGATTCAGTTGCAGGACCAGATGGAAAAGGGTATGAAATGTAAAAAAAAATTGAAGGAATTGGCAAAAAAAAAAAAAAAAAAAAAATATATATATATATATATATATATATATATATATATATATATTCATATATGGGTTCAATACATATGACCGAAAGCTCATTTGACTGAGACCATAATACCGAAAGTTCATTTTACCGAAAGCCCATATGACCGAAAACTCATTTGACCGAAAACCAGCACTGGCAGGTATATGCCCATTTCCCCACTGTAGCGCGACCCTGGAGTGAGAATATTAAGTTGAGTGGGTGTGGGGGGCACAGCCCCCCACATCACGGGGTGTGGGGGGGCATAGCCCCCCACATAATTGCAGTTTATGTACTATTATATTCATGTGTATCCATTAAAAATACATGAAAACTTATAACATCAGTACAAGGTTGTTACAAAATGTGGGGGGCTACGCCCACCCCCCCACACCACCCCAACTTAATATTCTCACTCCAGGGTCGCGCTACAGTGGGGAAATGGGCATATACCTGCCAGTGCTGTTTTTCGGTCAAATGAGTTTTCGGTCATATGGGCTTTCGATAAAATGAACTTTCGGTATTATGGTCTCAGTCAAATGGGCTTCGGTCATATGAACTTTCGGTCATATGTAGTGGACCCATGTATATATATATATATATATATATATATATATATATATATATATATATATATGATATAGATATATATATTTTTTAAGATTTTGAATGAATGGTTAAATTTTAATTATAAAGAGTTACGTAGTGAAATGCTTAAATTCATATAGAAGAAGATAGAAGACAAAAATACTGGAGGCTGAAAACATTAAATAATAATGATTAAAATATCTTTACAAAAATAATACAAGGGAGATTTGAAACTAAAATGGAAAATATTATGGAAGATAGCATATACAGTATAAAGGGGGTAGGGTTGTCAAGAATTATCAATGATATTTAGAGAAATTGTGGATTATATGAATGGAAAAGATGACATGAAACCTTAATAAAGCATTTGATATAACTGGACATGAAATCTTATGGGTAAAGAATATAATACAAGTCAGAAGGTTAGGAAATTATGTATAAAATCCAAAAGCGTACCACGGAGACCTTGTACCAGCAACAGCAAAAGTGTAGTCTTAACGGATTTTATTTTTCACAAACGTTTTCGCCGCACAAAGGTGCAGCTTCCTCAGAGAAAACAAATTAACGGATTTTATTTTTCACAAACGTTTTCGCCGCACAAAGGTGCAGCTTCCTCAGAGAAAACAAATTAACAATGAGGTAAAATGCACGCCCCTTTTATACAGGTCAAAAGGGAAATGACAACATAATAAGGCAAAACTCATTGTAATCTTCAAAAACAGGTATAAAACTTGTCAAAATCAACATATTCCGCAAAGAGAATATACAAGCCATAATTCATGTTGATATTAGCCATTTAGAAATGTGAAATGTTACCAAAGGAATAAACATAAAATTGAAATAAAATGTTTAAAAAAATATGAAATCATAACACTAAAAATGGAAAAGTTCAACATGGAAGTCAATCTAATAGTAACTCATAAAAAATAAGTAATACCAAGCAACAGTAGGTTAAAAACTGGGTGAAAATGCTAGTCACCCATTATGAATGTAAGGCATGGTAAACGCCTGTATGACATATAGATGTGTATTTAACAGACAGCTATAACTACTGAGACCTAAGCTGTAACTTGCCATGGGTGGTGCCTTAGCCAAAGCACACCACTTGAAGACAAGAACAAAGCAGGGAAAAACATTTGGAAAAAACCTTTATGTATGCATAAATTAGTAAAGTATACCTGCAAAGAAAGGTGCTACCTTAGATAACTCCTCAACTTGAGTACTGCTGAGATGTGGGTGACTAGCATTTTCACCCAGTTTTTAACCTACTGTTGCTTGGTATTACTTATTTTTTATGAGTTACTATTAGATTGACTTCCATGTTGAACTTTTCCATTTTTAGTGTTATGATTTCATATTTTTTTAAACATTTTATTTCAATTTTATGTTTATTCCTTTGGTAACATTTCACATTTCTAAATGGCTAATATCAACATGAATTATGGCTTGTATATTCTCTTTGCGGAATATGTTGATTTTGACAAGTTTTATACCTGTTTTTCAAGATTACAATGAGTTTTGCCTTATTATGTTGTCATTTCCCTTTTGACCTGTATAAAAGGGGCGTGCATTTTACCTCATTGTTAATTTGTTTTCTCTGAGGAAGCTGCACCTTTGTGCGGCGAAAACGTTTGTGAAAAATAAAATCCGTTAAGACTACACTTTTGCTGTTGCTGGTACAAGGTCTCCGTGGTACGCTTTTGGATTTTCAACAGTTTTTGGTTTTTGCATCTGCCAGGAAATTATGTATGCCAGCATATAATAATACTAAAGTAAAAATACTTGTAAATGGCTTGTTAAGTCAAGAGGTATATATGAAGAGTGGTGTAAGACAGGGATGTCCAATGAGTTGTATACTCTTTACATTAGTTATGAACATGATAGCATGTGAAATAAATTGCAAAATGAAGGGGGTGGGGTATATAACACCTCATTCCAGTTCTGTTAACATATGCCGATGACATTATAATTGCAAAAAAAACTAAATTTAGACAGGCGATAGAGATGGCTTTAAATAAAGAGAAAAGTAAAGATTTAGGTGATGTAGTAAAGATAGGTGGTATATAGTTTACAATGAATGACATTTCTGTGTTAGATATAAAATTTGGGAATAAAAATGCAAGTATAATTCAGTGGGGAAAAACAACAGAAGAAATAACACAAAACTTGTTTTGGAGAACATATATATCATTCAGAAAAAAAGGCTTATTTGATAAATTCAGTATTGATGGGGAAATAGCACACTTAGCAACTATATTTATGTTGCCAACAGTATTTGAAAAGGAATTACTGCATTTTTTCATTTATATGGGGTTCTAGATTAAACCCAGTAAAAAGAGAAGTTTTGTATGTAAATAAACAATAAAGAGGTTTAAATCTGTACAAAGTGTTAATGTGGATACATGAGAAAGATGAATGATTAGCAGTAAAAGTGTATAAATGTAAGTATGATACATTTTGGGGTGTGGTAAAAAAAGAGTAAAACAGACAAGAGTATATAGATGAAGAAAAAAGAAGTTATGTTCTTTCCATAACGTTCCATGTTTGTTGTCCTTTATCTCGCCTTCCTTCTTTCTGGTTGGGTTTAGAGCCGATCTCGGCTCCGACTTGGTCACTTCTAAAGGTCAAAGAGTCGTTACTGGCTCGAGGCTAACACCTTATCCCAGCATGCATAGCGGTAGCTACCCAGATCTCATTTGTGAGAACTAACCACTAAATAGGAAAAAAATAGGAATTATCCAATAAAGGAGGTAACTAAACAATAAAGCCTCCTTGTACCGACAACAGGACAACCATGGTGACAAGGAGTATACCAAAGGCTGAAAGCAAAGGAAACTCAGCCAGATCAGCCATAAAAAGGAAATTCCTTTCAATCATCCAAGATGGGTGAACGAGGGAGGGACGCAAGAAGGAAAGCGAGATAAAGGGCAACAAACATGGAACGTTATGGTAAGAACATAACTTCTTTATGTTATGTTGTCCATCTCACCTTCCTTCTTTCTGTTTGGGACAGTGTCCCCAGCACCTAAATCCTGGGTGGCTCACTGGAAAAGAGACTTCAGAACCATGGAACCAAAGGATGCCCTGTTCCGAGAGGCCATGTCCACTTTGTAATGAGTAATGAAGGTATGGGGAGTAGCCCATGTTGCTGCCACACAAATAGTATCTAAAGGAAGCTTAGCTTGAAAGGCTATGGAGGTAGCCAAGGACCTAGTGGAATGTTCCCTCACTTTTTCCGGGACTGACACATCCCGAGACTCATAAGCATAAGTAATAGTATTGGACAGCCATTTTGAAGGAGTCACTTAGGAAATTGGTGAGCCTTGCTTGCTCTGAGAGAAGGATACAAACAGCTGATCTGATTTTCTGATGTCCTTGGTCCTTTGAAAATAAAATCGTAACTGCCTGTGGACATCCATTTGATGTAATTTGTACCTTGCCTTGTTGCCATAATTTGGAAAAAATTTGGAAAGAAAACTGGAAGTTCAATTAATTGATTCAAATTATACTCTGAGCAAACTTTTGGTAAAAAAGAAGGATTCGTTCTAAGAGATACTAGATTCCTTGTGAAAGATCATATAAGGCAGGTGGATGGAAACTGCCTGTAACTCGGAAACCCGCCTAGCTGATAACAGCAATCAGGAAGAGGGTCTTTCATGATAAGAACTTTAGAGGACAAGAAGCAGCTGGTTCAAAGGGAGGAAGGATCATAGCAGCTAGTACTAAGTTTAAATCCCAAGGATGGAGAGGTTCTCGGATAAGAGGCCTTAATAGTGTAGCACCTTTCAAAAAGGCCTTACATAAATTATGGGACATGGCATTAGAAACTAGAAGGCTCACATGAAAATTAGAAATAGCAGCCAGTTGAACGTGAATTGTAGCAGCCGCTATTCCTTTTTCGAAGGTTTCTGCTAGGAAGTCCAAGATTCTTGCAATTGGAGCTGTAAAGGGATCAATGTCTTTTTGCTCGGCCCAGAAGGAGAACCTCTTCCATTTACTAGCATAAAGTTTCCTAGTAGTTGGTTTATGGGAAGAGTCTAAAATATGTTGAACCATAGGTGACATATCAGGGAGCCTGGCTAGGATTGGAAGTGGAGACACCAAGCTGTCAGCTTGAGAGTTTGAATGGAAGGATGAAGTGTGCCTGACTGATGTGTCAGGAGGTCTGGAACTGGGTCCAGAATCCAAGGCACCTCTCTCAGGTAATGCCAAAGGTATGAGAACCATATCTGATGAGGTCGGTATGGGGCTATGAGGATCAGCTTGCTACTCAGCAACTTTGCTTTCTGAAGAACTTTTGGAATTAAAGGAAAGGGGGGGGGGGAGCATAAGGAATCCGGGGGGCCAATCGTGGACCGGTGCATCTCTGGGTGACTGTCCCGGTGGGGGAACTAGGGCAAAGTAGCTGCTGCATTTGTTGTTTAGGTGAGAGGCAAAAAGATTGCAGCATGGCTGGCCCCACCTGCAGAAGATTGTATCTGCCACATCTTGTTTCAGAGACCACTCGTGGGGCATGAGAATTGCCCTGCTGAGCTTGTCTGCTATCACGTTGGACTTCCCCCGGAATGTGCATTGCAACCAGAAAATGCTGAGAGGAGATCACCCATTGCCATACTTGAAGGACCTCCCGACATGAGGGGTAAGATTTGGTTCCGCCCTGTTTGTTTATATACCACACTACTGACATGTTGTCTGTCTGAATTGCTATATATCCCAAAGGGAGAGAGTAGTGAAGTGCTTGCAACGCTAATAACACAGCTCTCATCTCCAGGACACTGATGTGCAAATGGTACTCGTGAGGTTGCCAATTTCCTTGGACTGTCTGTCCCAGATAATGCCCCCCCCACCCCACCCTATCTGGGAAGAGTTTGTGGTAACTGTGGCTACCAGATGAGGAGCTACAAAGGGTCTGCCTAGAGTGACTAGGGGAGAGTGGAGCCACCACTGTAGATCTTTCTTGCAAGCATCCATGATTAAGATCATGTGTGACATCGGCAAGTCCTGATATGACCACTAAGTGAAGAGGAGCCATTGCAGAATCCTCATATGGTAACAGGCTAACAGAACTAGAGTAATGGCAGCCACCAAACAGAAGACCTTTAGGATAAATCGAGCCTGAACCTTTGACTTTGACAAGAGTAGAGAGACCTGACCTCGAATGGCAAGCACCCTTTCTTGTGGAAGCTTGGCTATCATGTCTCTTGTATTTAGTTCAGCGCCTATGAAAGTAATACACTGAGGGAGCAACAAGGCAGATTTTTCGTAATTTATTGTGATTCCTAGGCATGCACAAGTGTGAATCATGTGGTTCCTGGCCCTTAAGAGATGATGCTTGGTGGTGGCAGTGAGGAGCCAGTCGTCTAGATAAGGAAACACCTGGAATCCCAAATGTCTCAGGTGAGCCTTCACTACTGCACTGTGAGCACCCTGGGGACTGTGGTGAGACCAAAGGGCAAAGCTCTGAACTTGTAATGACTGGCTCCCAGCCAGAAGCGTAAATGTCTCCTGGACCGCCTGTCCATTTTTATATGGTAGTACGCATCCTGGAGCTCGACAGAGCACATCCAATCATCCTGACCCAAAAAGGGTAGAATTGACTGCAACCATTTGGTACTTGATCTTCTTTACTGACCTGTTTAACTTGCTGAGATCAAAGATAGGTCTCCAGTCTCCTGTCTTCTTTGGAATTAAAAAGAACCTTGAGCAAGTTCCGGATTCTATCTGGTCTGCGAGGACTTCCTGAACGGCTCTTTTTTGCAGCAAATTTTTACTTCTATGGCTGCTTGATTCCAAAGACTGGGTGGAACATCTGGGACTGATGATTTTTGACTTCTTGGGGGCATTTGGGAGAAGGGAATTTTGTAACCCCTGGATATTATACACTGTACCCATTCATCTTCTGTTATATCTTGCCAGGATCTTGGGTACAGTGATATTCTGCCCCCAACTGCCTCCGGAGGTGGGCAGCTGGCCAATCCTTCAGGGATTCTGAAAGGGCCTGGCAGAGAATGTATCCCTGTCACCCTGTTGCAGACCCCCCCCCCCACCATGAGGCCGGTGTCTCCCGTTATTATTTTCCCCTCTGCCTCTGGGGGAATTATTTCCATGACTGGTGAAGCTCCCTGGAATTTACAGAACCACATTTTGCCACTCTTTTGGCCTTTGGGATAAGGCTGGGATGGAGTGGGAAAATGGACTCCTACGGCAGAGAGAGTTTTGCCATCTTGTTCACTCCTGGTAAGAGTCTCTCAAACTTGCGGCCTGAACAAGGCCGAGCCGTCAAAGGGGGAATTCATAAAGGAGTACTTGAAGGGCTCCGCAAATTGACAAAGGCTGATCCAGGAATGACTGTGAAGAGCCACTCCTGTGCCTACAGCCCTACTCACTCCATCTGCTGCATAAGAAATTAAGCACATGGAGGAGTTGATAAAGGAGGTTAGGGTCGCTAGCTGGTTAGCCGATTTGGGATCCTGAAGGGTATCTCCCAGCTCTTTAAGGAGATTCCTCTGAAGTCTTGTAAAATGTGTCAAATGGTTCAGTAACTGAAGAGTAAAGGCTGCTGAAGAGAAAACATGCTTCCCATATCTATCCATGGCTCTAGACTCCTTGTTTGGTGGATGGATAGAAGAGGAAGTCTCTGCGAGTTCCTTCTTGGTGGCTGCTGCCACCACCATAGCATCAACTGGCATGCCTTTTGTGAGAAAGTCTTGTCGTCTGTTGCAGTCACGAATTTGTTAGGCCTTCTCGGAATGGGCTCCATGGTCTTTGGAGCACTCCACGTCTTTATACTCACTACAGACAAATGTGGGTCGAAAGGTGGAGACACCCAGGAGGTGGAAGGTCGGGAACCAAATGCGTCCAGGTACATGGACTCATCCTCAGAAGGGGCAAGCAACTTCCAGTTTCCTCTCTGCCTAAGGATCTCCAGGATGTCTGAGAATGAGACATCTTCAGAGGGGGACCGTGGGGACCATTCTGAGTTATCCAAGTCCGTGTCAGAGGTGACGGACTCAGGGGAGTCCACATGTTTCCTCTTACATTTTTTCTTCCTGGGAACCTCTTCTGAGGCATGCTCAGGAGAAGTCTCAGAAGAAGAGGGGTCATCCTGTGGGGCGTCCTGGGGCATCGGTTCCCTATGCTTGGGACAGAGAAAAGGATCAGAGGCAGACACTGGTATCAATGGGGATGGAGCCAATGGAGACGAGGGTGGGGCCATCTCAGTGGACGGCACACTCCTCATCACCTTGAAGGTGCTGCGATCTGGAATTGAGGGAGGCTCTAGCTTCTGAGGAGCCAGGAGACCTTCTCTGCACCGAAGGCAACGGCTCCGAGGCAGATGTGGGATCCTAACTCACCTGCGCCGAGAGAGGGAGAGTGGGGTCAGACAAGGGTCCGATGCCACTTCCCCCCACGGAGCCAACGAGGGAGTCTCAGTGCCCAGACCCCTTGAAGGAGCGGACTGTCGTGGAGGTCGGACTGAATGTCGGAACCGACAAGACAAGGGTTGTCAGAACCGATGGTTCCACCACTACTACTTCCATGCACTCCGGCTCCGAACTGGACGCAGTCAGAGGAGGAACAGAGACAGGGACTGGATTGGGCAATGGCGCCACTTCCTTCTGGGCTGGCCCTGACAACAATTGAGCAAAAACCCATGTCTTGAGCAGCCTCTTCACTACTCTCTCCACATCATCATCTGATAAACTCCAGGATGATCAAGAGGAGTGGGCCGAGGACTGGTGGCTACCTGCCACTAACTGCAAAAGTGGAGACCGAGGCACAGATCTCACCAGATCCAAAGAAGGAGACCTGTATCTCTTTTGAGTCTGGGACAGCTCCGAAGCCACAGATGGAGCCGCCGGAGAAAAGGACTCTTCAGAGCCAACAATCCGCTCTGAAGGATTGAAGATTTCGATTTTGACTTTGTCAGCACCAAAGGTGGAGTCGATGAAGATGCCTGTTTGTCATCAGATGTTTTGGAAGGCTGAGCATCCGATGCAACCTCAACCTGAGGTTTTAATAATCCTCTCAAAATCAGTTTGTTGTGCCTCTCCTGCAAAACCAATGCACTAAAGGCATGGCAAACAGAGCACGAGTCCTACAGGTGGATTGCACCTAAACAATAAACACAACTTGTGTGCAAGGGACATTTTTTGGCAACATGAGTCACATTTCTTAAAACCTGACTGCTTTGTAGGTTCTTTAGATATCATAGACACAAATAGGGAAGCACAATAAGGCGTATAGATTTTTTTTTTTAAGGAAAGGAGGGAAAGAAAAAGAGGGGGTAGCCTCTAAGTTAAACAGTTACTGCTCCCAAAGGGAGAAAGCCTCTAACTAAAACGGCTTCTCCCTAAGTAGCAAGGAAGGAAAAAAGGGACAACAACCCTAAAGGAAAAACAGGCCGCCGACAACACACAGAAAAAGGCCTGAGAGGAAATGACAGCCTATCAACAGCAAACAACTATAATGAGGATAGGGGATGATAAGTAAGATAAACTCTAACTTCTAAGGAAAATTAGCCTAAGCAAATCAATTTTACACTACTTAGCATGAGGCAGCAGAAGACGATCTCGACGCTGCAAGCCGCAAATGAGATCTGGGTAGCTACCACTTTGCATGCTGGGATAAGAGCCAGTAACGACTCTCCGAGCTTTAGAAGTGGCTGAGTCAGAGCCGACAGAAAGAAGGAAGGCGAGATTGACAACATAACATTAAAATGTTACCAAGAAAAAAAATATTTTTGTGGACAATCACAATTGATGATATAGAAAAGGATAGATGAGTATGGTATAAAAATTTCATAATAAGACATTACTATGTAAAACCATGGGAAAAATCCAACAGATAAGAAGCAAATGGTGTACTCAGAAAGTAGAAGGTCAAGATTTTTTGTGGACTGGTAATAAATACGTTGCTAGTAAAAGGAAATATTGCATATAAAAAGAAAAGTGATAGAATACATTTTCATTGTCAAGAAGAAAAATAAACTATACAACATGTGGTTTTGAAATGTTAAAGTGCCTTGCACTGATGAAGTAAGTTACTAGGGAACAGTATAATTATCTATCATCAGGAATATAGCAAAGCTAAGTTTAGATATGTTTCTTTATCTGAGACTGTTGTAGAATGTTGTTTTAAATATTCCTTCCGATTTTGAACTCTGAAGTCACTGTGAAAATATATTGGGTATTTCCTTGTTTTTTTATTGTTTATTATTAAATATATTTAAACCTTTCATTGCAGTGGATCTGTCTACAGATATTTATGTTTTGAGAGTGACACTGTGTGGGCCACTCCTAATAGCCTTGCTGTTGGTCAACCTACCATTTGTATTAATATTAACATTACACAATAAGATTGGACACCCTTCGTTAAGGGCCTTAAAGCAGCTGATAAGGAGTTGGCTGGTGGCAGTGAGAACTACCTTATAGTCTGGGCAAAAGGAGGCATAGCTAGTAAACCTGTGCCAACCTTTCCCAGGTGTGTGTGTGTGTGTGTGTGTGTGTGTGTGTGTGTGTGTGTGTGTGTGTGTGTGTGTGTGTGTGTGTGTGTGTGTGTGTGTGTGTGTGTGTGTGTGCGTGTAAATGAAACCTCAGAGTGTGTGTGTCAGTACTTGGGCAGGGACACGAAGCACTGGTTGGACAGAGAGGGTGCTGGAGGTCTCAGCTGAGATCTTAATTCTATAGCTCTGTCAGTTGGGAGCCTTACTGGGGATCTGGAGAAAGAGGCAGATACCAGCCCCAGACTGACTGTGGTTTCTGTGTGCTCTTAAGGGAAATTGCACCATGCAGAGAGCTGCATCTGGAAATACTGTGTGCATGTGGACTTGTCATCCTCCCAATGTACTGTACGTCCCTCACTGGTGCCAGTGGTGAGGACTGAGGCTCCTTGATTACTGGTCCAGTGGTGGGCCATCACAATCACCTTCCCGTAACATTTACATAAAGAAATGTAAATAGCTTATCTGGATGAAATCTGCTGAGCAGCTCTCTGAAGGTGCAAAGTTGATCTATTGTGGTGTGGCTCAGTCAGCCATAGTTTTAACACTCTGTATGATCTCATCTGGTCTACTTTCTCATACTGTCCTTTTCACTGACAAAACCTTTTTCTGTAACTGGGCAATTTCCCTACCGTGCATGTCTGCAAAAGCTGTTTTGGCAGTGAAGCATAAGTCTTCAGGTCAAATTTACAGGATTCCCACTATACATCAATTAGCATAGCACCCACTGGATTATTCAGGATGAACTGACAATCTCCTGTGAATAAATTCTAAACCCTTTTCATTTTTTTTTAACTTTTAGATCTACCCTAAATAGTTTTTTTTTTTGCTTTGCTAGCCTCAAACTCTAACTTTACAGCTAAGTGGTTAGACATTACACAGGTGTGCATTCATATTGTTTCACCAATCTTTCTGCTGGATACCAACAAAAAATCCAATCTACTGTGAGACAGCATTTGGGGAGAACCTTCTGTGTGGAATTGGAATGTCCTCCCTGTAGTCAGGTAGGTTTCTTCTGGCTACTCCAGTTTCCTCCCACATTCCAAAGACATGCAGTAGCTGGATTGGACACTCTAAATTGGCCATACATGAGAGTGTGTGCATGAGTGAGTGGTGCGAATGAACTACCATGGCAGGGCTAACCACCAGTCAGTGTAAACCATGGCTCAAGATGATTGTCACTGTGGAAGTGACACCCTGACCTCATGTACAAAAATGGGAAAAGGGGTTGAGGGTGGATGGATGGAATAAACCTGTAAATGCTTCATTCCCAATGCATGGATCCCCTCTAGATATCTATGGTAAAATCTAGTAATTGTTGCTAGAGTAATATATAAATATAGATCTTGGAAAGGGGTTAGGTTAATGTAAACTCTAATGGAATAGGTTAATTTTAAAATTTTAAACACCAAATAGAATAACTGGCTGGGCTTAAAATGGCCTGCAAGAGCAGTTAGCCTAGTATGCACCTACACATCTACAAGTAAACCCTGCTTCACCCCAACACATTAAAATCAGCCTGAATGCAATAATGTAATCATTTATAGTCTGGGTCAAGAGAGGTCTTTCCCCTTGGGGGGTAGATCCATCAATGAACTAAATGTATTTATTTATTTATTTTACATTTGTTAACCGGGAAAGTCCGACTGGATACAGGTCCATTTTC
Source organism: Protopterus annectens (assembly GCF_019279795.1). Classification (NCBI taxonomy): domain Eukaryota; kingdom Metazoa; phylum Chordata; order Ceratodontiformes; family Protopteridae; genus Protopterus; species Protopterus annectens. Next base: position 1,230,532,368 of record NC_056729.1, on the reverse strand, counting down.
AGAGGAAGCCTATGGAGAAAAGCTCCAAATGTACATAAGTGTAAATACAGTGAAATTATTACAGTGAATTATCACAAAATTGAAATTTGTTTTACGATATATATACACGCAGGTACATGTTTTTCTCACATACACACAGAAAAGTTGAAAGTTAATAGCTGGGAAAGAAATAGTTAGAGATTTCATCTGAAAAAAGGGAAACACATACATTAAGGTGGATAACATACATGGTATCATCTTAACTTTAAATCTTTCCAATAGGTGAGAGATATACAAAATTCTAAACAGTTACAAGATCAGAGTTTTATTCTTGTAATGAGGTTCTCATTTATATGTTTGAGTGGGGGTTAGTCAGGGTTTGTACAGAGATAAAGCCAATGCCTTTTTAGGTATTTCTTAAGGGATATTTTGAATTGGGATAAGGAGGGATCACTGGTGAGTTCAGCAGGAAGTAGGTTCCAGTTTTTACTGGAAGAATTGGAGAATAGTGATTCACCAACTGAATTGTTGGTTTTAACGGTTTGTACTAGCATTTTCTTGGAAGAGCGAAGGGCCTTTAGGTTACTGTAGGGGGTGATAATATTTTTCAGTATGGGTGTACTGTCTGGTTGGTAGAGAATTTTATGAACAACTATTAGTTGGTTATATTGCAGTTGGTAGGGTAATTCTAATGATTAAAGGTTAAGACAGTGATGGGTTCTATAAGCTGATCCTGTGGCAAGTCTGGCAATATTATTGTAGCAGCTAGTAAATTTATTGAGGTTTGATTTGCTTAGGTTTACGAAGATGGGTGAGGCATAAAGAAGGGTTGATAGCAGATGTGTATGGGCAATAACAGCTCTAGCAGATGGGGTTAGGAATTGTTTAATCCTGTATTAAGAGCCTAGTTTTTTATTAACTGTTTTAATAATTTTGTCTATGTGAGCATCGAACTTAAGGTTGTTGTCGATGATTACTCCCAGTAGTTTAGTACTAGGTTCTGGGGAAATTATGGTGCCATTGTCAGATGTTATGGTGAGAGGTGGTGAGGGGACCTTGCGGGTGGGGGAGAAGAGTAAGGGTTTGGTTTTATTTGGGTTTAATAGTAGATGGCGATCAGTGAGCCAGTCCTCTACTTTGTTGAAAGTGATTTGGGATAAAGATTGCAGATCTGTCGGGGAGGTGGCAGAGCAGATTAGGGTGGAGTTGTCTGCATACTGAATACAAGTTGCATCTGGGATGACTTTGTGCAGGTCATTAATGAATATGGAGAATAGGAGGTGACCTAATATAGATCCCCGTGGGACTCCAAGGGTGACTGGTAAAAGGGACGATAGGTTATCCTTCCACAGTACAGCTTGTTGTCTTTCACTTAGGTAAGAATGAAACCAGCTAATTGCTAGGTTATCTATGGAGAGTGATTTTAGTGTGTCTAAGAGTAGCTGAGTAGTGCCTTGGATAGGTCTAGGAAGAGGGCTGAGGAGAGCTTGTTGTCATTACGGTTTTGATTTATTGTGTAAGAGAAGAACTGAGGGTGTACTATAGAAAGTTCTAAATCCATGCTGGGAGGGGCTAGGAGAGTGTTTTGATTTAGATAGGCAAGAAATTGCTTATGGATACATTTTTTCATTATTTTAGCCAAAGGAGACAGAATGGCTATAGGCCTATAATTTGAGAGTACAGTGGAATTTCCCAATTTATGAAGAGGAATAATGTGGGAGATTTTCCAGATGGAGGGGATATAAGCTTAGAGAATAGTTGGGGTATGCTATTTCATTAGCAGCTTTTTGGAGATACTCTGCAGGTAGTAGGTCAACTGAAAGGGTGGTGGGTTTCAGTTTCTTAAGTAGGGACTTAATAAAAGATGTTGGCATCGGATTAAACCTGAAGGGAATTTTATTATCAGGTGTGGGATTGGTGGTACTTGGAGTACTGGGAGATAGCTTGCTGGCTAGGGATTGCACGGTTTCTGTAAAGTGTTAAAGGTGTTGGCAACAATTTTAGGAGGCTGTTGGAGGGCAGTTAAGGGGGTAGGGGTAGCTGACTGACCTGGGTGGAGAAGTTTATTTATGCCTGACCAGAATTATTGTGGTTGATTTTGGTGCTTTTGTTGCAGATTACAGTAGCAACTCTGTTTGTCTCGCATAATAGACTTCCTTGTATCATTTCTCAACTGCTTATATATGAGGTGGTCTTTTGGGGATTTAGTGGTTCTCCAGGAGGTCCACGCTTTGTTTCTGCTAATAATTTTTTGTCTTGTATCATTGGTCAGCCATGGTGCTACTTTGTTATTGGTTCTGATAGTATGTTTGGGAGCATGGTTATCCAGGATAGCAAGAAATGTAGAATTAAAGTATGAGACTACTTCATCTAGTGGAAGTAGTCTTAGGTTGGACCAGTCACATGAGTTAAGTTCATTCTGAAATTTAGTCTGAATAAAGTTCTTATTACTTCTAATGGTTTTAAAGGTAGATTGTTGAGGGATGTCATTTCTTTTTCCTGATTATATAGGTCAGGAAGTGATCACTAAAGTCCTAAGGTAGGGTGCCTAATTTATATATCTGGGGTTTGTTGTTTATTAATATCCAGTCTAGGATACTTTCCTTATTGTTAGGCTTATTGATTCTGGTAGGGGAAGATATCATCTGGGAGAAGCCATGCAAATTTATATGGGTGGAGGGGAAGTCTGAAGAACAAGTATTCCAGTTGATATTAATGTCCCCGAGAATAATAGTTTCCTGGGGGCAGTTAGTGGACAGCCATTGAAGGATACCATCAAAGTTATTTGTGTTGTCTCCTGGGGGAATATAGATACATGCAATGTTTATAGATTTGTGTTTGTTGATTTGGACCTTTGTGATGAGTATTTCTGCATTGTTAGTAATCAAGGCATTTGGCGTACTAGTTTTGGATACTTCCAGAGTGGATTTATACAAGATGGCTACCCCCCCTCCTTTCTTAGAGATGCAGTCAAGTCTTAATGTATTGTACCCTGGGGTTATAACCTCATTATCAATGATAGTAGGTTTGAGCCAGGTTTCGGAAAGGCATAGTACATCAGGGGAGTCGACATCCAGGAGGGCATGTAAATAGTGAATTTTCTTGTTTATACTTCTAATGTTTAGGTGACACACTAGGAGTGAGCTGGAGGCATTATTTGAGTTTTGTAGGCTAGTAAGGGTGTTATTTGTGGAGCCGATAGTAACAGGTGGGGTTGGGCCTGAGTTAGAGTGGATGTCACCATCCACTATGAGGTTAGGTAGTAATCTAATAGCAAGTTTCTGGAGTTTTAGTAAGAGTTTGTGATAGTATTTAGTTCTAGGGTTAATATATGAAGCATGAATGGGATGTTGAGTTTTGCATTAGAAGAGTTTGAGAGGTGGGGTAGTAGTTGGTTAGAATTATGTGGCAGATTAGTAGTACTGGTTTTGGATCTAGGGTAGTGAGCACCAGGGAGGTGTTGGTATTCACAGGCTATGAGAAGATAGAGAATTATAAGTGGGGGTATTAGGCAGTAAACAGGTTTTGATTTTGGAGGTGTGTTGAAAGTATGTAGAGGCACTGTAGGGGTATTTAAGTAATGCTTGTTTAAAAATAGAGTTGGGGTGTTAATAATTAGCTTATAGTGAGAGACTGGAGAGAGTTTCAGTAATAGGGTTGGGTTCTATGAATGAATGGTTAATGCTGAATGTTTCTGATGACTGGGAGTGGTTTCAGACGAGGGGGAGTGGCAACGTGATAATAAGTGTAGGAGTACTGGGGCGGGTGGGAATTGGGAGCAGGGTAGGGGAGCGGAGTGAGTCCACAGGGCGAACAGAGCGGGTAGAGCCAAAGGGAGGTAGAAGGCAGGACTGCCTGTAAATAATCAGTAGAATGGAGAGCAAGTTTGGAAGTAAGTATGTAAGGTTGCTGAAAGAATAGTCAGCATAAAAATATGAGCAGAAATGCTTACAAGAGAACACTGACCACGAGCTGCACAGGTAGATATGCTTAAAGGAAAGCCAGTGCTGAAGGCTGAAATAGACTAGGCAGTGAGACTATGGAGGGAGAGAGAGGTATTACTAGCAGCAAATAGCAGGTCAAAGAAAAATTAAATAGATATATTTACAATGGCAGTAATTAAGAGACTACAGGCAGTAAAACGGGGAGAAATACTAGTGAGAGAGACTAGACATGTTGTACAGAGGAAGAGTAAAGTAAGGAAAAGGAGAACAGCACAGAAACAGTATGCAGGTTGAGGGTAGCCAAAGAGAAAGAGTTGGGACTGCTGGCATCTGCTTTTTGTAGCGACTAGCAAAAAAACACTAATTACCTGTTATATTATTTACTCTAACATTAATCAAAAGACTAGTTTATCATGTAGTAGGTATTCACGGGGACACATACTTCTGAGGTATTATTTTTAAATGTATTTGTTGGCTCCTGGACCGATGGTCAAAGTTGCAGAGTATCAGTTAAGGTCCACAACCCAGTGTTGCTGTTACTGTGGCCAGAAGAATACCGCAGGGAAAAGGTCCTCTAGGGCTATGAGGACAAAGAGGAGGGGGATTAGTTAAGAGCAATGATTCAGGAAAGAGAGAGAGGTAAAAACACAGAGGGTTGAGAGAGATAAAAAAATAAGTAATAATTGCATGTAAGCAAAGACAGTTTGACTAGTACTAATATCCACTGTATAGGTGTCTTACTCACATATCAATTTCAACAATTGGCTCATTCAAAGGGGATCCAATGCCTGTAAGCCTGGGATGACATGCTCAACAAGCCACGATGCTTCGCTAGGGACGGCTTGCACCTGTCACCCCTGGGCTTATGGATATTGGCAAAGGCTCTTGCCACCCCCATAGTGCCTTTTTTAGGCAAGGCTCAAAAGACAAACCCACCTCCATAGGTATCACAAGGGATAAGAAACTAAGAGTAATGCTACTCAATGCCAGAAGTCTAAACCTCAAGATGCACGCACTCGAAACTCTCCTTAGCATGGAGAACATCGATATCTGTGCAGTAACAGAAACCTGGTTCAAGGCTCCCGAGAGCACCCCAGCACTACCAGGTTATACCTTATACCATGTTTTTCGGCCCCAAAACTTGGACTGAACCACAAAAGGAGGGGGAGTATCAATATTCGTCAAAGATACCCACACCTCCAGGTTGGTGGCACAGCACGAAGCATCAGAGATTATCCATGTGTAACTAACAGTGGGTAAAACTGCCTTCCAGTTTATAGCCTGCTACAGACCACCCTCCCAAACCCAGGAACCCCACTCGGCCTTCCTGAGAACACTGGAAAATATAAAGGTCTCTCCAAACACCATTATATTGGGCGACTTCAACTACCCAAACATAGACTGGGAGCATTACTCTAGCTCCAACACCCTAGCCCAAAGGTTCCTAGAATTTATAAACTCAAATGCTATGGAACAGCTTGTTACCACTCCCACAAGAGGGGAAAACATACTGGACCTCATCATCATCAACATGGGGACTCTATGCTCCAGACCAGAAGTGTATCCCTCACTGGTGAGATCAGACCATAAACTAATCTCACTAGATATTCACATCCCGACCCCAGCCCCTGCCCAGAAAACCACAGTGAAAAACTTCTCTAAAGCAAATTTCACACTCCTCAAAACCGAGGTGGAATCCTTCAAAGCCCCTGGGCCTGTGGAAAATACGGCCCAGACCGCAGAATCCTTTATAAACACATTCTATGAACACCTTCAAGAATGCATGGATCATGCAATCCCAAACAAAACCAAGACCCAATCCTCCAAAGGCAGGCGTCCTGTCTGGTGGACCCCAGCCATAAACAAACTATACAATAGAAGGAGGAAGCTACTACATGATAGAGCAAAATCCCAAAAAGGGAAGGCATCTCTGATCAGTATTAGCAAAAAACTACGGGCACTCATAAAATCGTCTAAGGCCAGCTTCGAGAGAAAAATTGCACAGGACACTAAGGATAATCACAAGGCTTTCTTTAGTTATGTTAGGAACCTGGGTGGGAATTCCCAGATATGCTCAGAATTAGTCCAAAATGACAAAAAATACACAGAACCCGCAGACATTGCCAACATCCTAGCTGACAGGTTCAGCGCAAACTTCTCCCCCCCCTTCCCCACCAAAAGGGCAAATATCTATCCCAGCAGAGTGCTGCCCCCCTGACATCTCAGATGCTCAGGTAAGAGCCGCCCTCTCCAAAGCAAAAAACACAGCATCAATGGGACCAGACGGTGTCCCGGGCTGCATAGTACATGAACTCCAAGAAGAACTAAACCCAAACATAAAACTACTGTTCAATCTCAGCCTTACTACAGGATAGGTACCCAAAGAGTGGCGTACAGCAACAGTGGTCCCTCTCCACAAAGGTGGTGCATCAACGGATCCTGGAAACTATCGCCCCATCAGCCTGACTAGCTTGGTCTGCAAAGCTATGGAAAGGATCATCATGAACCTCATAAATAAAGATATTGGGGACCTACAGACACTGGATCCTACCCAGTTCGGCTTTGTTAAGGGCAGATCCTACCTCTTAAACCTGGTCGATTTCTTTGAAACAGTCACCAAGGCCATTGACGAGGGGAAGGTGGTCCACACAGCCTACCTGGACCTCGCAAAAGCCTTCGATACAATACCCACTCGGGCATTATAGATAAACTCACCAGCTTAAATATAAACCCCTATGTCACTAGATGGGTTGCAAACTGGCTCAAGGACAGAACCCACATGGTTAGAATTGCTGGAGCCATGTCAGACTCCAAACCAGTTACAAGTGGCGTCCCACTAGGCTCAGTCCTGGGACCTCTCTTGTTCGGTATATATTTCTCGGAGGTACAGGCCAACACGGAAGGACTGTGGCTGACCAAGTTCGCAGATGACTGCAAACTGGGTGCCATAATCGACTCTCCAGCCGATACAAGCATCCTACAAAAGGGCCTCATAGAAACAGACAACTGGTGCCAGAGCCATGGCCTCAAGCTAAACGCCAAAAAGTGTATAGTCATTCCCTTCGGCAAAAACAAAGTGCCCACAAATTACCACATAGATGGTAATCCATTAAGTACGGAAGAAGTAATTAGGGACCTGGGGACCCAAGTTGATAGCAATCTCTCATTCGACAACCACGTGGCCAAAGTGGTTAGAAAATCATTTTATATAGCCCACCTAATCATGAAAGGATTCACATCTAGATCAGGGGAGGTCATCGTGCCTCTTTACTCATCCCTCATCAGGCCCATAATTGAGTACAATGCCCCTTTTGGGATGTACCTTACCAGACACCTGCAGCAACTGGAAAGACCCCAAAAGTACCTCACCAAGAGGATCAAAGGGCTCAAACAGATGCCATATGCTGCCCGGTTAAAGAAACTCCAGCTCTACTCAGTGGCATACCGTCTGCTCAGAGGCGATCTGTGCCTGACATATAAAGCCATGTCCAACCCGGAATTAATGGACATGCTGCACCTCAGAAAATCCAAATCCCATTGAGCTACGCTCGAGAGACTTGAACCTCAGCACTGAAATAAATAGGACATGCTGGAGGGACAGATTCATAACCCAGAGGCTCCCTTCACTCTGGAATAAAATCCCAGTCCAGGTTAGGCAGAGTCCCTCATTGACTCTCTTCAAGAGGAATCTTGATGAGTGGATGGGAGATCATAGATTTACTCCGGGTATCACTTCTGTGTCACTGTTAGACAGATGCACAGTATACTAACCTCGAAAAAGGGCATAGCAAAATTCATTTTAAAATGGGTGGCGAAAGCCAAACACACTCTGGCTAGGCTTGTAAATGCCCTAGGGCAGATAGCCTAGTATGAACCTATGAACCTATAACTAAATTAACTGTGACATTAAAATCTCCCCAATATAAGAACTGATGCCTCTTCACTATTAGTTCACAATGATTTAAGGAAATCTGCAAAGAAGTTCTGCGCATCATAACTGAGTCCATAGACTATACGTAAAACCAATATACCTGACATATGTGTCCATTTTAGGGAATGCCCATCTGCATTCCAAGTCATGCTAGTGACTTTTCACAATCCTACTGCAACTTACTCCCTGCTACACTTTTCAGGCTAGCTATCCCTAACATACCCAATAATTTAGAACCATTTCTTGATTACTCTCAACTGTGCTGTCACTAATCAGTGTTTTAGTGTTTAGTTTATGCTCAGCCTTCCACCTACTAGTCTGTTGCAGCTTGGGCAAGGAGGTTTTAGTGCCTCAGAATATGATAATTTTGTGTGGTATGTGTGGAAGTGTGGTGCAGGAGTGTGTGGCCTCGAACATAGCTAGGTACTTGCATCTCTCACACGAAGACAGTGACAAGCTAAGTAAAAGATCTTCATCTATGAGTATCAGGCAATTCTAACATAGCCCAAGTATACCAAGCGCAATGAAGCTGCTAACCAAGGGTACACTAGCTGTCAGACATTTCATTCTGATAAGAGGTGCAAGGTTTATCAGTGGAAGATAAAAGAATATAACAGTGTTCCTGGATTTATGTATTAGTTCAAGAAAAATAGTAGATTAATTAAAATTTGAGTTCTAAACTAAAAGTATGTGATCAATATTCTAGTCTCCTAGCTATAAGCTTGGTTTGGTGGGTGAGTAAGAAAAGATAATAGCATTTTGGCTCCTGGTTAAGAAATCAATTTGGGGTAAAATAACAAATCTAGATAAAAAAATAGGTTTCAGCACTAAATGGTAACCATGTAGGCAGTAAATAATTTGGTCTAATCTGGCTATGAGAGCAGCTTTGCACATACAGTGATGTTCTCCTGCGTAATTCTATGATTTCTACAGCTTTAAATAGAAGGTGGACTTAACAAAGTTTCCTAACAGCATTTGAAAATGAAAGTGCCTGTATCTGTCAAATACAGCATTATGCAATGCTGAATGGAGTACTGTCACCCACTGTTAAACTGATGAGATAAAGTAAATAAATAAAGAAAGAAAGAAAGAAAGGTGGAACTCATGCCAATAATGCCGAGTACTCGGAAACAGAAGCAAATTATTCCTTACATCAAAATAATCCCTATTGCTCTCGCCAAGTATACATACTGACTAGAAAACTGACTGAAACTAATTTAATACAGTATTAAATGCGAAAGTGGGGAAAATAATGGAAAATGACAGGGAAAACACTTGGTTTAACAAAAAAGGGTTGTTATCTGATTAAATTAGCAAAAGAGAACACTTGGTGTAAAAAATGGATCTACTAATCACACAAACAGCCAGGCGGTTGTAAAACACACAATATAAGCTATTTTTACTGAATCCAATTTAATGTAAAAAAGCAATAAAAAAGTGCAAAATGGCAGGGAGAACTCTATAATTAACTAGAATAACGTACAGTCTGATATGCTAACGGCCAATACCTCTTAAGACACAAAAGTCAGTAACTTCAGCCAAGCAAACTGTAAAAACTTTGTAAAGTTTGATAAAATAAGCAATTATGTACAGAAAATGCCAAAATGGCAATGAGCTGAAAAAGAAAAAAAAAATACTTTTCTATTTTTTCATCTGAAGTTTAAGCTAAGAAATGCCAGAAAAAACTCTCTAATCATGTGAGCTCCCAGCTCAGCTTTCCTTATGTCTTGAGAAAGATGCCTGAGAAATGCAATAGTAAGCTGAGGAGATAAAGTGAAAGAACCAATAAGCAAGCAAGAATTCCAGCCAATAATGTTCACTTAACAAAAAAACAGCAATTTATTCACGCCATGTTAGCCATGCTTGAAGTCCATTAGACATTTGTTAATAACAAAGTTTGTGCTGGAGGTACTGCAGACCATATATTCCCCTGTAGCATGCCCTGCAGTCTGTGTGTGTATGGAATACTGTTGCAATACTAAAACAGCAGGACAGTGACCAGATCTGACCATGTTCCCTGTGCCATGTTAGGTTGTGCCCTCCAAGGAGGACTACAACCTGTCCTGCCCTGTCCCCACGAATTGTTAGGTTGAGCTATCACCAGCAGGAATGCAATTCGTCTTGCCTTGTCCACTGTTGGGTTGAACTTCCCTCACCCAGCAAGACAGTTCCCTGTGATGTCTTGTTCATAGTTATCCCCCACACTCCTCAGCTCTCTTATTGTGCCTGTCACTTCCATGGATACTTATGTTGTCACTGCAGGTCTGAGGACAATTACCCGTAGTCCTGTCTGCTGTCAGTTTGCATGTATGGCAGTACACTGTTATCCACTATATTCTGATTCTCTGAGTTGCTTGCTGTGACACAGTATCCCTAAATATGGTAGCTGTAGTTATTATCAAATTAAAACAAGCCTTGTAGCATGGCAGTTATGCCAATTAGGTGATTTTGTGTGACTCTCTCTGAATCATGCATATAATGTGATATGTTATCAGATACAGTCCACACTACAATGATGGTGTCTGTCTTTCCCAGAGCGGAGAAATTATTCATAGGTTCATAGGTTCATAGATTAGTACTAGGCTAATTACACTTGTGGGCCATTTCAAGCCTAGCCAATTGCTCCATGTGAGAATCAAACCATGCACCTTGTGTCTGTAAGGTAAACACCTTAACCATTATGCCATCCTCCCACCCCTGCACAGCCACTACAAAGCCTAGCCATATTACTGCCATTTTGCATCATTCTAGTGATCATTTCATTCAAGCTACTCCTAATGTCCATTGTGCTACCTTGCTGCCCATCAATGTACAGCACATGGTATCTGGTACATTTGGTCATAAGCACCAGACTATCATTCTCCTCCTGAATTAATGCTAGAGAGTGGACATAACATCAACAGTCAATGTGTCTGGCAGGGATTCTGCATGGTGCAGCAGGGAGTGTAAGATCTTCCTTTAGCTGCTGAATAGGAATGGTATAGAGCAGCTTCTGGGGAAGTACCCTTTACAAAACTGATACCTAGCACCAGCTTGCCAAGGCACGGAGTGATGCCACTGGCATCATCTGCTTTGGTAAGCAATGCAGCCACAAATGTAATGACTTCTGGATGTGTAACTAAGTCCTTCCCCACCAGTGGGAAGAAGAGGTTAGGGAGAGGAAACCACCTAACAAAATGCAAGTATTATGTTCTTGGTTTGGTAACGTACATTAGGACTAGCACTATAGCTGTAATAGCCTTCTCTTGTCAAGGATATGCTGTGTTAATTACTGTTTGCTTTATGCTTTCCAGTGGCACAGAAGATACAGGAAAACAGGGATGGCTTGTCAGAGGAGGCAAACCAGGCTATCCAGGTGCATGGTGACTGCACTGCATTGCTGGCAGTTAGTATAACACACATTATTAATCTGTTGCATGTGTGTCTTTTTTTGTTTTTTGCTCTCCTTTGTATTTCTCCATTTTTCTTCTACAGGATTAGCTATGGTGCAGACACTGGTGAGGAGGTGGCCACCACACTCTTCAACTACTACCAAATCTACTGTTGGGTCCCTAGTAGTCCCCAGGCTTGCAGCTCTGAAGAATAGCAAAGGTCACCCTGTAGAAGATGGCCTGGAAACCTCCATAGACACCTTTAAGGAGGGGGCAAAGCATCATCTTAGAGAGGTGTAGAGGGGTCCTCTTGAGTCACCCATCAGGTAGCGTGGTGGCTGGTAAGAACCAAAGCTGGCCAGTGGCTGGATGCCTGCACTAGTTACCATGGCATCTCTGAGTATCTGACAGAGTTGCATGACTAGGTGGCCCAGTCCAACAGGGCATGAGAGGTGGCATCTGCCCATGATGTCAGCTATAGAGATAATGAAGATGTGGGCGTTCCCCTCTAGGCTGGTCTGGCAGACCCTCCTCATACCTATCTCCAATCTCTGAGTTGTCTTGCTTTTTGTGTTTCCTCTGCACTATCAGTAGTCCAGTCTTTCCCATTACCAGTTGCTCTCCCTCTGTCAGTCCATGTCTGTCCATTGCTAATCAGTTATGTATCTGTACCTCCCCTGTTAGTCATCGTCTATTTTACATGTTTGCCAGCCGCTACTCTTTTTCCCTTACACCCCCCATCCTACCAGCACTTCATTTTTGCTACCTTCCTCTTCTATTCTTCTTGCTAAAAAATGGAACCTGTACCCACAAAAATATATCCTTTCTTACACACCTTTCTTCCCTTCCTTTTGTCATTATATGTGTTCTCCTGTTTGCTGTACCTCTTTTCTGCCTGCACTATCTGTCCTTTACATCCAATTTATATGATAAAATGACATGAAACTTTGTTGTGTTTTTAAGTACTGCTCATAATGCCCAATTTGCAGCTGGGTGGTGAGGTGGAGACCTTCAAGCCACAAGCAAAACACACAGCACACCACCTGCTGGATGCTTTCCCATGAGCCAAATGACCATTCACAGCACTTTCATTCCAGCCGTGCATTTACTGTCTTTATTGGGACTGTGAAATTTAGTTGTGGAACACTTATGACTATGCTGCATTCTCCCTTATTCATGCATAATCCTCCTCAAGCCACCTCATTTTAAATTAATCTTACTATTTCACTGTGCATGGTCCTGTTATGCTTTTCTTTGAATACCCCCGATATTCATATTTTGTACAACATAATAACTCATGCATGGATAACAGTTTGTGAATTTATTGCATTATAGTATGCACAAGATACAGTTAACAACTATTTTCAACTGATATTGTGTTCTAACATCTGTACAATGATATAATCTTCCACTATTGATATTTGTATTATGACATGTACTACTGTGTGATCTTTTCTCTTTTATGATATGTTTGCCCAATGGTTCAGGTCATGGCTAAAAAAGGGTGCTTGGACCAGTCCAGTTTCTCAGTTAACAAATGTTAAATAATTAAATAAAGAATTTTACTATTCAATCTTAAATACTTATACTTACTGACTTCTTTATTATTTAGTTTAAGGGATTGTGCATTAAATCAGTGTCCTATATTATCTATTTGGAATCTGCCTCACTATCCAGAGCTAAATTTTCCCATTAAAATACTTTACCCTTAACATAAACCAAGCTTTAACAGTAAATTAGTAATTTTGGTTTTACCAGACTAGTCTGGAGAGTAGCAGCATTGTCGCAGATTGGGAGAGATGGTATTGGTTCACCTCCCTTTATTAAAAAAAATACTGTGTGTGTGTGCGCCTTTCCATGTAAAATAATTTTGGGTACATTTCAATTACTGTTGATAACACTATAGTGGAAGGCACTGGGTTCAGCCAAAGGCTCGTAAAATCCTCTGGAGCCAAGGATTATAACTGATCTACAGCTCCATAATGCAGTTTATTTGGGTGTTGCAGGTGTTGGCTATTAGCACAGGCTGCAGTGCATATTTACCAGGCAGCAGTGCATATCTACCACATGCTCTTAATGACAATCTCCCCTCACATATTAACTGATTTGCAGCAGGGTGTCTTGAAAGACAATACCCCTTGCTCATCACATACTTTGTGGCAGTGGCTAGTATTTTGATGTCCATTTTTCCATGTATATTTGGTAAGCAGTAGTGAGGACATGTAATAACATGCTTGTATAACCTGAGTTACAGTTTTCTCACCAGAATGTGTGTGGCTTTGCAATTACAAAGCAAGTCTATAGCAGTACACCTTGAACAGCAGTTATTTTATTTTTGGTAAGATTGTTTAAAACACAGGCAAAAATGAGCTCTGAGATATGAGAAAATGTCAGGTGCCAATGTTGCAACTGATTAAAGAGATCATAGCAAAGGGAATTTCATAGCTTATCAGCAAGAATGGTGGGGTTACCACCTCAGACGCAGCTAAGACCCAATCCAATTAAACAGGAGACAGTCTAGTAGTAGTTTTGAGTGCAGATCATGTAGCAAAGCAGCTTAGTCCATTACCAGATAATCTTCAAATTCATACTGAGCTAAAAAAATGGAGCTGGAGATGGAAATGAAATGCCTTGAAGCAGCTGAGATAATAATACAGCTTGAGGCACATGAGAGAGAGACACACATGCACAGAGAAAGGAGGGGGTGGAGCATGAGGAGGAACTGCTGTCCCTTCAACAAAATCATATAAGTAATGGATAAAAACCAAGCTCTGGAAGCCAGGTTCAGTGCTAAATTGTTCCCCAGTATACAGAGCAGAGTGACTTTAACATTTTACTTGGGCATTTCAAACAGAGTGTAACCAGCACCAAATTAGCCAGGATAATGAGTGAGGTTTTCAACTCCTTTGCTCAAGGGTAAGGCATTGCATGAATTAACTAAAATGACTGATATGAACTGTTGTAGTTATAGTAAAGTTAAATGCTGCTAATCTGAATATTTTAAACTTACTTCTGAAACTTATAAGAAAAGGTTTGGAAAACAAAGAAGAAAGGCAGATGATAGCATTAGTGATTTCACTGCAGAAATAAGCACTTACATCCATACATGGATAAGAGGATATCAAGTTAGTTCATTAAATGTAGGGAGACTTTATGATGACAGCAAGCACTCAGTACTTTGCCTGAGGACATGAGAATCTGGTTAACAGATAAAAAGTGTAACAATGTGGAGGAAGTGGGGAAAATGACCACCATCTAGCCAGCAGGGCGCAAATGCATAAGAATGGTGCACCCACCATTACATGTGGGTATAAGGGAAGCCATGGGTGCAGTCTAAACCTTCACAATGGACTGCAGAGGCAGAGGGTGAAAATACTGGCTTGAGTACGTGGCAAGTTGCTGGAGTAAAATGTTTCCAGTGGAACCAAATGGAGCATATATGGTCTAAACGTCTACACTGACAAGGTGAGAAAGAAAATCCATGTAAGACAGTTAATACAGTAGTGATGTGTTGTCTTGAAACTGCAAGCTGCTCCATATTCTCATAAGGGCCTGTTCTTTATATTGGTAAAAAAAAAAAATCATTGCTAATATGAATACTTCATCACACATAACTAATGTCCAGCAGTCCACTACAGTTATGGTTATGACCTATGGGATGGACACCTTTTCAGGTACTACCGTCCAGGATTCTTTAGCTTGGGAAGAAACAGACAGACAGAGACAAGCAGTAGGCAGTGTTTGATGATATCCCAGCAGCTGCTTTAAGAGCCAATGGCTCTGATGAAAGAATACCTTTTGAAATGCAAATATATGCAGACAGCATAGAGACAATCGTGTGGGGAAGGTATGAGGGAGGGATACCTAGCCAATATCCACAGCTCCAACAAAGGCTGGTAATGTGGCTACCTCAGAGAAAGAGCTAGGTAGTAGAAGGAAGCCGGAACCTGAGCCACAGCTGGCAAAACATGCTGGATGTTTTCAGGAAGGATTTACTTTGAAAGAAAAGATGGCTGGTGCCACTAAATCTAAAACCTGAGTTATAGCTGTCAAAATTACTGGATTTCAACTGGAAGGGAAACTGAGAAGGATCACAAAGAAAAATCTTAAGATGGGCACAGCTTTTGGATCCCACTTTGCAAAAATTGAGAGGCAGCCAAGGGGATTCATAATCTCCAAGGTTAAGAGGAGTCTATATACTGGAACAAGGGACTGCTCTGCAGAAAATGGACACTTGAACAGGTGTTAGAGGGATAAGTGGTGCAGAAAATGGTAGTTATAAGGTCTAAATGGAGAGATAATAAATCAGCAAGCAAAGGAGAGTACTGTTTCTGGAAATGAATTCATCCTCAAGTCTTGGTGAGTACCTTAGCAAGGTGGGACCTATTTTTCACTAAATCTCACCAAGACAACAATGATATATAGACTGTATTTTATATAGCATATACCATGACCAGAAGTAGGTTATAAATAAAAAGATAGTTTGGTGCACAAGCCCTAGGATAAAAAAGTGCCCAATTCTGGTAGGTGCACTGGTACCAGGGCTAGAAAAAAAAATGACAGTGTAGAATCTTCAAGACTTGGAAACATTCCTACAATGAGGCCATGCGAGAGGATGGCTCCCCTTTTGTAGAAGGAAGCAGTAGTCCCAAAAAAAATCTCAAAAACTGATAGGCCAAAAAACAGCCATAAGACAACAAAGTGGACTACTGAGGATAAGAAAGAAATTATGTATTGTTACTATTATGCAAGAAGCCCAGAATTTCCAGACAGAAGGTATATAAAAAGATTAACAGAGAAATTAGAGGAATAAAATATACTTGCAGAAGAAAAACAGTCAGCAGCTTCAAATAAAAATTTGTCTTCATTAATACAAACGAATTATGAAAAACATTATATAGACCAAGAAACCTTGGACTGTTTGGAAAAAGAAGCGAGTGAGGATGTGTGAAGCAGAACAAAATCTAGAGACTTTTGAAAGTTATAAAAAAGAAATATGGACATGGGAAAGAAAGAGAGATCGGATATGGTGCAATATTTACGCAAAGGAGAAAGCCAAATTAATCAATACAAAAAAGCAGCCCCAAAGAGAAATACAGGCAATGGCATCCAGATATGTAAAATTTCTCAATACAAAAGATTAGAAAAGTAGAAACTAAAAAAAATTGAAGTTGAAGTTATGGAATACCTGTGAAGTGAAGTAAACGATTTAGTGTAGAAAGTCTAACACAGGTTATATATATATATCACAGCATGATGGAACAACGATTCCTCTAAATAAGGAGAAACAAGAGGAGCAGGAGAAATCTGAAGAAGAAATATGGGCATGGGAAAGAAAAATATTTAACATAGTGCAATATTTATGCAAAGGAGAAAGCAAAACTAATCAATACAAAGAGAAGCACCAAAGACATTTGAAGAGAAATACAGGCAAAGGCATCCAGATACGGAAAATCTTACAATACAAAAATAAGACAACAAAGAAGAAAACTAGAAAAGAGGATTAGTAATGGAGGCGTTAAAGAAATAGAAACTGAGGTTATGGATTACTTGCAAAGTGAAGGATATACGGTAGAAATTAACTGTAATAACATCACAGCAGGATAAAGCAATGGATCCCCAAATTAGGGAGAAACCAATGGAACGGGAAACATCTGATCAGCTGCCATATGAAGATACTTTGGAGCCTTCCATAGAAGACCAGCACAAAAGTGCAGCTGGAGTTGCAAAGCAATGGAAGGAACAGGAAACTGTGGCAGCTCTGACGTAGTCAATGTACTGGAGTAATACTTTAGATTTTACCCATATGAAAGAGCAACAGACAACACAGGATGAAGCTGGAGAGAATCTGGCACAGGAACATGCTCTGGAACTTTCTATAGAATGCCCACAGGAAATGGAGAACAAAGAATGTGCCCTCAGTTTAGAAGAAAATAATCTAAGAGAAGAGTTGCTTGATTTAATAGAGATGGACAGACCTACTAAGATCAATGAAAGAAATAGACTAGAGAAAGTCAATATAACCCCAAAAATTAGAAGTTTGATAAAACAAATGAATACAGTAATTAAGACTATTCAGAGAGATTCATGCAATATAACATAAGTTAATAGGATATATTACTGTGCCGCTGATCAGATAAAAGTCTTAACACAAAAACACAGGGCAGTAAGGGAAAGAAAGGGGAGAAATCAAATGCCATCATGGAAGTATGGAATAGAGAAAGCTACAGAGCAAGTAAGACAAAAGTGTCACGATTTAGAAGAGAAGAGAGAACAGATCAACAAATATAAGAGAGAACAGATCAACAAAAATACCCAAAGACAGACGTCATAAAAACAATGTGCAGTATCATACAATATTGCAAATAATAAACTGAAAATACCAGCACAGGCAGAAAAACATAAAAGATATGCAGATAAATAAAAAGGAAAAGTCCAAAATAAGCAATTTATTGATGATCCAAAAATGTTTTATAAAGAATTGGGAAACAAGGCAAAAGGAATTGAAAGACATCAAAAAAAAAAAAAAAAAAAAAAAAAAGAATAGATAACATTTTGGAGAAATATCTATAAAGATCCTGTGAAACATAAAGATGCTAAATGGATAGAAGTAAAAGAAAGAATAAGAAGTTCAAATGTCAAAGATATGAAATGGGATGAAGTAACGGGCAGAGAGATTGAAACAAAGTTAAGAAAAGCTCCTAATTGGAAAAACCCAAGGCCCAGATGCAGTACCTAACTTTTGGCTAAAAGTATTAACATCTTTACATGAGTAAGAACTATTTATATGCACACCCTGAACAGACACCAACTTGGTTAACAACAAGAAAAACAATACTCCTACTTAAGAGTGAACCTGCATGCTATCCTAAAAACTATAGACCAATAACTTGCCTTCTGATGACATATAAACTATACAGTGGAATTTATGCCAACAGAGTTTATATATAGTTATTTAGAAGAAAACTCAATTGTGGCAGTAGAACAAAAGGGTAACAAAAGAAAGTCAGGGAACAAAGATTCATTTGTTGTTAAACAAAGTCATAATGGAGAACTGTAAAAAGAGGAAGAATCTAAGTATGGCATGGATAGACTACAAAAAAGCATTTAATAGTATTCCACATTCATTGATAACAGAGGGCCGGATTCACGAAGGCTTGCATGGAGTCTAAGAGTAGTGTAAGATGGCAGACAGCCAATATGTCTGCCGAGTGATCCAGCAACAGCCGGCAGGGGTGTGCATGAGAGCTCCTAAAACTACTCTTGCACAGACAGTGTTATGTTATGCAAATTACCTCATTTGCTCCTGAAAGCTATGCAAATGAGGTAAATTTGCGATCCAGGAAACACTAACCTGTCCGTGGAAGAGTAGAGTTATTTGCAGAAATGTACTCTGTTGGTAACGGAGTACCATTCTGCAAATAGCAAAACGGAGCTATGACAGCTCCAAATAAAGGATGCATCCAGTTGAGGAAGCATGCCAATGGCCAAATATAAGGCCATTGGCATTTTTATCATTTGAAAATTAATAAAAGTTTTCCCCCTGATCTCCGATGTTTAAGCATAGCTTTAAAAACCAGAAAATAAATAAAAAATAGGCATTCTTATTAAAAATATTATTCTGCCATGCAGGTGAATGGTAGGCTGAAGACAACATGGCTACTGAGTAGTGGTTGCTAAGGGGGGAAGCTCAGTTTGAGAGATGTAACCAAGCATTAGTAGGCAATCCTATGCAAATGAGGATAAGGATAGTGAATCCCAGTTTTCCCTGGCATGTCAGCCATGTCCCTAGAGTGTAAGTGTAGGAGTAGGGGAGTAGTAGAGTAGAAGATAGGTGACATCATGACGGGGTATGTATGAAAGACTGTAAGCTTAGTGGAGCAGAGTGGCTTGTGTTTGCTGTGAGTTACACAGGATTGGAAGAGGCATGTCTACAGTTGTCCTAGCTGAAACCCAGAAACCGAAGGTGTATGCTGTGGATATCACTGAAATTTCTTGCAAACGTGCTTACACCATGTGCGCGCGTGTGCGTGCCTGTAAACCTGTCTAAGCCTGTGTGCGTGCGTGTGCACCAGTCTAAGCCTGTGTAAGCCTGTCTAAGCCTGTGTGCGCGGATATGCACCCTCCTAAGCTTCTGTAAGCCTGTGTAAGCTATTGTGCGCGTGTTTGCACTTGTTTGTGTGGTGCTGCCCCTTGTGGAAACAGAAAGGGAAAAGGAAGGAAAAGAAGTAGTAGGAAGTTAACCAAGGAGAACTAGCAGAGCTGCCAGGTGAAATAAATCAGAATCAGCCAAATACACAGGCAGTACACTAGCCCAGCCCAGCACTTAAAACTCTGCAAACAACATTACCCCATGTTTTTCATAAAAACACTGCAACTCTGCAGTATACAAAGAGAGTGAAAACTTAAAAAGCTTAACTCAGACAAAAAAATGTTAGGGGCTGCCATTGCTATTATAAGCCAACATGTGCAAGATGCTGAGGGTGGTGCCATTGCGAATGCTGCTGAGCAACCCACAGTGAGGAGACGGGGAAGGGTGTACCGACCCAGGGTAACCTATCAGGGGCTACATGAGCTGGAGATAGTGGAGCGCTATAGAGTGGACAGAGACCTCCTGTAGCAAATTGTTGAGCTGTGCAGGCCACGCCTCACGCACAGAACCAACAGAGAGGAACTCATCCCAGTGGAAACCAAGGTATGTGTTGGCCTAAGAATACTAGCAACAGGTACCTTCCAGAGACCAACTGGTGATATGATGGGGATTTCACAGGCATCAGCATCCAGGGTACTGCACCAGTTCCTGAATGCCATGTTAGCACATGTCAGTGATCATGTATATTTCCCCAATTCCCGTGAGGCATTGGCCAGCAATATGCGTCTCTTCCAGCAAATAGCGGAATACCCTGAGGTAGTGGGTGCAATTGACTGCACGCACATACACAAAGCACCAGTCGGTGAGCGGGGTAGGGCCTACATCAACCGCAAGGGCTTCCCCTCCATCACCTGCCAGGTTGTGTGCGATGCCCAGGGCATAATAATGAATGTGTGTGCTGGCTGCCCTGGAAGCTACCACGATTCCCATATCTGGCATCTGACGCAGCTGTACCAGACATTTGCCAATGGGGACATCCCTGACGGTCACCTAGTGGGGGATGCTGGATACGCACTGGCGCCATGGCTGATGACACCCATCAGAAATGCACACACACCTGAACAAGAACTCCATTATGAGGCACACGCACAAACATGAAATGTAATCGAGCGTGTGTTTGGGATGCTCAAGTCACGGTTCCAGTGCCTGGACACATCTGGTGGAGCCTTGCAGTACTCACCAACTACATGTACCCAAATTGTCATGGTATGTGCCATGCTACACATTATGATCCTGCGAAAACAGCTGCAGCAGGAACAGCATGGGGCAGGGCCAAACAGCCCCCCACCATTGCCAAGGCCATCACAGGCAGAGCGTGACTCGGAGGAGGAACAACCTGAGCCTGCCCCAGTAGGCAGAAGGATGCGTGCCCAGTATGCCTTGGCCTTGGCAAAGAGGCAACGCATAGCACATACACTGGCTCAGTAGGAACCCTGGAAATGATACCTCTCTCTGACTCGCATATAAAATAAAAGGGATGCCTAACTTGACACTACCTGTTTTCAAACATATATAGGGAGTGTACTATGTGCATCTGACATAGGCAGCCCTGCAGCACCATCTGAGGCATGACTGCCATGTTTTAAGCAATATAAAGCAGTGCTAAACAGCCTTTACCACTATTTAGTATATGTGAACAAAATTGCCCGCGCTAACTAGCGCAACGTCGGGCAATATTGAGCAATTTTGGGCAAGGTCTGGCAAAGTTGAGCAAAGTCAGGTAAACATGCTCATATTTGCTTTACTGTTCCTTAAGCAATCTGGTCTGCCCAACATGAAAATAAAAAGCAGTGACAGGGCTCGAACCTAGGATGCTGTGCACTATAGTCACAGTACTGAACCACTACGCCATGACAGCATTTCACTGGCACAGACACAGCAAGACAATTGTACACTAATGCAAATACAAAGAAATGCTGTATCATGCCCCTAAAGAGGCATATGGGTAACCTCCCCCACAGGCCTATGCAGACAGAGAACAGCAGGCCAGGTGGTGTGATGTGGGTTGGGTAGGCTATGAAGTCGCAATCTAATATACGTGGCATTGGACGCTAAGATCTGTAGTACAGTAGTATGCCTCAAGCCAGTACGATAGGCAACAGTACAGACTGAAATGGTGTACCTTACATAGCAGTGCAGGCCTAGCAAATGTGTATAAGTGTCAGGTGAACCCCTCATCCTATGTACACCCACAGTAACAATCAGGTGTTCCCCCCTGTATGTAGAAATGTTGATAAGTCTATGCAAAGTGTCTCATGGAAGCCCTGCAGGCACAACATGATCCCTGTTGATTTATGACACAAAGGTGAGCCCGGCTGTAAAAATACAACTTGATTTTCCACACACATATAGCATAAATGTCTATACCGGGCGTGCTCACACACTTCAACAAATGTAGTGGATTTCATTCAGCATCACACTGAAAGGTCATACTGGGCATGCTCACACACTTAGGCCATGTCTGAGTACAGCAGTGGGCCACACATATCTGGCAGTTGCACGTTTTACCCTAGGAACCTGTCACTATTCACCAATCCTGCCTTGTGCACACAGTTATATGAAAACAGACACATATAATATATTGGAACCCTGTCATAATCACACTATGTACCACAAGTACATAAGTTGTTAACAGAAAGTGAAAAAGCAAAGAAGATCAATAAACCTGCAATCAGTATCATCAATAAACAATGTGCACTCCAAATATTATCCAATCCATGTTCCGGCAAAAGAATCTGTGAAGGAGTCCATAGAGAACCATGATGCTTCCTTCCGCTATGTCATAAATAGCAATGTACACTCATATATGTCCTGAGTCAGTGAAAACTGTAAATGACTGACATTGCCAATATCCTGTCAGACAGGCTCATACATACATACCCCCCTCTCACTGACAAAAGGCCCTATCATCATACCTGGAGATTGTGAAAGCACAGATATCACATATAGAATGGATAAACAGCTCCTTCCAAACCTGAAAACACGGCATCTATGGGATTACATTGTTTCCCTAGCTGTGTCATAAGTGAACTCCAGAACAAACAGACCCTTCACCTGAACAGTCTGTTGAGCCTCACCCTCTGTACAGGATATGAAACTGTTGAATGTGTTACAGCAACATTTGGCACACTCCACAAGTGTTGGTGCACAACAGACCATGGGGAACTATTGTCTGATAAGCCTATTAAGACTGATCTGCAAGGCCATGGAGTCCATCATGATGGAACTCATAAACAGAGCTATTGGGAGCCTACAAACACCCAACCCTTCCATTTTCGGTTTGGTCATGGGCAGATCATGGTTCCCAAACCTGCTAGACTGTTTTCAAGGCAGTCACCCAGGACATACATCAATGAAATGAGCTACACACGTCCCACATAGACCTTGAAAAGCCCTTTGCCAACATCCTAGACATATGTCGTATCCACAAAATCAACAACCTGTGCATAAATATGTCTGTCATCTGATGGATTGCCAACTGGGGCACAGATAGATCACACAAGGTAAGAAGTGTGGCCTCATGTACAAGCTGGTAACAACTGCTGTCCCCCATGGCTCAGTCCTGGGACCCCTCCTGTCTGGTGTATACTTTTCAGAAATACAGTCAAACACACGGGGGCTATGTTTAGCAAAGTTTGTGGATGACTGCCAAAAAGTTGTCATAATCGATGTTTGGGACAACAGAGACATCCTTAAAAAGGGTCTCAGTCAGACAGATGTAGTGTCAAAATCATGGCCTCGAGCTACAGTCATACAAATACCACATAGGTGCCAACACCCTAAATATGAAGGTGACAATAAGGGATCTATGGACAAATGTGGATAGTCATCTCTACTTCCAGAAACACATTCACAAAGTGGTCAGAACATCATGCTATGTGTTCCCACAAACTGCCAAGGTCTTTGCATGTAGGTCAAAGGAGGTTCCCTCTACTCATCAGTCATCAGACCCATCAGAGAGTACCACAACACACTTGCGATGAATCTGACTAGGCACCTTCAGCAGCTGGAAAGACCAGTGAAGTACCTCAACAAGAGGATTACTGGCCTCAAACAGTTGCCCCATTCAACAAGACTGAATTTAACTCAATCTGTACTCTGTTGCATACTGTCTACTCAGGAGATCTCTGCCCAACAGACAGGTCCATGTCATGGCAACACTCAGATCTGCTCTGAGTTACAGCTCAATGGCACTAAATATACAGACCCAAATGATATTGCCAACATCCTGGCAGATAGGATCAGTGTTAACATTACCCCCCTTTCACCCATGAAAGAGCACATCTCTATAATGGAAGACTGCAAAGTTGCTGTCATCACGGCTGCACAGGTAAAAAACACTCTCCAAAGCCAGTATCACAGCATCCATGGGACCAGATAACTTCCCAGGCTGTGTTCTACACAAACTACAGAACAAACAGGCACCACACTGACGTACCATGTTCAGTCATAGCCTCACCTCAGGCTCTGTGCCTGCTGAATGGTGCACAGTGATGGTTATCTCACTACACAAGGGTGGAGACACCACAGACCCCAGGAACTAGTGCCCCATTAGCCTGATGAGCCTGCTGTTCAAGGCCATGGAATGTATCATCATACAACTTATAAAAAAAGACATTGGTAATCTCCAAACTCTGGACCACAACCATGTTGGGTTTGTAAAATGCAGATCATGTCTCCTAAACCTGATAGATGACATTGAAGCAGTCACCAGAACCGTAGACAAGGGTAAGGTGGTTTGCACAGCCTATGTAGATCTTGTCACGGCTTTCAACACCATCCCACACTCTGGAATTATAGATAAACCCACTAAACTAGGTATAAATTGCTATGTCACAAGATGGGTTGCCAACTGGCTTACTGACAGAACACACACTGTGAAAGTAGCAGACTCCAAGTATGACTTTGGACCAGTGACGAGTGCAGTACCACAGGGTCCAGTCCTGGGTCCTGTCCTGTTTTGTATCTATTTCCCTGAAGTAAACTTTAACATGGAAGGTCTGTGGCTAATGAAGTTTCCAGATGACTGCAAACTAGGAGCCATAATTGTAAATACTAAAGATGTGGACATCCTACAAAATGGCCTCACTGAGACAGATGGCTGGTGTCAAAGCCATGGCCTCAAGCTCAATGCCAAAAAGTGCACTGTCATCCCCTTTGGTAAAAACTCTGTAGCCATGAACTACAACATAGGCGGTAGTATACTTAACACTGAAAGTGTGATAAGAGACCTTGGGTCACAGGTGGACAGTGGACACACCTGTGATAATCACACCCCTACAGTAGTCAGGAAATCCTTCTATGTGGCACACCTCACCACAAAAGGTGTCTCATGCAGAATAGGAGAGGACATTGTTCCCCTCTACTCATCACTCACTAGATCCATAATAGAGTACAATGCCCCTTTTGCTATGTACCTCACAAGACATCTACAACAACTGGAAAGCCTGCAGCAATACTTCACAAAGAGCATTAGCGGCCTGAAATACATGCCATACACAAAACATCTCAAAATGCTCCAGCTGTACTCTCTCGCATATCGCATACTCAGAGGTGATCTCTGCCTAACATACAAAGCTATGTCAAACACAGAGCTGTTGGACATGCTCCATGTAAAACACTCACAATCCCTCTGATCTTCGGCCCCAAAACCACGAGTGAAATACAAAAGGAAGGGGTGTATCCATTTACCTTATGGATACCCACACCTTCAGGTTAGTGGCACAGCATGAGGCCTTGGAGACCATGCAAATGCAACTAACATTGGGCAAAGCTGCTTAACAGATTGTAGCCTGCTACAGATCACCTACCTTGTCTCAGGAACCTCACTCAGTATTCCTGAGAACAGTGGAAAATATAAAGGTCTTATCAAACACCATTATATGAGGAGATTACAACTACCCAAACATTGAGTGGGAGAATTACTCATGTACAACGTCCTTTGCCCAGTGTTTCCTAGAGTTTAAAAACCAAACGCCCTGGAACAGCTGGTCACCATGCCCACTAGAGGTGACAACATACTGGACCTGATCATCACCAACATGGGGTACCAGTGTTCCACAACAGAGATAAACCCCTCGCCCGTAATATCAGATCATAAAGTAATCACACTGGACATCCACATCCCCCCCCAGTCAAGGAAACGGTTTACTATTGAAATGTCGAATGGCACTACATCGACTGTACTATAATCGAACACGGAAGTTCGAAAATAGTAATGTCGATGTCAAAAAAACAATCTAGGATTGGTTTTAACATGGGTCGAGGTAGGTGTTCAGTATTATTCAGAACTACAAACATCTCCCCTACCTCGACCCATGTTAAAACACAGTCCTAGATTGTTTTTTTGTCATCGACATTACTATTTTCGAACTTCCGTGTTCGACTATAGTACAGTCGATGTAGTGCCGTTCAACATTTCAATAGTAAACCCAAGGAAACCTCTGTGAAGACATTTTCAAAAGCAAACTGCACACTTCCCAAGACCAAAGTGGAAAGTTCCAAACCCCCTTACTATAGGATAAATAAGCTATACAACAGAAGGAGGAAACGAACACATGATAGAGCAAACTTCACAAAACGAAAGGCATCACTGATCATTATCAGGAAGACACAATGATCACTCATAAAATAATCCAAGGCCAGTTTCTAAAGACAAATCGCCATGGAATATAAGAATAACAACCACGAAGCCTTCGTTAGCTATACCAAACATTTAGGTGGCAACTTTCAAATATGCTGTCAGCTACTGAAAAATGGCAATAAATACACTGAACCAACTTACATTGCCCACATCCTGGGGGACAAGTTCAGTGCAAACTCCCCCCCCCCCATCGCCCCCAAAAGGGCCTGTGTCCATCCCAGAAGAATGCAGAGCCCCAGACTTCATGGACATGTAGGTAAAGACAGCCCTCACCAAAGCTAAGAACACACCATCAATGGGACTGGATGGTGTCCCAGGCTGCGTCTTACATTAGCCCCAAAAGGAGCTACACCCTCACCTACATTCACTGTCCAGACTCAACCTTACCACAGGTTATATACCCAAAGAATGGCATACGCCAACAGTCATCCAGCTCCACAAAGGGGGTGCCACAACAGAACCTGGAAACCATTGCCCTACAGGTCTACTCAGCCTGGTCTGCAAAGCTATGGAGCAAATTATCATGGAACCCATAAACAGAGACATTGGGGACCACCAGACACTGGAGTCTACCCAACTTGGCCTTGTTAAACGCAGATCCTGCCTCCTAAACCTAGTTGACTTTTTGAAACAGTTACCAAGGACATAGATGGAGGTGAAAGTAGTCCACACAGCCCACCTGGACCTCACTAAGGACTTTCAACACCATTCCCCACTCTGTCATCATGGACAAGCTTACCAGCTTGAACATTAACAGCTATGTCACAGGATGGGTGGCCAACTGGCTCACAGATCAAACACACATCTTCAGAGTTGTGGGTGCCATGTCGGACTCTAAACCATCACAAATGGCATCCCACAGGTCTTGGTTCTGGGACCCCACCTGTTCAGTAGATACTGCTCAGAGGTACAGGCAAGCACGGGAGGAGTATGGTTGAACAAGTTTGCAGATGACTGCTAACTGTGGTCCATAATCGACTCTACTGCTGACACAGATATCCTCCAGAAAGATCTTAGAGACAGACACCTGGTGTCAAAACAATGCCCTCAAGCAGAATGCCAAAGAATGCATAGTCATCCCCTTTGGATAAAACAAAGTGCACACAACTTACCACATAGGTGGTAATCCAGTATGTATGTAGAAAGTAATTATGGCCCTGGGGACCCAGGTAAATAGTAAACTCTCCTTTGATGATCACATGGCCAAAGTGTTTAGAAATTCCTTCTAAGTAGCCCACCTAATGTAACCCACTTTGTCTAGTCTGATGATGTCACCATCCTACAAATATACCTGTGGAAAGGAGAACCCACAGTAATGTGTATAGTGCGTCATGTAAATGTTCACTCCTCTAGTATCTTAAAGTAGTTAGGTAGGGGTTTGAATCCTGCACTTGACAACTGTGTGTGTTTGTGTGTGATCCCCTTGGAGAAGAGCAATCTTTTTGGAGACTACTAAAACACCTTAAAAGTGGTATACTCATCTTTGTCAAGTCCGATGATGTCACCATGCTACAAATATACCTGTGGAAAGGAGAGCTCCCAGTAATGTGTATAGTGCGTTGTGTTAATGCGTACTCCTCTAGTATCATAAAGAAGTTAGGTAGGGGTTTGAATCCTGCACTTGACAACTGTGTGTGATCTCCTTGGAGAGGAGCAACCTTTTTGGAGACTACTAAAACACCTTAAAAGTGGTATACTCATCTTTGTCAACTCTGATGATGTCACCATGCTACAAATATGCCTGTGGAAAAGAGAACACCCAGTAATGTGTAAAACGCGTCGTGTTAATGCATACTCCTCTAGTATCATAAAGTAGTTAGGTAGGGGTTTGAATCCTGCACTTGACAACTGTGTGTGCGTGTGTGTTTGTGTGTTATCTCTTTGGAGAGGAGCAACCTTTTTGGAGACTATAAAACACCTTAAAAGTGGTATACTCATCTTTGTCAAGTCTGATGATGTCACCATGCTACAAATATACCTGTGGAAAAGAAAACTCCCAGTAATGTGTATAGTGCGTCATGTTAATGCGTACTCCTCTAGTATCATAAAGTAGTTAGGTAGGGGTTTGAATCCTGCACTTGACAACTGTGTGTGTGTGTGTGTGTGTGTGTGTGTGTGTGTGTGTGTGTGATCTCCTTGGAGAGGAGAAACCTTTTTGGAGACTACTAAAACACCTTAAAAGCGGTATACTTATCTTTGTCAAGTCTGATGATGTCACCATCCTACAAATATACCTGTGGAAAAGAGAATTTCCAGTAATGTGTATAGCGCGTCGTGTTAATGCGTACTCCTCTAGTATCATAAAGTAGTTAGGTAGGGGTTTGAATCCTGTACTTGACAACTGTTTGTGTCTTTGTGTGTGATCTTGGAGAGGAGATACCTTTTTGGAGACTACTAATACACCTTAAAAGTGGTATACTTATCTTTGTCAAGTCTGATGATGTCACCATCCTACAAATATACCTGTGGAAAGGAAATCTTCCAGTAATGTGTATAGCATGTCATGTTAATGTGTACTGCTCTATTATCATAAACTTAGTTAGGAGTTTGAATCCTGCACTTGGTGTGTGTGTGCTCTATGTGTGTGACACTGTTGGTCAATTGTTGTGGGTTTTGCTTTTACTACTGTATGATATCACTATGACAACAGTATGTGCATTGCACATGTCAGGTAGCTGTGTGGCAAATACATATATGTACCTGTGACCTCAATTATTTCATAGGTGGGAACCCTGCTTTCTCCATGAAAACATCTGTTATCTTTGCCAGAGTGTGCTGCCACTTTCCACACCTTAGGTCACATCTGTATACTTGTGACAAGCCCAGCCACTGCAGTGATCCCTGGCCTAGGTCATCCGTGTCACACACACTCATTATGGTTTCTATTGAATAGTGTGAGTGAGGGTTTATGCCTGAGGTATATTTCAGACCTGTTCAAATGCAGCAAAGTCTGTCAATGATGGCTATTCATTATAGGTATACAACAACCTTTGTGGATATGCATGCAGACCCCTTATTGCTTATGTGATCCACCGAGGGATTTCAAAATACCTTTGGAAATGTGATTACCAAAGGAGAGATGACATAACACTTGGCTGTATGTACACATCGGTACCTGTTCAACATGTTGGGGGCTACTACCTATGTGGTACTGTGGGGATAATATGTTTAGTAAAAGTGTATGACTATGCTTTAGTTGGCTTATAGCTTTACAGCATGGGTTTGACAAAAGGTATCTGTCTGTATGATACCCTTCTGGAGGATGTGTGTGTCATCTGGAGAATGCATTATAGGCCACAGTATGCATTTCCAGATGTGGACGGACATATCCCTACTGTGTTTGCTTGTACCTAAGAGAGCTATATGCCAAACAGGAATGGTCCCAGGAATGGGTGCGGGTGAATACCACTGGTTACTGGCATATTATAGTACCTGAATAATCCAAATGTTACTGTGTGTCCTACATCTGTGTGTCAGTTGTCAAGACATCATCTAACAATTGTTTATGGTCAGGCTGTTGAGGTTATGTATACTACCAGAATGCAAACCAATGACAGATAGTAGCAGTATCCCCCACAGCACAGTGTCAAACCATGTCATACACACGTGTACCCAAGTTCCAAGATGTGTGTAGTACAATGCATACTGGCCACCAATAGAATATATGGAGTGTTAACACTGTGTAATACAGGGCATGTCACCCTGCCCATGTGTCCACTATGCACGTACATGCAGACAGTGCACCTCCACCATATTCACAAATGTACACCTGCAAATCTGTGCTGCACACATCCCACACATACTGTCCACTCTCTAACACATGCTGCCAATACTACACACATCAGCCAAGTGGCACGTGGGAGGACAATACACTATTGGAACTAACACTGGTGTAAACAATACTACATCGACAATCATAGCTTTAATGCATCATGCCTGCTCAGCTACACCTTCAAGGATATCATTACACTTTACTGCTGACAATATGCTAACATTGCTATATTGCTATAAAGTCACCCTGTGCATCAGCACCATGTTAGCCTGTTCCTGCATCAATGTTACAGATGACAGGAGGTGGCACAGGTTTCATCATATGCACAGGGTGTGTTGTTGGTTTGCCAGAGGCCTACATTGAGCCATACAATCGACATGCGTGTGTGTGTGTGTGTTAGGGCCAAGAGTACTGCTATGTTGATGTAATGTGTGCGGGTATGTGTTAGCCCTAGGTGTCTGGTTTATGTGTGTGTGTGTCTGCATGCACACAGTTCCACCATGTGGCTGCCATATACTGGGATTTGTGGGACAGCCACATACTGTACCTGCCAGGCTTTACATATCACAGTCTTTGGCCATGGATACGGTACCTGTGCCTGGCAGGGGTGCTACTGACAGTATCAGGTACTAAGCCAGACTGGGTACTAGCCTCAGAGGTAGACAGATGTACACTGGACCCAGGTCCCTGCTGGGACTGGCCAGAGCCACGTGCACGTAGTCTTCTAGGACAGTCTATGGACAGCCCACCCCCAATATTGCTGGGGCTGGTACTGGCAATATGGGAGTGGCTGTGACTTGAGGGACGTCCGCAGCGACTTCCAGCTGCTGATGTTGCTGGCATACGTCCACGTTGATGTCTCAACCGTCCCGCACTGTCCTGACACATGGACATGACATTGCGGAGGACATCTAATGTCTCACCCCAATGTCTATCAGTGACCTCAGTGTAATTATGGATGGCACCTGCGAGGTCACAGATACTGTCATTTAAAGCGGTGTTATGTGCCCTCTGTGCCCTTAGTCCCTGTCTGGTGTACCGTTCCATACGTGTCTGTGCCTCCATGACAGCCTGGAACAGGCCAGAGGTTGTAAGACCTGTGGCACATCTGCCAGGGGCATGATGACCAGCAGTGCTCCAACAAGAACCCCTGGACATCTGCCTACGTGGTACCGTTCCAGACATCTGGGTATGGTTGCTGCATTGGGATGCATGTGCCATAGATACCACACTGTCCTGGCCAATGCCGACTGTACACTGTCCCTCAGCTAAGAGCATTGGTGATGGATGTATTGGCCGTATGACTGTGTGCATGGATGGGGTGGACACTTGTATACTCTCGATTGGTGGCCCAACAACAGACCGTGGTAAACATGCCTGTGCCTCAACACACCTATCCTCAATATCACTATTTGTGTCAGTGACATCATGTTCCCTGCTGCAGTGAACCAGCCCAACCTCAGCACCTGTGAGAGGAAGACAGGACATGATGTCGGAACACATGCACACAAATACACTCCTCACTAAAGCAGACACACACACACACACACACACACACACACACACACACACACACACACACACACACCATCAGCAGCAATCCAGAACATACTCAATAGCGGTTGATGGTGGGGAACAGTATCACAAGCCAAACAGTCATATCACACGTGTCAGCATGCAGGACGTGTGTTGCTCAACAGCATGCAGTGCCAGTGTTGACAGTCCTTGCTAATAACAGTATACATGGCTTTGATGCATGTGTGTTGTTGTTCAGTGATTAGCTTCACCCTGGAACGCAATGTGTACATGGACACAACATTGCTGTGCAAGTCTTAAAAGCTCTTCAATG
The DNA here is from genome assembly GCF_019279795.1 of Protopterus annectens. Classification (NCBI taxonomy): domain Eukaryota; kingdom Metazoa; phylum Chordata; order Ceratodontiformes; family Protopteridae; genus Protopterus; species Protopterus annectens. Next base: position 1,230,500,727 of record NC_056729.1, on the reverse strand, counting down.
TCCTGTGCACCATCACTCATAGGTATACATACCATGGCTGGATGTGTATCTGTGTATCACATAGATATCCATTTCTGATTAGAGCGTCTGTGTCTTTAGCAGATAACTGTGGACACAGGTTTAGCTCGTGCATGCTATGTATACACACAGGATGAGTGGTGCATGTATACTTGATGGAATACCATTGCTCAACATAGCCATTGTACGGTGGTTATGGTGAGTGTAGAACATATTGTGGACATGCCAGTGCCAGCCATGACATGGCATGCTACATCACAACTGCAACATTAAACATCACACATACCCAATGTGTGTCATGTGACCTATACACTCAATAGCATTACAAAACATATGTGTGTCACTTTGTGCAAATGGTGATTGCTATGCATATTGTGTATAGGTGCATATGTTTGCACACACACAACATTGAGGTGTATAGCCATGAATGCTGTGTGTAGTATTGTGGTTACTGTAACTGGATGGGATGTAGTACCATGAGCCATCATCATGCAGCATCATGTGGTCACTCAAGGCTACTAATGTGTGCCAGACCGGCAACTATCATGCTGTACCTGAACTGCAGTACCATGGCTACATTCACCATTTCACAGACAGTTGTTACATGGGTTTGTAAGGTACCCAATAGGAGCATTGCCCAACATGAATGTGTTGTGTGTTGAAGAGTGTCGCACCGCCACATGATAGGCCTCTACCCCTCAGGTATATTATGTGTGCTGTGTGGATGACATTTGGGATACTGGAGTGTGACCTTACAGCGGGTGTCTGAATATGCCATGTGTAGCATATTAACTTGTACTGCGTATGACAAAGTTGTGTATGTTGTGTGCATGTGTATCGACTCTGCCTATCCAATGTCCACTACAGTGTAGCCACAATTGTTTGGGATGCTCTGTGTATTGCATGTGTTTGAGGCAGCTACTCACGTTACACTGAAATGTGCATAGTCTCACAGCAAACATGCACAGCATGCATTATGCATAGGTGTGTTACATGTGTACATGGCCTACACCTCACCTATGACATGCACATGTTATTTGCAATATTAAATGTAGAACACACTCACCAGCATGGGTCTGCTGCCTTGCTGTCACACCAGAGGGACCTACAAGGATATGAGACAGTTTGTCAGTGGCAACAACTGTGGCATTGCTACTGTGGGTTTGCAATCTTACAGTAGTACAACGGTTGACAGTCACAGGCCTACATATTATGTTCCAAATGATCAGTATTGCACAACACCAGGCTCCACATCTTCTAACTACACAGTACACATCTCACATATGCATGATCTACCAATCGAGGTAACAGTAGTCTACAGATATGCCATGTTACCTGCACGCTCCGTGTGAACTTGCTGGGTGGCTCCGGCCTCCATGATGATACATGTGCGCTGTTGTTGTTGTTGTTGGCCAGGAGCCACCAGGCTCAGGAGCAGCTCCTCCACTCTGGTGAGGGGGAGATGAATGGTTACCCCACCACCTGTGGCAAGCTGTTGTCTACAGACATCAGACGCACGCTGCCGGACATGTCTAAGTAAATCACTGCAGTGATGGCATACCTGCTCATATGTCCGGTTATGCATGCCTATGTCATTTACCCTACGGACAACATCTTGCCAGAGTGCAATCCGTTCATGCTGGTCCTGGCTGGTTCTGGAGAAAAGCAGGGTGTAGTGCTGAACCAGACTGGTTGTTATTATGTCATCCTCAGCTGGACTATAGGTAGGGTTGCGATGGTGGGCCATGACCCTGGAAGACAATGAAACAATATGTGTGAGCAAGTCATGTGGCACACTTAACATTCTAAAGTACAGATATCACTGAACTGCCATATATAGCAATGTATTGGCTGTCCGAGGATACACACTTTCAATACAACATATCAGTGCTCTACCCACAACTGCCTGACAGTGCCTGGCACGCTCTATATATTAAACCATGTTCTGCACAGCAACAAAGAGAAACCAGTATGTAAGATTATACAACAGTACATGGCACACTGTATGAGACACAATGCACCACCTAGCCACAGGAGGTATATATCAAGCTAATGCATAAAGAAATATGTCATCCATTGCAATGATTGTGAAGTCCAGTTACAGTATTACCAGTATACCACACTAGTTGTTGATGGCAAACCCCTTCCTAACATATGTGCACATTCGTGAATATAGGTGGCATACTGCTGTACTAGACTATACATGTTGCTAGATACACACTCATATCCTGCAACACACATATGACCGAGGGCATGTTACAGGCATACCCACACACACATCAGACATACATACAAGACACAAAGGTATGGCAACCAAGATGAGCTTTACCTGTGTACCATACAGTACTGTGTGTCAGTACTTACAAAACCTTATGCCTGAGGTATGTAATCTGTGAGGACTACAGGAAGCACACAAAACAGTGGTTCCAAGCAATGTAGACATACACCATACTGTGCTGTTTAGGCCTACAGCTTCAGGTAGTACTACAGTTCATACGGGATTTGGATTCACCAGCAGTACCAATCAATAAGCATACATGTACTGCTTTAGCCTATAATGGCACACCCCAGTCAACACCAAGGGGCTACGTCAGACCATATGCCATACTGCTTTTTCTGCCTAGCAATAGCATACACATCTTTTGCTGGGATCAGAGCTAGGACACAAAATACCATGACAGAAACAGTTTCCTACTAAGCTATCACACATATACACAACTTTGACACATTCACCAACACATTCACCATCACACTCGGTCAACCTCACATAGCAATTATTGCAACAAGTACATGTGGGTGTGTATCGGTTCATAGGTAGGTAATAGGCTATTGGCCCTAGGGCCTATAGAAGCCTAGCCATACGGTACCCTGGCCTTTGACACCCATGTAATTTAATTTCATGTGCCCCTGTCAAGCAGAGCCACAGAGGTGATTCCCGGGGTGTATTTATTATCTCCCATCCAATCATCAGGATTATTCATGACGACTGCTAATGAGGAGCTTTGTTTGCTATTGATAGGTAGTTTGTTCCAGGGTATGGGATGTCTCTGAGATAGGGATCTATCCCTCCAGCATGTTCTGTTTATTGAGGTGACAAGGTTTAGGTCCCTAGAGCGTGTAGCTCGTAGGGATTGTGATCTGTTTACGTGGAGCCTGTCCAACAGCTCTGGGTTTGACATAGCTTTGTATGTTAGGCAGAGGTCACCTCTGGGTAGGTGGTATGCGACACAGTCTAGCTGTGGTTTTGTGAGACGGTCTGCATAGGGCATCTGTTTGAGGCCAGTAATACTCTTTGTGAGGTATGTCTGTGGCCTTTCCATTTGCTGCAGATGTCTTGTGAGGTACATAACAAAAGAGGCATTCTACTCTATAATGGGTTTTATGAGTGATGAGTAGAGGGGAACACTAACCTCTTTTTCCCTGGATGACACACCTTTTGTGATGGGGTGTGCCACATAGACAGATTACATGACTAGTGTGGCACTGTGATTATCAAAGGGGAGACTACTGTCCACCTGTGTCCCATGGTCTCTTATCACACTTTCGGTGTTAAGTAGACTACCACCTATGTGATAGTTCATGGGTACATTTTTTTTCCCCAAAAGGGATGCCAATGTATTTTCAACATTGAGCTTGAGGCCATGGCTTTGTCACCAGGCATCTGTCACAGTAAATATGACCCTGTCTCTCTCTCTCTCTCTAATATATATATATATATATATATATATAGGTGTGTGTGTGTGTGTGTATATATATATATATGTATATAGCTATATATATATCTATATATATATATATATATATATATATATATATATATATATATATATGTATGCGTCTGTGTGTATATATATATATATATATATATATACATACATATATATATATATATATATATATATATATATATATATATACATATATATAAATATATATATATATATAATATATATATATGCATACATATAAACATCCATTGGTGTACATATAGATATACATATAGGCACATATACAGTCCACCTTTCATGGTGGGAATATCAATTATGCGAAGGTTGTGAGGTGTACAGTTATGTAATACTATTGCACAGTCTTGTGTGGAATGCATTGAAGGTGTTCTCAGCCCATGTAGCTTTAGCAGGCCTCACTGGCTGCAACACTGCAAACTTAACAAATCATACCCACTGCGTTTAACCACCACATGTCATATACCAGCACTGTAGGCTGTCTTGTTTGCCACACACTACAACCTACATAGAAATATGCACATAACAACCTTCACCAACATATATATGTCCACCTTTCACAAACAGTTGCAGTATGTCCCTTGCTCTATGCACATGTACAGATGCTAATATATCTGACACAGAAATATCTCTCCATATATGTGTGCCATACACACACAAGGTCCACACTGTTGTAAGTCCATGGACCTCACGGCTGACCTGTTGGGCCTTGCTGCAACATGAACAGGTGTCACATGTGAGCACACAGTAATATTAGAGGGTGTATATATAGCTGCAAATGCTAGATTAGCATACTAGCCTGGTACAGCAGTTGCCAATGCTAAGCTACACGTTAATGACTATCATGCATGTGTTACTCTGTCACATCCATGTTTATATAGCTGTATGCGCTACTCCCCCAAGCAGCCATTGTACACACTACTGTACAGAACACAGATAACATGGATCAGATGTTTGACATTTAATGCTGAGCTACATATCTCACAGTTATGTCCCACTGCACAATGATTTGTCCATGGCAGTAGTTACGTACTGCTGCTACATATGGATGTTTCAAAGTATGAAGAGTACTCTTCAAAAACATCTACTACATGCCAATAAATACATATCTGTTACATACCTTTACTTTGTATGCGTTTGTAGTTTTCAGTTCCGTGTGTCTTTTATTTTTTTTAAGTTGATGTTGATGTTGATGTGGGTGGTTGTGTGTCTGTCTCTCTCTCTCTCTCAATAGCTGCAATGGAATGATTGCATGTGTGGACAGCAAGTACAGCCTGCTTTTATAGGTATCTGCACATGTGCATGTGATGGCCTGTGCACCAATTGGTGGCCACCATTTGGTAATTGCATGCAGCCTGCTGTGTGGTAATTGCAGTACTCACTGTCATAGCAACCCAATGCTATAAATTGCTAAGTCAGGTAGGCGTAGCCCTTTCAGCTTTCCAAAGTGGGGCCCATGCTTGTTTGCTGTGGACACCGTTGTTTAAGTCAGAAGGTTGGAATACTTCTCATATCTGAAGCTAGGGGTGTAGCCAGTTATTTAAATGTTGTACTCAGACCTGAATGTTGCCACTTCCAGTACACAGTTGTCAGTGTAGAATTGTACTCACCCCTACAAATGCTAACACAAGATACATGGGAGTATGTAGTTTCTTTTCTACTTATACAATTAACTGCCATACATAAGTGGTTATTGAGATGTATTCATTTGGCACATGAACTGTTTGTGAACTGCTATACTGTGAATATTAATGTACTCACTTCTGCACAGTTTGTGTGTTTTTATTGTTGACATTAGCACAGGATTCTCAAGAAAACTGGACAATTCCAGTACTGAGTATGCCTATCTACATCCTTGGTGGACCCTGAACACACAGGTATATTGTACATTTGGGTGGGATTGTCCTGCTATGATACTGTGTGGGGGTTGTAAAGTGCTGCTGTAACATTATTTACTGCTAGAATGGCTGGTTCTCTTATCACAGTCATGTAATGCAATTCCACAACAACTGCTGGTAAGTTCCACAGAACATGTTTTGTGTTATGGCATTCCTATCTTTCCTTTACATTCACTCATTCTGATGCATGATATATCTATTTCAGCAACAACCTGCTGTATATCTACTGTGGCTTAGTGGTACTTCATGCAGTCTAGTGTGTCCAAGGTACGGGGTTCGAGACTGACAGAGGTGTTTTATTTTGCTGCTGAGCAGAACAAAGGCCCTCACATGTAGGGTGACTAAGGCACTTTTAAGCAGTTGTAAGTGGGTTTGCGCGGGTTTGTGCGAAGCTTAGCAATATTTAGCTAAGTGCACAGAAGAGCACACTTGCGCAAACCCACTAAATACTGCTTAAAAGTGCTTACTCCCGCTAACCCCCACGCTCATTTCTTTGAAAGAAAAGAAAATGGGGAGATAGGAAAGTGGTGAAAAAGGGGCACAAAGAGGGAACGACAGTAGGGAAAACAGCTCAAGATGTGCAGGACAGGTGTAGGGAAGGTCCATAGCTGCCTATTTCTTTAACAGCAACAGCTGTGCATATGCAATAAATTTGGAGGGAAATATGAAACCTTCCACCCCTGAGAGAGGGGTGAGGACAACAAAGTATGTTGTACTGCCAATTAAATATCAGTTTATGTGTCCAGCAGACATGTGTGCAAAATGGGCAGCTATGTATGGGGCGTAATTTTTTTTTGGGAGCAGATTGCTCTTTTTTTTTCAGATGAGAGTGGAATGTGGGGTAGGGAAAGTAGCTATATTTGGGGAGGTAGGTTGGGGAGGTAAACAGACAAGACAAACAAGACACATACAGGAGTGGAATATGACAAATGTGGTGGGCGAACACCATTGACAAGGAAGGATGTTTGGAAATCGCAAGCCTATGAGCCCACAGATGGCAACAGTGGAACTGTGATCCCCACCCATGGGCAGTCACCACTGCACCTTCACAGCCCAGAGGGTGGCTGTGCTGGGGGCTGTGTAGGAGGGGCAGGCTCACCTGTGAGTCGCGTCACTCGTGCTTCAAGCTGGCGTAGAGGATCAGCGACTGAACGCTCGATCTCCCTACACACCACACCCCGGACCGTTCGGAGGGTGATAGGTGGCCCTCCTCTGGCCACGCTTGCACGGGGGGACAAGCCCCATCCCCTACAGCGCTTCCACCCGAAGGTGGCACAGGGCCAATGGAGGAGGAGGTCCCGGGCTGGGCACCGGACCTGCTGGTGCCAGGTGCCTTCGCCAGCTGAGGTGGGACAGGTGGGTCTGCTGGGACCAGCCTTCCCATACGTTCTATGTTTAGGAGGATTTAATGACAATATGGGTTGGTAACAGCCAAAAGCATTCCAAATTAGTTGTAAAAGCATGCAGTAGTATTCCCATTAACCCAACACACCAGAGTACCAACAGTTGAATAGCAAGCATAACACATGCATATATAGCACAACAGTGGACATTCCAACAGCATGCAGGACTGATTGGTGGCAACAGGACACCAAGACTGTGGTATTTGAACAGGGCACATGCATCAAAGTAAATGCAGATACTTATAAACCAATAGGACATATGTCCCAACAAATGTTTTGAGATTAGACATACCCATTGAGTTGTGGAATTGCCTTGTTTATGCACATACAGTAGGGTGTAAAAAGATACCTCCATTAACAACTTATATATACTTATAGTTTACACTACATTCCTATTGACTGCAGGTATATATCCCCTACATGTATTATTACACTAGGCAATGTCCGTTAAATTGTGAAATGGGTTTTGCTAGTTCTTTGTATACCTGACCTGTATCTGACATACAAACTGTCCAGGATGCAGATGTTACTGTTACGTATTTATATATTTTATTTATATTTATATATCTGGATGTGTTCAGGTGACATTATCAGTTATATTTTAACAGCCCCTACATTTCTAGCAGCACACTGACATTTCTGGGGAACACAATAACAAGCTACTCATGTGCCAGATTAACCTGTACATGCCGGCCATGAACCAACAGTTGAGAACTGTATATGCTTAATAGCTACTGGCACTCCCTTCATCCACTTTATATGGGCCTAGCCAAGTGTGGGTTGACAGCGCTTAATACAACAGTACTATTTCTATAATGCAAGAGTACTACAACATATCGAAGAAAGTGACATGGACACACTCCTGGAATTATACCTTTATTAATTACATTACACACTTTTCTAGAGGCTCTCTCATTTATTTGATATATCCGTGCATGCAGAAGACTTATTAAAGATGCATTATACCTTTATTAATGGGTTACAACACTCTTTTTCAGGCTCTCTCACTTATTTTATATAACAGTACATGCAGAGAAATTATTCAAGACTTATACATTTATTAATGGGTTAGAACACTCTTTTTCAGGCTCTCTCACTTATTTTATATAACAGTACATGCAGAGAAGTTATTCAAGACTTATTATACCTTTATTATTGGGCTACAACACTTTTTTTCAGGCTCTCTCACTTATTTTATATAACAATACATGCAGAATAATTACTAACCTGCCTGGTGGCGCAGCCTATCTGCATAGGCTTGCTGATTCGCAGCACGGACACCTGCAGCTGTGAAGTAAATGAAGTGATATTGAGACATACCTATCCATAATATAGACTACGATAGCAATTCTTACATACTTCATTCCATGGCTACCTGCTCAGTAGTGGGGCATTTTCAATCCCACAGGCCTCCAGTATCCACGGGTTCAGTCGGTCCTCCTTGCGTCTCTTTAGGTCTGAGTAGTGGTGTTTGACCTGCTCACCAGTCCAAGGGATGCCTGTGGCACTGGTGAGATCATGAGCTAGACGGTTCCAGGCTTCCGCTTTGTATTCAGTGCCCTGAAACTGGCCCTGCAGGAGTCTCTCATCATGATTATGGACGAGGAGCCAAACCATTACTTTTGACTCCTCAATGCCCCAACGTTGCGCTCGAAATTGAGAGCCCTCTCCAACACCGGCCATGCTGACTGCAGATGGGAGCTACAATCAGTTATGGCAAGTATTCTTGCCTATGGAGCTTAAATATGCTTCATTTCCTGCACTTATTTGTGATTGGCCGGTTTTGAAAAATCTCAGCTGAAAGTACACCTGCTTAGCAATGGGTAAATTCCATTGATATGTATGTGTGTGTTGAAAGTGCATGCATATGAAAAGTTGTCATGACTTAGTGGTTTAGTACTGTGATTATGGTGCACAGTGTCCTGGGTTTGAAGCCTGTCATTGCTTTTTATTTTACTACTGGCCAGTCCAGCTAGGAGGTGTGGCTGTGTTTAGCCGACTTTACTCAACTTTGCCCAATTTTGCTCGACGTTGCCCGACGTTGTGCTAGTTAGTGTGGTGTGCAGCTATGCGCAAACATGTTTTGTTTGCGCTAGTTGGCGCAATGCGCAGCTACACGCAAAGCCATTGCGCTAGTTAAAGCAGTGCTAAGCTATGAGCAATTATACTTAAATGTGCTTAATACTGGTAAACTTTGCTTAGCAGTGCTTCACATTGCTTAAGATATGTTACTTATGCATTCATCAGTATGCATAACCATTTCACCTTCTTATATATATCCAGCAGGAAAATGATTGTCTGTGGGACCTGGGTATTCAAGCTCCTATGCAGAGGAGGAAAAATGTCCACGAATAAAATACCCTAGGGAAGCCAAGAATAAATGGATGACCAGGTAGGCTGCCTTAATAAAGGTACAGTGGGATGTCGGTGAAGAAGGTGGGCTACCGGTAAAGCCTTGAGGAAGGCTGGGCGTACCCGAGTGCTTGGGGTTGAAGGCTGAGTAAAGCCTTTAGAAAGGCTTCGTATACAGGTCGTAGTTCCGGCTGGTCAGGTCGCCTGCTGAGAGGAACCACTAGTATGACAGCTAGAAATCAAAGATGAAACACACAGAAAAAACAGGCGAAACAATGTAAATGTGGCTCGGCTAAGGAGCTCTGCTCGCCGTGTTGGCAAAAAATCAATGTAGTCGAAGTTCAGATTCTAGAAGGTCGTACTTTATTGAAGTAAAAAGTACCAGAAGTACAATCACCATCGAAGCGTAGTTCCTTAATGGAAAGAGTGATCCTGAGGATTTCCTTTTATAAGAGTACCTGGGGGTGTGTCAGTGGGAGCCAATCAAGTTTGGGTGAAAAAACCTTTATTGTGATTGGGCACACCAACTTGACATCATACCTTACAATCTGATAGGTTAGATACCCTGAGCCAGCTCATACGTGGTTAGTAGAATCACTCTAAACCTACAATAGTGAAGTTCGGAGATTAGCTAAAATTAACTAAAAAAATGTAGTTAACTAAAAATAGTCTTGCTGGAAAAAAATCAACCCTTAATGGTAAAATACATTGTTAGGCTACACTTTTCAAAATCTTCGTCAGGATGGTGGACAACCTAAAAGAGCATAATAAGCAAAGCCGAGTGTACTAGAGAAATAGCAACAACATGTATGTAAAATAACATGCATGTAAAATAAGAAACAGGCTAGAAAACCAAAAAATAAGACCAAAAAATAAGAACCAGGCTAGATATCCAAAAAATAATATACAAAAACTAAAAAGAGAAACAAAATAGTGACAAATTCTTAAATAATGGATATCAATAGAAACTAATGTATTAAGATATGGAACTGAATGAGGGCTATTAATTAAAAAAACAATCTTAAAAAGGCACTGATATGTCACCTGAAAAGCTAGAAAGACACGAAAAAAAGTAATACTGAACCATTGTAGAAAACATGAAAGACAAAACCATATATATAGATGAACCATTGACCAAAAACAAATGAGTCCGAATTTGCCAGGGGAAGTATCAGACCATGGGCTGGAGGTAGACTGGTGAGATCAAAACTGGCTGTCGCACGAAAGGTAACATTTCGTCGGTAAATCTGTTAGAGATCCAGGTGCAGAGGTTGTGGTATACGGTGTTGTATCTTTCTGAGATACAAGACTGGGGTCAAAGATTCCGCATAGTTAAGGCCAGGTCTTTTCCTTGCCTGCAAACGTATTTGCCACTCGAGTTCCCTCTTCTCAAGCAGCGAGTTGTGGTCCCCGCCTAATGGGGATTTAGGGATATGTTCAAGAACATGAAATTTGAATGTATTGTGCCCTAGGTTCCTGAGAGCATGCACTGCCAGCTGGTTTGTCACTTTCAAGTATTTTAAGTCATGCAGGTGATTTGCTATCTTCGTTTTAAGGGAGTTGACTGTCTTGCCCACATAGAAAGCATTGCATTTGGTGTACGCTGACCACTCCTGAGACATTGCAGTTGCCTCTGACATTAGGTGTGTAGTGTCTCCTGCCATTGGGGCAGTAAAAGCCTGCGGCACCACTCATGTGTCTACAATAGTGGCAGGGAGGCTCACTGCAGGCAAAGGTACCAGGGTTGTCAAATTTAACTTGGCAGGGGTGTTCCAGAAAGTCCCTAATGCTTCTCCCTTTTCTAGCTGTGAAGGAGGGTTTCTCTGGAAAAATGTGGCCAAAAGACCTGTTATTTGTGATGATGGGCCAATTGTCCATTACGATCTGGATGATGTCTTTGTAGTCCATAGAGAAGTCCAGGATGCAGTTGAACTGGAATCTAGTTTCTGGGGTGGTCTGGATCCTGGTGTCAGTTAGAGCCCTAGGGGTGCCAAGTTGGTGCTGGCTGATGATGGGGTCGAGGATCCTGTTGATTAGCCCTTCTGAGTAGCCTCGGGCTAAAAAGTCCATTTGTAGCTTTCGCATGTTGGCCAAGAAATCCGTCAGGTCCTGGGAGACTCGTGCTATACGGATCCCTTGCGATTTAATCACGCTCACCTTCTGTTTGAAGGGGTGCATACTAGTGGCGTGCAGAAAAAAGTTTACCCTAGTGGGTTTTTGATAGAGGTTGTGTGTTAGTGTGGTGGAGCCTTGTTTCTTCCTCAGGTAAAGATCCAGAAATTCGATCTCCTCTGTACTTTGTTTGCTGGTAAATTGCAGGAATGCGGTGGTGTTGTTAATATAAATGAGGAATTCCTCCAGTTCAACTTGGTTACCCTTCCAAACCAGGAAAATATCGTCGATAACCCTGTAGTAGCACGCTATGTTGTTAAAAAAGGTGGAACCGTATATGTGGTCCTGCTCCCACTTCCTTAGTGCCGTGTTTGCCAAACTTGGGGCCATAGCCGCTCCCATAGCAATCCCAGTGCTCTGGCGATAGTAGTGCCCATTGAAGTGGAAAAAATTGTTCTTGAGGAGTAGGGATAGGAGCCTACCCAGGTGGCCCACTTCCCCTGGTATGGCCGTGTGGTCCTTCATGTAGGCTTCAGCCATGGCTGCAATGCAGAAGTCATGTGGGAGTACCGTGTTAAGGGACTCCACATCGATGGTGACCAGGATCCAGTCTCTGTCTATGGCTATGTCCTTGATCTTGTTGAGGAAGTCCATAGAGTCTAAAATACAGGACCTGTTGTGTTCTGCAAGAGGTTTTAGGTAGAAGTCCAGGTAGAGAGCTATGGTTTCCATGACAGAACCTCAGCTGGCTACTACAGGTCTATATGGAGGGTCTGCCAGGTTTTTGTGTGGCTTTGGTATCCCAAAGAACTGGGGAATCCTCGGGTGGTGGATGGAGAAGAATTCTGTGAGCCCTTCGTCAATTAGGTCCATATCCTCTAGCCTCGAGATTTCTGTTCTGATGTCCTCGTAGGCTGTCAGCACTTGGTTGTGATCTACGCTGTCATAATACCGGTGGTCGTTGAGCATACTGTGGAGCTTGTCATTGTAGGAGGTCGTGTCTGTTACTAGTATCCCTCCACCCTTGTCAGCCTTCATGACCCTTCTCGAAGGGTCTGAGCCGAGTTGTCTGAGGGCTGCAAATTCTTCCTTGTTGGTGTTAAAAATCCTTTTCTTCCTCCGTTTGCATAAGAGAGACCTGATCTCAAGTTCACACTTGTCCTGAAAAGCTTGTATGACCGGGTTGGGAGGGGGGCAGAAGTTGCTTGGTTTTTTAATTTAATAGTCGGAACAATCTGGTGGTCCTGAGGCTGGTCCTTTTTATCATGTTGGTAGAAATACAGCTTTAGCTGAAGTTTCCTTGTGAAGAGTCGTAGGTCTATTATCGTTTTTGGGAGACTGGACCAACCCTGAGGGACTAAAGTGAGGCCTTTTTGCAGCACCTGTAGCTCTAATTGGGAGAGCGGTGTTCTGGAGTGGTTCCATACCGTGGAGGTTTTGAGACCTGGACTCTGTGTCGTCTCTTTTTTTATCTCGCATTGTGCATACAGTTTAACCTCACTCCAAAAGGCCTCACCATCTACAAGAAGCCTTTTTTCAGAGGTTCTGACGCACAATTGATTCAGGACTGGTACAAAACCCTAGAGGATACTAGCACACTACTGCTCAACCTGCTCCTTGAGCACAACTGGAGGCACAGAGAGAGACTTTCCTCTGCCCTGGAGACCATTGAGGCCACCTGCAAACAGTCCCCCTCCTTCGACAAGCACTTTATTATGATTAAGGACAGGCTCACCAACTTTGAGAGCAAAATCAAAGAAAAGAGGCTCAAAAAACTGAGAAGGGACATGGCCCTCTCCAACAAGGAATGCTCTCTTACATTAGACTGAGTCGGTCCATCGGAAAGCCAGAACTCTATAGGGGTCACGCTAAGTACCAACACCCCACAGTTAGGCCCTGGCCATTCTCAGGGCCCACTGGCAAACCCAGGTCCTTCTCAGGACCTACACCAATGGGATTTTCAGAGGGCCCCGGATACCCTGGACACCTGCTCCACAGGGACCAGACCACTTCCCCGGGAATGCCGGTGACTCCACAGATACAAACTTCGGGCCTTACCAAGACAGCCAGACCCTCCCTCGGGATGAGCACCAAGACAACCCACAGGGACCCAGAAACCCCACCTCAAGGGACCCATTTGATAGAGGTTTGCACCCCACCGCCCCTACACTCCCCACAGTACCAACCGGGGAGGAGGAACCACAACTGACAAGGCAAGAGAGAGACTTGAAATTTCTCAGGCAACCACCCACCCTGAAAGAAAAGAGAAGACACAGAGGACAGGTCTCAAAACCTCCACGGTATGGAACCACTCCAGAACACCGCTCTCCCAATTAGAGCTACAGGTGCTGCAAAAAGGCCTCACTTTTGTCCCTCAGGGTCGGTCCAGTCTCCCAAAAACGATAATAGACCTATGACACTTCACAAGGAAACTTCAGCTAAAGCTATATTTCTACCAACATGGTAAAAAGGACCAGCCTCAGGACCACCAGATTGTTCCGACTATTAAATTAAAAAAAACAAGCAGCGTCTGCCCCCCTCCCAACCCGGTCATACAAGCTTTTCAGGACAAGTGTGAACTTGAGATCAGGTCTCTCTTATGCAAACAGAGGAAGAAAAGGATTTTTAACACCAACAAGGAAGAATTTGCAGCCCTCAGACAACTCAGCTCAGACCCTTCGAGAAGGGTCATGAAGGCTGACAAGGGTGGGGGGATACTAGTGACAGACACCACCTCCTACAATGACAAGCTCCACAGTATGCTCGATGACCACTGGTATTATGACAGCGTAGATCACAACCAAGTGCTGACAGCCTATGAGGACATCAGAACAGAAATATCGAGGCTAGAGGATATGGACCTAATTGACGAAGGGCTCACAGAATTCTTCTCCATCCACCACCCGAGGATTCCCCAGTTCATTGGGATACCAAAGCCACACAAAAACCTGGCAGACCCTCCATATAGACCTGTAGTAGCCAGCGGAGGTTCCGTCATGGAAACCATAGCTCTCTACCTGGACTTCCACCTAAAACCTCTCGCAGAAAACAACAGGTCCTTTATTTTAGACTCTATGGACTTCCTCAACAAGATCAAGGACATAGCCATAGACAGAGACTGGATCCTGGTCACCATCGATGTGGAGTCCCTTAACACGCTACTCCCACATGACTTCTGCATTGCAGACATGGCTGAAGCCTACATGAAGGACCACACGGCCATACCAGGGGAAGTGGACCACCTGGGTAGACTCCTCTCCCTACTCCTCAAGAACAATTTTTTTCCACTTAAATGGGCACTACTATCGCCAGAGCACTGGAATCACTATGGGAGCGGATATGGCCCCAAGTTTGGCATACACGGCACTAAGGAAGTGGGAGCAGGACCACATATATGGTTCTAACTTTTTTAACAACATAGCGTGCTACTACAGGTTTATCGATGATATTTTCCTGGTTTGGAAGGGTAACCAAGTTGAACTGGAGGAATTCCTCATTTATATTAACAACACCACCGCATTCCTGCGTTTTACCAGCAAACAAAGTACAGAGGAGATCGAATTTCTGGATCTTTACCTGAGGAAGAAACAAGGCTCCACCACACTAACACACAGCCTCTATCAAAAACCCACTAGGGTAAACTTTTTTCTGCACGCCACCAGTATGCACCCCTTCAAACAGAAGGTGAGCGTGATTAAATTGCAAGGGATACGTATAGCATGAGTCTCTCGGGACCTGACGGATTTCTTGACCAACATTCGAAAGCTACAAATGGACTTTTTAGCCCGAGGCTACTCAGAAGGGCTAATCAACAGGATCCTCGACCCCATCATCAGCCAGCGCCAACTTCGCGCTCCTAGGGCTCTAACTGACACCAGGATCCAGACCACCCCAGAAACTAGATTCCAGTTCAACTGCATCCTGGACCTCTCTATGGACTACAAAGACATCATCCAGATCGTAATGGACAATTGGCCCATCATCACAAATAACAGGTCTTTTGGCCACATTTTTCCAGAGAAACCCTCCTTCACAACTAGAAAAGGGAGAAGCATTAGGGACTTTCTGGAACACCCCTGCCAAGTTAAACTTGACAACCCTGGTACCTTTGCCTGCAGTGAGCCTCCCTGCCGCTACTGTAGACACATGAGCGGTGCCGCAGGCTTTTACTACCCCAATGGCAGGAGACACTACACACCTAATGTCAGAGGCGCCTGCAATGTCACAGGAGTGGTTTACAGGGCAGCGTGCACCAAATGCAACGCTTTCTATGTGGGCAAGACAGTCAACTCCCTTAAAACGAGGATAGCAAATCACCTGCATGACTTAAAATACTTGAAAGTGACAAACCAGCTGGCAGTGCATGCTCTCAGAAACCTAGGACACAATACGTTGAAATTTCATGTTCTTGAACATATCCCTAAATGCCCACTAGGCAGGGACCACAACTCGCTGCTTGAGAAGAGGGAACTCGAGTGGCAAATACGTTTTCAGGCAAGGAAAAGACCAGGCCTTAACTATGCGGAATCTTTGACCTCAGTCTTGTATCTCAGAAAGATACAACACCATATACCACAACCTCTGCACCTGGACCTCTAACAGATTTACCGACGAAATGTTACCTTTCATGCGACAGCAGTTTTGATCTCACCAGTCTACCTCCAGCCCATGGTCTGATATTTCCCCTGGCAAATTCGGACTCATTTGTTTTTGGTCAATGGTTCATCTATATATATGGTTTTGTCTTTCATGTTTTCTACAATGGTTCAGTATTACTTTTTTTCGTGTCTTTCTAGCTTTTCAGGTTACATATCAGTGCCTTTTTAAGATTGTTTTTTTAATTAATAGCCCTCATTCAGTTCCATATCTTAATACATTAGTTTCTATTGATATCCATTATTTAACAATTTTTCACTATTTTGTTTCTCTTTTTAGTTTCCGTATCTTATTTGTTGGATATCTAGCCTGGTTCTTATTTTGTGGTTTTCTAGCCTGTTTCTTATTTTACATACATGTTATTTTACATGCATGTTGTTGCTTTTTCTCTAGTACGCTCAGCTTTGCTTATTATGCTCTTTTAGGTCGTCCACCATCCTGACGAAGATTTCGAAAAGTGTAGCCTAACAATGTATTTTACCAGTAAGGGTTGATTTTTTTCCAGCAGGACTATTTTTAGTTAACTACATTTTTTAAGCTAATCTCCGAACTTCACTATTGTAGGTTTAGAGTGATTCTACTAACCACGTATGAGCTGGCTCAGGGTATCTAACCTATCAGATTGTAAGGTATGATGTCAAGTTGGTGTGCCCAATCACAATAAAGGTTTTTTCACCCACACTTGATTGGCTCCCACTGACACCCCCCCAGGTACTCTTATAAAAGGAAATCCTCAGGATCACTCTTTCCATTAAGGAACTACGCTTCGATGGTGATTGTACTTCTGGTACTTTTTACTTCAATGAAGTATGACCTTCTAGAATCTGAACTTCGACTACGTTGATTTTTTGCCACCACGGCGAGCAGAGCTCTTTAGCCGAGCCACATTTACATTGTTTTGCCTGTTTTTTCTGTGTGTTTCATCTTTGATTTCTAGCTGTCATACTAGTGGTTCCTCTCAGCAGGCGACCTGACCAGCCGGAACTACGACCTGTATACGAAGCCTTTCTAAAGGCTTTACTCAGCCTTCAACCACAAGCGCTCGGGTACGCCCAGCCTTTCTCAAGGCTTTACCAGTAGCCCAGCTTCTTCACCGACATCCCACCGTACCTTTATTAAGGCAGCCTACCTGGTCATCCATTTATTCTTGGCTTCCCTAGGGTATTTTATTCGTGGACATTTTTCCTCCTCTGCATAGGAGCTTGAATACCCAGGTCCCACAGACAATCATTTTCCTGCTGGACATTTTTCACCAAGAGCACCCGTACCGTCGTCTAATTTTTGTCTGAGGACTCACACAGCCATGGACACCAGGTGGTTACAAGACCTATTGACACCCCCAACCATCAACATTGAACTAGAACACGCAACGCAGAACAACCCAGAGACTGACTCTTCATCAGACCACATGTGGCAACTAGAGGACACCCTAAAAAGCCTTATCTCCTTTAAATGGGAACATTTTTATCTCGCATCGTGCATACAGTTTAACCTCACTCCAAAAGGCCTCACTATCTACAAGAAGCCTTTTTTCAGAGGTTCTGAAGCACAGTTGATTCAGGACTGGTACAAAACCCTAGAGGATACTAGCACACTACTGCTTAACCTGCTCCTTGAGCACAACCGGAGGCACAGAGAGAGACTTTCCTCCGCCCTGGAGACCATTGAGGCCACCTGCAAACAGTCCCTTTCCTTCGACAAGCACTTTCTTATGATTAAGGACAGGCTCACCAACTTTGAGGGCAAAATCAAAGAAAGGAGGCTCAAAAAACTGAGAAGGGATATGGCCCTCTCCAACAAGGAATACTCTCTTACATTAGACCGAGTCAGTACATCGGAAAGCCAGAACTCCATAGGGGTCACGCTAAGTACTAACACCCCACCGTTAGGCCCTGGCCCTTCTCAGGGCCCGCCAGCCAACCCAGGTCCTTCTCAGGACCTACACCAATGGGATTTTCAGAGGGCCCCGGACACCCTGGACCCCTGCTCCACATGGAGCAGACCACTTCCTCGGGAATGCCGGTGACTCCACAGATACAAACTTCGGGTCTTACCAAGACAGCCAGACCCTCCCTCAGGATGAGCATCAAGACGACCCACAGGGACCCAGAAACCCCACCTCAAGGGACCCATTCGACAGAGGTCTGCACCCCACCACCCCTACACTCCCCACAGTATCAACCACGAGGGAGGAGGAACCACAACTGGCAAGGCAAGAGAGACTTGAAATTTCTCGGGCAACCACCCACCCTGAAAGAAAAGAGAAGACACAGAAGCCAGGTCTCAAAACCTCCACGGTATGGAACCACTCCAGAACACCGCTCTCCCAATTAGAGCTACAGGTGCTGCAAAAAGGCCTCACTTTTGTCCCTCAGGGTCGGTCCAGTCTCCCAAAAACGATAATAGACCTACGACTTTTCACGAGGAAACTTCAGCTAAAGCTATATTTCTACCAACATGGTAAAAAGGAACAGCCTAAGGACAACCAGATTGTTCTGACTATTAAATTAAAAAAAACAAGCAACTTCTGCCCCCCCTCCCAACCCGGTCATACAAGCTTTTCAGGACAAGTGTGAACTTGAGATCAGGTCTCTCTTATGCAAACGGAGGAAGAAAAGGATTTTTAACACCAACAAGGAAGAATTTGCAGCCCTCAGACAACTCAGCTCAGACCCTTCAAGAAGGGTCATGAAGGCTGACAAGGGTGGGGGGATACTAGTGACAGACACCACCTCCTACAATGACAAGCTCCACAGTATGCTCAATGACCACCGGTATTATGACAGCGTAGATCACAACCAAGTGCTGACAGCCTACGAGGACATCAGAACAGAAATCTTGAGGCTAGAGGATATGGACCTAATTGACGAAGGGCTCACAGAATTCTTCTCCATCCACCACCAGGGGATTCCCCAGTTCTTTGGGATACCAAAGCCACACAAAAACCTGGCAGACCCTCCATATAGACCTGTAGTAGCCAGTGGAGGTTCCGTCACGGAAACCATAGCTCTCTACCTGGACTTCCACCTAAAACCTTACGCAGAAAACAACAGGTCCTTTATTTTAGACTCTATGGACTTCCTCAACAAGATCAAGGACATAGCCATAAACAGAGACTGGATCCTGGTCACCATCAATGTGGAGTCCCTTTACACGGTACTCCCACATGACTTCTGCATTGCAGACATGGCTGAAGCCTACATGAAGGATCACACTGCCATACCAGGGGAAGTGGACCACCTGGGTAGACTCCTCTCCCTACTCCTCAAGAACACTTTTTTCCACTTCAATGGGCACTACAATCGCCAGAGCACTGGGATCACTATGGGAGCGGCTATGGCCCCACGTTTGGCAAACACGGCACTAAGGAAGTGGGAGCAGGACCACATATACGGTTCCATCTTTTTTTAACAACATAGCATGCTACTACAGGTTTATCGACAATATTTTCCTGGTTTGGAAGGGTAACCAAGTTGAACTGGAGGAATTCCTCATTTATATTAACAACACCACCGCATTCCTGCATTTTACCAGCAAACAAAGTACAGAGGAGATCGAATTTCTGGATCTTTACCTGAGGAAGAAACAAGGCTCCAACACACTAACACACAACCTCTATCAAAAACCCACTAGGGTAAACTTTTTTCTGCATGCCACCAGTATGCACCCCTTCAAACAGAAGGTGAGCATGATTATATCGCAAGGGATCTGTATAGCACGAGTCTCCCAGGACCTGACGGATTTCTTGACCAACATTCGAAAGCTACAAATGGACTTTTTAGCTCGAGGCTACTCAGAAGGGCTAATCAACAGGATCCTCGACCCCATCATCAGCCAGCACCAACTCGGTGCCCCTTGGGCTCTAACTGACACCAGGAACCAGACCACCCCAGAAACTAGATTCCAGTTCAACTGCATCCTGGACTTCTCTATGGACTACAAAGACATCATCCAGATCGTAATGGACAATTGGCCCATCATCACAAATAACAGGTCTTTTGGCCACATGTTTCCAGAGAAACCCTCCTTCACAGCTAGAAAAGGGAGAAGCATTAGGGACTTTCTGGAACACCCCTGCCAAGTTAAACTGGACAACCCTGGTACCTTTGCCTGTAGTGAGCATCCCTGCCACTACTGTAGACACGAGTGGTGCTGCAGGCTTTTACTGCCCCAATGGCAGGAGACACTACACACCTAATGTCAGAGGCGACTGCAATGTCACAGGAGTGGTTTACAGGGAAGCGTGCACCAAATGGAATGCTTTCTATGTGGGCAAGACAGTCAACTCCCTTAAAACGAGGATAGCAAATCACCTGCATGACTTAAAATACTTGAAAGTGACAAACCAGCTGGCAGTGCATGCTCTCAGGAACCTAGGACACAATACATTCAAATTTCATGTTCTTGAACATATCCCTAAATCCCCACTAGGCAGGGACCACAACTCGCTGCTTGAGAAGAGGGAACTTGAGTGGCAAATACGTTTGCAGGCAAGGAAAAGACCAGGCCTTAACTATGCGGAATCTTTGACCCCAGTCTTGTATCTCAGAAAGATACAACACCGTATACCACAACCTCTGCACCTGGACCTCTAACAGATTTACCGACGAAATGTTACCTTTCGTGCGACAGCCAGTCTTGATCTCACCAGTCTACCTCCAACCCATGGTCTGATACTTCCCCTGGGAAATTCTGACTCATTTGTTTTTGGTCAATGGTTCATCTATATATATGTTTTTGTTTTTCATGTTTTCTACAATGGTTCAGTATTACTTTTTTTTGTGTCTTTCTAGCTTTTCAGGTTACATATCAGTGCCTTTTTAAGATTGTTTTTTTAATTAATAGCCCTCATTCAGTTCCATATCTTAATACATTAGTTTCGATTGATATCCATTATTTAAGAATTTTTCACTATTTTGCTTCTCTTTTTAGTTCCTGTATCTTATTTTTTTTTGGATATCTAGCCTGGTTCTTATTTTTTGGTTTTCTAGCCTGTTTCTTATTTTACTTACATGTTATTTTACATACATGTTGTTGCTATTTCTCTAGTATGCTTGGCTTTGCTTACTATGCTCTTTTAGGTCGTCCACCATCCTGACGAAGATTTTGAAAAGTGTAGCATAACAATGTATTTTACCAGCAAGGGTTTTTTCCAGCAAGACTATTTTAAGTTAACTACATTTTTTTAGCTAATTTTAGCTAATCTCTGAACTTCACTATTGTAGGTTTAGAGTGATTCTACTAACCACATACGAGCTGGCTCAGGGTATCTAACCTATCAGATTGTAAGGTATGATGTCAAGTTGGTGTGCCCAATCACAATAAAATTTTTTTCACCCACACTTGATTGGCTCCCACTGACACCCCCCCCAGGTACTCTTATAAAAGGAAATCCTCAGGATCACTCTTTCCATTAAAGAACTACGCTTCGATGGTGTTTGTACTTCTGGTACTTTTTACTGCAATAAAGTACAACCTTCTAGAATATGAACTTCGACTACGTTGATTTTTTGCCAACACGGCGAGCAGAGCTCCTTAGCCGAGCCACATTTACATTGTTTTGCCTGTTTTTTCTGTGTGTTTCATCTTTGATTTCATGCTGTCACACTAGCGGTTCCTTTCAGCAGGCGATCTGACCAGCCGGAACTACGACCTGTATACGAAGCCTTTCTAAAGGCTTTACTCAGCCTTCAACCACAAGTGCTCGGGTATGCACAGCCTTTCTCAAGGCTTTACCGGTAGCCCAGTTTCTTCACAGACATCCCACTGTATCTTTATTAAGGCAGCCTACCTGGTCATCCATTTATTCTTACCCTCTTATATATATATAAAATATCGTTCACTACTACATAGGCCATTTCAATGCTTTTAACAGATAAATGTCAGGAATTATTTTTATATACAGATTTCCTACAGAAAATAGGAATGGGAATGGTGGGACTCGAACCGGGAATGCCTCCTCTTTGTGCGAAGGCTCTACCACTACGCTATTGCTATTTGGCTTAATTTGCATATAAGTTTCTTATTATCCTCTTCAATGTCTAAACTGCTAACTGTAGCCATGCAATAGGCAAACACGCGCAGCTATATCGGGAATAATAAAAAAAAATAAAAGTTTTACATTTTCTAATTGTACAGGGGTTTAGAATGTGGGGAGTGTAGTGTTGGGTATGTACACATTTCAGCGGACTCGCTCATGTCAGTTGACATTTGCCGATTGAGGGACTTGCAGGGGCGTGGATTTTTGGACTGCTCGGCAGTCCAACATGCCCCCTGCACTCGTGCACGCTCCGTGTTAGCCTTAGAGTTGAGTCAGCGCTCCCTCATGAATATGCATGGCGCGCTGACGTCTTTAGGCTGCAGTTTCCGTGTAAGACTAATTTAGTCTTACACGGAGGATTAGTGAATCCCGGGGAGAGTGCTTAAAAATGTATAAGATACACCCTACACTAATCAATTACATTACAGCGACCATGAAACAGTGGCAAACCACTTTGCAGATAAGCCATGATAAACGACAAATTATTATTCCAGGGATAAAAATTCAAAGGGAGGTATTCCAGGGTGACTCTCTGTCACTGCTGCTCATTTGTCTTGCCCTGAACCCATTAAGCTGTCTACTTAATAAATTAGGTCATGGCTACAATTTGGCTCATTTGGTTCCCAGATAACAACAAAGTATAAAGACTTCTCATCTTTTTGTGGATTATATAAATTGTATAGGTCATCAAATAAGGTCTGAAAGCACAAATGCAAGTAGTCAAAATTTTTTTATAGAATATAAGAATGTCATTTGGTCGTGATAAATGTGCAAGAGCAACCTTTAAAGCACGGAATCTGTAGCACCAAGAAAACATCAATTTAGGACAGGAATGTGATATAAAAAACTTGAGAATTGAAGGAACAACAATAAAACATGAACAAATGCGAATAAAACTTAGTAAGGAGTATTTTAGAAGACTAAAATGAATATGTTAAACAGCACTGACGTCTAGGAATAAAGTACAAAGTATAATCCAATTTGCTTTTCCTGTCCTAACTTACAGTTTTAGAGTGACTGGCCCCAAAAGGTTTTGGATCGGTTGGACAGGAAATCAAGAAGGATGCTTCATGCTCAAATGATTTATAAAAATCAGTGTATACCAAAACTAAATATTTCCCATTCTGAAGGAGGTATGGGCCTCCTTGAAATTGATTAAATGTATAGATCTGCAATCATGGGACTGCATACATATCTGCTGACCTCACACAACCCAAATATAGTGAAAGTTTTAAAACATGAGAAGAAGCCAAAGATGACTTCCCTGCTTAGTTTAACAGAAACATATAGGTGTCAAGTGGGAATGGAAATCAAACCATAAGAAGATAAAAATTAGGTAGCAACTGAATACGTCAAAAACCAAAAGAAAGAACATAAGGTGAAGGATTAGATGAGAAGGCAAGAAATGTGGAAAATGCATAATACTCTTGGAACAACCTCATGTTGTTCAGGATCGAACACAGGAATGGTTAAGGAGAGGTGAATTTTAAACCAAAAGACGGAAGGTTAATATTGGTGGCCCAAGACAGTGGACTGTATACACATTGGTTTACACAGTCCATTGAACATGTGGGAGAAAGACAAATATATGTTTTGTAAAACAGAATTGGAAACAGTTGCACATCTTGTTGCTGGTTGTGATATACTAATGGCAGAAGGTCTGTATACTGAAAGGCATAATAATGTAGCAAGATTGTTGCATTGGGAATTGTGCAAAGATTAGAAGATAAAAGTAGCTGAAAACACTGGAAATATGAGCCAGAAAACAGTTTATATCACGAGATCATCCATTACCAACACTTCAAAATATAGATGTGAGAAAATCATATACAGTAGTCCATGAAGACAAGAGAAAAGTAGTATTGATCATTGAAATTGCTACATCCAGTGACTAACAAAATACCAGAATTTGCAGGCAGAAACAAGGGCAGTGTGGAAGAAAAATACCCAGACAGTTCCAACAGTAGCAGGTGCAACTTATAAGAAAGAAATTACAAAAGGAGCAATGTCTTATAAAAAAGAATTTAGAATCACACTTAAATATGTTACAAATATATGTAACTCCGTATAGTCCATATGAATTGCAGGAGGAGTCATTACTGGGCACATTGCGGGTGCTGAGTAGAGCACTTCTGGCTAACATCAATTAACTTTAATCATACTTTGACTTAAGAAGGGATCCATTCCCATCATGGCATTAGAAACCCAAAAGACTTGTAGAAATTAAAAAAGAACAAGGGGCTACCATGCAGAAAATGGACTCTGAATGGGTGTTAGAGGGAGAAGAAGTGGTGCAGAAAATGGTAGTTATAAGGGCCCACTAACAGACACTTCTATCCATAGCCCACAATATTTCTTTTTTAGGTAAATTTGTGTGCCAGTAACTTGAATCTCACACCTGTCTCTCGACATTTCCTGATTACTGGAATAAATTTGCTTCTCTTCTGCCTAGTGTACAGTGAACAATCACTTGCCACAAACACTCTGTCTCCAATTTTTAAATACTTCTCCTTTCTGCCACACTTTTGTCAAGATCAACTCCTCCTGCTGGTATGATTGCATCTTTACTAATGCAGATCTTGGAAAATTGATACGATTGATATCTTCTCAGAGAACCCAAAGTGCTTGTCTAGAACCCATAAAACAGACCTGGATTAATGCCTAAAACTTATCCTCCCCAGAAAAGTAACCCTGCCATACTGATTTTTCCTTAGCAATGCAAAACTAGAGATTTGCAATAACATCCTTCCTGTGCACTAAGTACAGTAAATCGACACTATGCATTTTTCGAAGAAACAAGATAGACAGGTGTCATTGTATCACTTTCCCTTGGGGAATGTTTTCAACAGTTCACTGACCCAAAAAAGGTAGCATAAAGTTTAACTTACTACATATTAGATATATCATCTTCAAACTCTCTATATGTTATACCTGAAGTGTCTAAAGCATCAATTTTTCCTATTTCTCCTAACATTTGTGCTTATTTTAGCACATATATAACTATATACCCTTACAGAACTGCAACCACAAATGCATAATATACTTTTCATATGTATAGAATAAAAATTATGTAGCATACTCCTTTAAAATGCATTTGCTCATTAAAGTTAAAACTGTTCTTTCCCTCTGATCTCGCCCAGAGCATAAAACAATCTACACAGACAATTTGCATTAACATATTAAAGTATTATAAATGAAGGAGTAAAATCAGGTTGAAGGAAACTATTACGCTGGACATAAAAACATCCCTTTTAAATATAACCAGATATGTTTCTGTTAGAAAAATATGTATTAATGTGTGTATTAGCAATATGCTTAGTGCATTTAGAACTTGAAAAGGGTTAACACATTTATTCTATTTCATACTGCATAAATCTGTACAAACTGCAGTTGCTTTCTGACCTTGTACTGTTAGCTAAAATCTTGCTTGTGCCTTGGAAATTTACTGAGAAGCAGGTGATTTCTGCTTGCGTTAGGAAAATAATGAATAGAACAATACTACTTGTATGAAGCTTAGACAAGAAGTTCCGCTGTGCCATGAGAAAATACACAGCTGTAGAAGGTATAGATAATTAGTACAAAGCCTGCTTGAAAATATGAACTGCAATCAGCATTTGCTTGTATCTGCATTAGAAGAGTACCTTGAAATGTAACACTGTACAATAGACGCTTGTAAACGGATTAATAGTCACCAAGGCCAGGTTGTTTTTCTGAAAAGTTTCTCACAAATCTAATCATGTCAGCAGAAAATCTGAGTAACATCTGCTGTAGAACAATACTGGAAGTTGTGTTTGATTACATCAGCTTAGAAGGCCATGTCTTGTAAAATAGTATAAGAATGAACATACTTCCTGTTAGTAGTTAGACAAATCCTTGTATTTGCATGTTTTGTCTCCTTGCTGCAAGTAAATTAAAGTGCCTTAACTGAACCTTATGTGTATTGGTCTTTGAAGTTTTTTCCTTTGACAGATTGGTCCTTCGGACTGGAAACTTTCACTTCGCCTCGGATCAGACAGGCCAGGTGGCTTGAAACCGTACGGGGAAGAAACCACATCGGTTCTTCTTATTTGAAAAGTCCTCCGACTGAATTGTCATACAAAAGAGGCCAGCCACTTTCTGATCTGCGACTGAAAGACGGGTTTACTCAAACCAGGTGATCAATCACGAAGGCTTGGGTAAGGTAAATCCACCTTCTTTTTTCTGTTTTAGATCAGGGACTAGATTTGTATTTGTTGTGTTAGAGACTGTTTATAAGTCAGGGACAGAAAGATTACTGTCTTGTCATAGATCAGGGAAACAGAGCAGGTAGGCAGTCATTCTGAAGAGACTATAAAAACATCCATGGTACCACGTTAAAAAATAAGGAGTTACGTAACGATTAAAAGGGTAGAACAAAATGGGTAATAATTGTATAAAAAGGTCCCAAAATCTGCCGTTAACCGAAGACGCAAAATACATGCAGTCACAGCGTGCTGATAATATTAAATACTACTCAAAGTGGGTTAATAAGTATGAATTTGATGGTAAACTAGAAAAATCCTCGCTCGTCAAACTTGTCAGACAGCTTAAAACCGATTCTAAAGGTCGGGTAAAAAAGCAACGTCAATTAGGAATTCCTCAGGCACACAGGTGGATTGAGGAAGTAAACCGAAGAGAACAAAAGAATAATAACTCAAAAGCAATGTTTTTAGATAAAGAGGACAATAAATTAGTAACAGCAACAGCCCCACCGCCTCCCTTACCAGAATATGATGCAAGTGAACAAGTTAGCCCACCCCTGCGATATCCTGCTATCACTGTAAGTAGAGATACTACAAAAGCAACACCATTTATTAGAGATCCCGTTGAGACCAAGTCTCGAACACGGGCAGGAAACTCAAAAGGGGACATTGAGTTATATCAAATGGGTAGAAATTCACGATTTATGAGTGAAGAAGAAATATGCCCACTTATAGAAGTGCCTAATCCTCAGGCAGGGCAAGAAGGTCAGGACCCAACTATTCTAGTGTATAGACCCTGGACTCCGGAAGACATCTGGAAAGCCACTGAGGGAATTCCCCATCTAAAAGTTAATTTTAGAAAGTTCTTAGAAGATTTGCAAGGGATGAGGCTGAGTTATAATTTAAACGGAGAAGAGGTAGAAAAAGTAGTCAGACAAATTGTGGAACCAGATTGGCACATGATTAGTGGCGACTGGAATTCCCGTGACGGTACGCTCAGGCCCCTCCCACATAGTAGGGCAGAATTAAACAACAGAGTGAAAGGTCTTACAGACCGAATCTCTGAGAAATGGAAGCCTAGGGCAGACTGGATTTGCATTAATCAATACATCCAACAGGAAGGTGAAGCTATTGACAGATATTATGCCAGACTATTAGAATGTTTTAATAACCATTGTGGAATGCAGGTTCCTGAAGATCAGACACATGATTCCCCATATGAGCAGCAGTTAAAGAATGCATTTTTGAAAGGCAGTATTGCACCTATAAGCAGCTTTATTACAAAGCACATGGTAGATCATCGTACAAGCAGATTACAGTCATTACCTGAATATGCTAGGCATGCCAAAGGCATTTTAATAGCAAAAAGAAAAAGAAAGCCCAAGTATTTTCTGTAGAAGATGGAGCAGAAGTATATGTAGTACAGTCTGGGAAAAATGGCAAGAGAAATGCCCAAGGAAACAAACAATCTGATCAGCGATCAGAGGACTTTGAAGGGCGAAAGAAAAGGGGTGAATGTTTTAAATGCGGTAAGAAGGGACACTTGGCAAGGGATTGCAAGAAAAACAAGAAGGCAACCACGGAAGATAAGGAGGGTGAGGACTGACTATATGATAGTCAAGAATCACTAGAAGGGGATAGCAGAGAAAGGACAAATAAGTATGTGATAGAGGGAGTAGAGAATGTGACAGAAGAAATAGAGGAAGTGCAAGAAGTCAAGGATAGTGAAGAAAATGAAATATTAGATTTGGCTTTATTGAGCTTAGAGCTCTATTTAGCAGACACGAAACCAGAAGTTACACTCCTGATAGAAGGGAGGGAAGTCAGATTCTTGTGTGACTCAGGGGCATCACGGACCCTGATACATCCCTCCAAACTGCCAGAGAATTCAGAGTCACCTGATTACATATTAGTGAAAGCAGCTAATGGACAGCTGTATCGGGAGCCCCTCTCCCATAATATTGTGATAACTGATCCTGTTTCAGGATTGACCCAGAAAAGTAAAATTGTTGTTTCTGAAAAATGCCCAGTAAACCTCTTGGGCAGAGACCTTATGCAGCTATTTGGTATAGCAGTAGTTCCGACTATGCAGGGTATGGAAGCACAGTGACAAACTGATACTTTTGCAGTGCAATCGGAGGGTGAAACGCACTATCGGTACAGCCAGGACTTGGTTACGACTGGTCCAGGGGCGGTGACCGAAGAGTTGATGAACGTAGCCATCAGCAAGTTCCCCTCCCTTGACATTGATAAACAGCATTTGTTGCACTGTACTCTGTATTATTGTAACACACCACGACCTGATAAGGAATATGAGCAAGAATTGTTTAGAAATCGTGCAAACAGATTGGTATTACGTAATCTGTACTGGCACACAGAAGGGAACAGTGTAGCCAGCTGTTCATTGCCCCAGGAGTTCTTTGCACTCTAGAAATCTAATTGATTACCACATGTTAGCTTAACTAAGGACAAGAACGTAAAATGAGTAGACTTAGGAGAAAAAGTCACGAGATGGGAAAAACAGACAGAGTTAGAACTGTCAGAACAGGGAATACAAATGCAGAAGCTGAATTGGATAACTCAGACACACCCAGCTGTACACTTGCAGTCTAGCAAGGACAGCTGATTAGCACTCCTATTGAAGGAGGAAGAGAATGCCTTACAGAATATACCAGAAAATCTCTGGTCAACAGGAAAATCAGATATAGTAACTGGTCCTGCTGTACAAATAAGTCCTACAATGCCAAAGTCAGCATTTAGACCACAAAAGAGACAGTATCCCTTAAGAAAAGATGCAGAGGTAGGAACCAAACTTATTATAGCAGCTTTACTTAAGGAAGGGGTGCTGGTGGAATCTCCTGATTCACCATGTAATACACCCTTATTTCCTGTTAAGAAAGTGAATGGAGAGTGGCGTATGGTCCAAGATTTACAAGCTATAAATGATGCAGTAATACCAAGGGCACCTACAGTGCCAGACCCACACACCCTGTTGAATGATTTAAAACCTCAACAGAAATATTTTTCTGTGGTAAATATCAGCAATGCGTTCTTTTCGATACCGATACACCCTGACAGTCAGCACTGGTTTGCATTCACATTTCAGGGGAAAAGGTATACATATACGCGACTACCACAGAGGTTTTGTGAAAGTCCAACAATATTCTCACAAGAAATGGCAAGCAACTTGGCGGGGTTTACCCACCAAGAGGTAGTCAGATTTTGCTTTATGTTGATGATATCCTGCTGGCGTCCCCCACCCCGCAAGATTGTAAAGAAGAAACTATAGCGCTATTACAATTTTTAGTCACTGAAGGACATACAGTAAACAAAAATAAACTGCAGCTTTGGAAAAAACAGGTTCAATACCTAGGATATGTAATATCCAAGGAAGGTAGGACATTAGATGAGGACAGAAAAATAGCGATTTTGCAAGCACCAAAACCCACTACCAAGAAGGAAATGATGTCCTTCCTGGGTACAACTAATTTTTGTCGGAGTTGGATTCCAAACTATGCTTTGGAATCTGCACCGTTGACTAACCTGATTTATAAAAAGCCTATGGCAGCACAGGATTTGCTACAATGGACACCAGAAGCAGAATCTGCTTTCTGCAAACTGAAACAGTTAATAGCGTCCTCATTAGTTTTGGGATTACCAAACTATCATAAACGTTTTTTCCAAACTGTAGATTATAAGCAAGGTTATATGACATCAGTGTTAACATAGCAGCATGGGGACAAGCAACGCCCTATTGCTTATTATTCATCAAAACTGGACCCAGTGGCATGGTCTTTACCTCACTGTGTACAAGCAGTAGTTGCAGCTGCAATGGCAGTACAGGCTTCGGCCTCAGTAGTGTTGTTCCACCCTCTCACATTGAGAGTGCCTCATGCAGTCGCAATTATTTTACTGCAAGAGAAGGTAGCATATCTTTCCCCTGCTAGGCATCTTTCCTGTATGACTATATTGTTGAGCCAACCTCATATGACAACTGAACGATGTACGACTTTGAACCCTTCAACCTTGCTCCCAACCCCTGCAGATGGCACATCACACAGCTGCCTGCAGGTGATTGAGCAAAAGACACTGCCAAGAAAAGATCGTACGGATGTTCCCTTGGACAATGCCGAGGTGACATACTAAGTGGACGGCTCGTGCAAAAGGGGTCCTGCAGGACAGAACCTAGTAGGATATGCAGTAGTTTCTGATAATGACATTATAGAAGCGAAATCTTTACCACATAGTTTATCTGCACAGGCAGCAGAATTGATTGCCTTGACACGGGCATGTACCTTAGCAAAGGGTAAATGTGTGAACATTTTTACTGACAGCCGGTATGCTTTTTCTACTGTACATGTTTTTGCGCAACAGTGGAAAAATCGAGGAATGATAACATCTACTGGCAAACCAATCAATCATGCACAGTTTATTTTAGATCTTTTAGAATCTATTCAGTTACCTCAGAAAGTAGCTATTTGTAAATGCATAGCTCATACCAAGCAACAGGATAGGATTTCAAAATGTAATGCGAGAGCGGATACAGCTGCAAAGCAGGCAGCTTCAGAAGTATTTCTTTTGAATGAAGAATTACAACCCTCGGAGATTTTAGACTTAGAAATGTTAAAGACAATGCAGACACTTACTATGCAAGCTGAAAAACAAAGATGGGTAAAACGAGGTGCAATTCTCGAAAAGGGGCTGTACATCTCTAAAGAAAGAAAACCGATATTGCCGTCTAATTTGTTTAGATATGCAGCTTTGTTGAGTCATGGGCAGTGCCATGTCTCAACAGGGGGGAATGGCACAGCTGGTGAACCAAGTGTTCACAACGTATGGATTTACAAATTACTCTAAAAAATTTGGTTCGCTATGCCACATCTCTAATAAACATCATGCACAAGGGGCGTTAAAGCCCAAGCAAGGGAGTTTCCCTACACCACCATATCCGTTTCATACTATCTGTATGGATTTCATAGAGTTGAATAAATGTGAAAATAAGAAGTATTGTCTTGTCATTGTAGATATGTTTTCCAGATGGGTGGAAGCCTTTCCGACTAAAAATTCAGATGCTATAACTGTGGCCAAAGTTCTTGTTAAAGAAATCATCCCTAGATTCGGCATTCCGGAAAGGATCTACAGTGACAACGGCACGCACTTCGTAAATTAGACCATACAGCAGTTAAGTAAACATTTTTGTATTTCCCTAAAGAATCACTGTGTGTATCACCCTCAATCAGCAGGGCTAGTAGAGAGGCATAATGGGATTTTAAAGAGTAAGCTAAGAAAATTAGTAGCAGAAACGCAGAGAAACTGGGTGTACTGTCTGCCCTTGGCGCTGTTGAGCATGAGAACTGTTCCGAATGCAAAAGGATTGACTCCTTTTGAAAAGCTCTTTGGAAGGGCTTACTATATACCTCAGTGGAAATCTCTCATGCCCGCAGACCAGGAAGCTGACAGTACATTAGTAGAGTATATGCATAATTTGTTAAATTCTAAACATTTGTTGCAGTTAAATTCTGTTTCAGATAAAGAATGAACCAGACCGTCAGAAGTGGCAGTGCCCCCTGGAGCATGGATTTGCTGAAGGTAGTTAAGAAGAAAAACTGGGCGTCTCCGAAGTGGGAAGGTCCATATCAAGTGCTTTTGTCAACACCCACTGCAGTTAAAATTGCAGAGCGTTCCTCCTGGATCCACCTGACGCACTGTAAATTAGTTAAAAACTTTGAACTGGACAAAAATCTTGTTACATGCCAAGAGCAAAAATGATAGAGTCCAGAAGAAACAGGAATGCAGAACAACCCTTTCCTCAGAAGTATTGTACAATCATCCTGTTAACTGTACTAGTGACAATAATCTTTTTGTTGTGGCCTTTTCTTTTCCCAGCCACACAGACTGAACTGAATAAATGTGAAGCGTTACTCATAAACTGGCATCCAAACTTTAACACTTACCAGGCAATTAAATATGTGCATGCTGAGACTTTCAATGTTTCGAATTGCTGGATTTGTACAGCATACGGGGGGTTATTGATGACTACGGTCCACCTAGGGGTCAATGAGACCTGGGAGAACTTGATTTATGATACCCCAACCATTACAGCACAAGATAAAATAGCATTGCACTTGTCTGTTCCACAAAAGGGAACTGTGTTTTTATAAAAATGATACTGTTCGGGTGGGTTGGAGCAATTGCAATGTGACTGTTCCTTATAGAGGTTACACTAAAGGTAACAATGTAGATCTTTATTGTAATACAAACTATGATTCATTTCTTGGATTGATGCACAAAACATTTGATGAGGTAAAACATAATTCTGTTCTTTATAAACAGCTGTCTACAACTGATAGAAAAATGTTTCATGCAGGGCGAGTGTATATTCATAGCAAGGTTACTACTAAAGTAGAGGACTGTTATTTTGTGTGTGGCAGAAAGGCATACAAATGGTTACCTGAGAACTGGTCGGGCAGTTGTTTTTTGGGTTACCTGGTTCCGGCCATACGACACACTGCAGTTTTGCCTCATGGGAAAATTCAAAATGTCCGAGAGGTCGTCAAGAAACCTGTAAATCCAGTGGGACAAATCGATGTGCGATTGGAAAGACCATTACTCTCTAGGCAAAGGACTGACACACATGGACTTGAGTGATAGCGTTATATCGTGGGCAGGAATATTACCAGCATATGGAGCAGTGAAATTGATCTGGGAGCTGAGAAAACTGTCAAAACTTCGCAAAGTAATGAGCAATGCAACTTTTTCTGCTCTCGAATTAGTGACTGATGAACTGAATGCTATGAGAACTGTAGTGCCTCAAAACCGCATGGCTCTCGACTTCACCCTAGCGGTGAGAGGTGGTACACCTGCGCTTTAATCCAAGAAGAATGCTGTTCGTATATTCCTGACCATAAACAAGAGATAGACAATCATCTTGAGGTAATTCAGCAAGTGTCGGCCATGACCAAACCAGGCCCAAACCCACTGACGGACTTTTTCCAGAAATGGTTTGGGGGGTGGGGTACCATCCTAATGAACATCCTGATTGCCATTTGTGTAGGTATGCTCCTACTGGGAGTATGTGTTTGTTGTGATATCCCCTGCATGAAAAGACTGGTTAAAGACCTAATAGACATTTCGGTTTCTGAAACCTTATATCAAAGTACTGAGTTTGAAGAACTGTTAAAAGACTGAAAATGCTTTCATAAGTTTAAACTGAATGACTCTCTTAACCGCAAATCCTGAGTGGAAGAGGTTAGGAGAAGAAAACAAACTGTTTATTTTGAAAGTAGAATAAAAGTATTAATAGGGGGAAATGTTAGAAAAATATATATTAATGTGTGTATTAGCAATATGCTTAGTGCATTTAGAGCTTGAAAAGGGTTAACACATTTATTCTATTTCATACTGCATAAATCTGTACAAACTGCAGTTGCTTTCTGACCTCGTACTGTTAGCTAAAATCTTGCTTGTGCCTTAGAAATTTACTGAGAAGCAGGTGATTTCTGCTTGCGTTAGGAAAATAATGAATAGAACAATACTACTTGTATGAAGCTTAGACAAGAAGTTCCGCTGTGCCATGAGAAAATACACAGCTGTAGACATTATAGATAATTAGTACAAAGCCTGCTTGAAAATATGAACTGCAATCAGCATTTGCTTGTATCTGTATTAGAAGAGTACCTTGAAATGTAACACTGTACAATAGAAGCTTGTAAACGGATTAATAGTCACCAAGGCCAGGTTGTTTTTCTGAAAAGTTTCTCACAAATCTACTCATGTCAGCAGGAAATCTGAGTAACATCTGCTGTAGAACAATACTGGAAGTTGTGTTTGATTATGTCAGCTTAGAAGGCCATGTCTTGTAAAATAGTATAAGAATGAAAATACCTCCTGTTAGTAGTTAAACAAATCCTAGTATTTGCATGTTTTTGTCTCCTTGCTGCAAGTAAATTAAAGTGCCTTAACTGAACCTTATGTGTATTGGTCTTTGAAGTTTTTTCCTTTGACAGTTTCTCATAAATTAACTGATTAAAATTCACATTACTAGTATGCATAACTTCCTGAAGTACAAATGAACTACTTTCCTGACTAATGTCATCCCTGTTCATTGCAATACTGCACATCACTACAGAAAAAAATGTTCCCTCTCCTAATATTATGCATATTGACTATTAATGCATACTGCAAAATAAGCAGTATATTATTTCCATTTAAAATGAGATAAAATTCACATTAAAAATGTATTAAGAATGATGTTAATTTACATCCTCATCTCCACAAACTTTTTAATAGTTGTTTGCTTGACAATAAAAAAAATGTTTTTTTTTTATATTACATCATTATGGCAGAATTTCCCCAAGTTGACAATGGTACCATTCAAATGCCCTTGGGACAGTGGCTTTGCAATCTTCATATCTCCAACATAGAAAAACCTCTTACAACCTATATGCCATCGGTCTAAAATTAAGTCTAGGCTTACCTACTGTCACTAACTAGAGTTCACAGTCAGTTACAGCACAACACGTGTCCCTTACCTCCATGGCATTTACATTCACCCAACACTCGACTCTCAATAACTGACCGGAAATATAGTAGCAGGGAAAGACTGAGACAAAAAAAGAAAAGAACAAAAATACTCATAGATAAGATTACAAAACATTTTTCAGTTCCATTCTTGCTTACCTCCACAAGACCAAGCACTGGCTCCTGTTTGAAGAGCTCATGTCAGCTTACTACTCCTCCTGCTTTGTCCTCCAGACAATAACCCGTATTTCTTTTTCTAACCAAAATATTCAAACTCTCATTCTGGTTTGCCTCACTATTATGTAGCACACCTCCAACTCATATCTGGGGGATTTGATCTTGCAGTAACAACTTCTGTTTATGAAGCAGATCCATATGGTAGCAACTCAAAGCTTGGTTTAAGGTGGGGAGCTGTCTGTTTTGCAAATGTTAAAAACATCTTCATTACTCTCCTCTTTCATACTCACTTCCACATTCTATCCCCATAATCCTTTTAGATTATGACACACTGGGCTGTACCTCCATTTCTAAAGGATACCATGCTGCTTCTCTTAAATCTACTTACTAACTACTGTACATCCATGCAAAGCTGCCTAGGTAGCTGAGTCAAGCCTTTGCCCTGTTTATCAAACTCTCCACATCAGTTTCCATGGTTCATCGTAGAAAGATACAAATAGTAATCTCTAGCATGAGAACTTTATCACTTTAAGCGAGCCAAGCCTTTGCCCTGTTTATCAAACTCTCCACATCAGTTTCCATGGTTCATCGTAGAAAGATACAAATAGTAATCTCTAGCATGAGAACTTTATCACTTTAAGTGCTTTAGTTACAAAAAACATGTGTAACCATACTAGTAAAATTTATAAATAACTTGCTTTGGCCAATTGTCCATTGGCTCTGCCTATCCAGACTTCAACATCAAGGCAATTGGCTCTGCCTATCCAGACTTCAACATCAAGGCAATTTGGCAATTTATTTTCTGTTTCCAGTTTCTCTTTCAAGTCTCTAATGCCAATTTATTTCCAGACACTGTACTTTTTCCCCAAAAGACACAGCCACACAAAGTTTGAGCCATCTGCTATTACAGACTACATTAGAGCTGGAAAAGAGAATGCAAGACTTAGATTCAGATAAAACTGGTCTCTCCAAGAAAGTAGTCCTCCTTTAACAAATCCCAAAACTACAGTTTTAAATGTCAGGGGATGTTCGTGTTGGGACCATACAGATTTTAGCTACCACTGAATATTTCTCATGTGGAGTACAGCTACAGAATCATGAGTATCATAGATGCCATGAATCATAAAATCCCGTGAAATTCCCTTGCTGAAGTCCTTGATTGAGGGGAAAAGAATAGATCTAGCTATAGATCAACTTATTCATGTGGGAGAAAAGCTCTTTGAACAGATGTATCCAGAGGACACCCCAGGAATACTTTTCTGAGGGACAGAAAAATACAAGTTTTTCAAATGTTCGCCTGAAAACCCAGTCTGCAAAGGACAGCTATTACCCAAGTGACAGATTCCTAGCACTTTGAAAAAGATTCTGGAAAGATAAGCAAGTCATTTAAATATGGAAAAATGTGAATACCTTGCAGTTTGGAAAATGCTTGGTTGGAGATAAATAGTTGGAGTCTTGCACTGCTACAAGGATGTTCATATACAGTAATGCAGGAAACAGTGTAGTCTAGACATAAAATTTTAAGAAACATTTGAAATATGTGGGTATTGGAATGTGATGATAAGCATCCTTTAAATCTAAAGTTACCAAAATCTGAAAGGGAATAAATGGCAAGACATAGCATTTTGAACTTTCACAAACTGGAGAAATGAAAGATCTAGGACTGGTTTCCATAAAGCTTCTTTCACTGCTACCAGAAACATCCTTGAACAAAAAACTTTTCCCTGCAAGACAAAGAGGGACATGTTAAATTACCCAGAGAACCAGCAGATGCTGAATCACAGTGGGAAATAAAGATGTTTAATTTGGTGGATGGGGAGAAATACCCTGATAAGGAGGGTCTATATCGCCACATCAAATGATGATAAGTTCGAACAAATCCGAAAACCCTAAACAGCGAACTCACAGAACAGCGATTTTTTTTCACAGGGAAAAAAATCGTTGCTCCGTGAAAAAAAAAAACAATCACAACTTTAAAACAAACTGAAGTGGGGAGCTTTGCCCCCCACCCCCACCCCACATCCCCCCTACTTAAACATACAAACTCCAAGATTGCACAACAGTGAAGGAAATAGCAAAGCCCCAAAGATGGCCCACCTAACTTCCACCACATAACTTTGTGGTTTAGGGCTTTCGGACTTTTCGGTTTGAACAAACGGCTTTCAAACTTATCACCATTCGTTGTGGTGATATAGACCCCGATAAGGAGGTAGGGATTCCCATTGCCATCTCTAGCCCTGATGGATAACTCTCAGAACTCATTTGTTTGAGATTATCTGTTGCCAGAGAAACCGTGAACCAGATTTTGAGGAAGTTAATTCCTAATTAAATAGGGCTGCCAGTGGGGGTGGGTGCTACATTTTGTAGATAGCCATTTTGACTTGTTGGACTTTTTTTTTTCTGGGAGGCTCTCATCTTCTTTTTACAGCCTTCATACCATGGTTTTTGAAAGCTTGCTTGCCTGAAGTTTGTTGAGACTGCTTATTTTGCCTTTTATAAAACGATCCAGAATTAGCAACCAAACCTTTAGCAACCTTGGAGAAGGAAAGCTAAAAATATAAGTCACCCCCTGAATCATCATATTTTCAAGGCCTCAGAGGGAGATGATCCAAATACAACCTCCCTATCAAGGGGAGAATTCAAAATTTCAACTTTTATATCGTCATGCAAGTTTTAAAAAGATAAATATGCAAATGCTTTCATAACAGACACAGTAGCTGATACACTGGAAAAGACATCAGATGAGTCATAAGGACACTTCAAAGAATGTTTGGTTACTTCAGAAACAAAAGGTGATAAGAGCATTTAGAAAAGATTTGCCACAGATGAAGGAAAGGTATCATTATGTTCCTCAAAGTCTCAAAAGAAGCAAGCAAAACTTTAATGTGGGAGCTTGATAAAAAAAATCTAAAAAGGAGTAGCAGAAGATTTCACTGTTTTCCTAACTCTATGAAAAGCCTCCTCATCCTTGTCAGAGGGAGTGGGAATTAGCATTTGCTAAATGTTTATTGCAAAAATGTGAAAAAACAGTTCATTGCAGAGTCAGATCTGGGATTAGAAAACAAGTATTTGTAAAACTGAGGACTTTATGCAATCTATCTTCCTTGTTAGGGGTACAGGCTGGCTGTTAGGCATCCTCCAAAGCTAGAAGTACAGGAGGAAGAGCAGTAGGCTGAGGAAATTCCAGGTGTAATAAAGCATGATATGTTTTCTGATTCATTATAGAGATGGTTTTAGAAAAGGAAAATTCTAAATAGGGAAAATAAGAAGAAATATTCTCCTCAGAATCAAAATATGGCTTGGAACAAACTTCCACTACAAATTTGATTACTAAATCAACCAAAACAATTCAAAGCAGCTGCTAAAGAACACTTAAAACCTCTCTGGTCCTGCTTCTCTACT
Source organism: Protopterus annectens (assembly GCF_019279795.1). Lineage (NCBI taxonomy): Eukaryota > Metazoa > Chordata > Ceratodontiformes > Protopteridae > Protopterus > Protopterus annectens. The sequence goes on along the minus strand of NC_056729.1, from coordinate 1,230,462,186 downwards.
CACCCACCATAAACTGCCCCCTATCCTTAAACCGCTCATTAAATTGACCACTAACCTTAACTCTTATCTTCTACACTCTTACGGTTTTTATCACTTCTCCCCCATGGCCTTGTCAACTGCTTTCTTTCAAACCATGATTTCCTAAGCTTCAGCTTAACTTATTTATCCCCACCAAACATTTACCTGAAATTAACTAATGCTCATATTGCAGTAAGACTATACTGTAGGAATATGCCTTATCCACATGCCTGATTTTAATGATGACTTGTAAATATTGGTTTGCTTGACATTAATGCTGTTAATACGTCTCAAATGATTGACTCTGTCATCCTTTTTGGAATACTTGCTTCTGTATTTTTTAATATTGTATTGCATAATGTTTTGGAGCCTTTCTCCCCGGGCCCCCAGTGAAAAAGGGCTACTTTAGGTCAGTCAGACTTTTCCCAGTCAACAAATGTAAAATAAATAAATAAATATGTTGCCTGAGGAGAAATAACTGAATTTGTTCCCTTCATTTCTTTTCCCTGGTCATCTCATTGGGAATCTTCAGAAACAGAAGGAATTTTTTTTCTCAGTAAAATTAGAATGTGAAGTGTTAAGAGTCTGAGCTAAGCTCAATAAACCTTCCCTGTCTAGGGAAACAGAGACAGGGGAAGACAAATGTTTAACTTTCTGCTTCTTTTTACTAGAAATATCCACATAAGCAGTCTGATTCATGTTAGTGATATCATCTTGTCCAGCCAGGCAAATAAGCATTCCCTGTACCTTCCTCTGAGACAAGCAAGAGTGGTTTTCCCATGCCCACAGATGATGACAATGCAACGGCTGCAGAGGACATGCCTAACCCCTAGTCCATGGTGGCTGAAGGGACTACACCAGAGGAAAGCAGGGAAAAAGATGAGTGGTCTGAAGAACCTGAAATGGCAACTGTAGGGTTATCCATCTGTGGCTGAGGGAAAACAGCTTGCTGAACTGGCAAAAGCTGTTTAGAAATAGTCTTTTTCTGAAAGAAGAAAGAACCATGTACCAAACTTCTACAAAATAGAGCCACATTCATGGAACCGGGAGAGATAGTAAAATTTAATGGCTCCAACTTAACCCCACCTCCACCCCTAGCTGCCCCCAGGAAATACCATGTAACATAATCCCTCAACTACCAGCAAGGAGTAAGTTTTAGATGTACTCTCCAAGGCCAAAATACAGCTTCAATGGGTCCCCAATAATATCCCAGAATAGCCTGAAATATGACTTATCTGAGTCACTTTTGTCACTATTCAGCTATAGCCTCCATACAGGCTTAGTGCCATGTGAATGGATAAATGCAATGTTCAATGCTTTCTACAAGAGTGAAACATCAACTGATCCCAGGAACTACAGACCCATTAGTCTTTCTATGCTCCTATGCAAAGACATGGAAGAATTATCGTGGAAGTGATTAACAATGTCAGAGGAAGCCTTCAGACAATGGACTCAACCCAGTTTGGCTTTGTCAATGGCAGGTCATGTCATAGGAAGCCTTCGTACACTCGACCCAACACAGTCTGGCTTTGTCAACGGCAGGTCATGTCTACCGAACCTGGTGCACCTCTGAGAGGGTCACCAAGGTAATGGATGAGGGTAAAATGGTGCATACTACCTACCTTGAACTAGCTAAGGTCTAGAACTCACTGGATATCTAGCTCATTCACAGACAGGACTCAAGAATTTAGGATTGGAGAGACCACCTCCACAAAGAGGATGGTCACAAATATGGTCCCCCAGGGCTCTGTGCATTTATTTTTCGGAAGTCAAGGCCCATGTTAAGGGCCTCTGGCTTGCCATGTTTGTGGATGACTGCAAGCCACGAGCAATCACAGACCCCCCCCCCCAAATACTAACATCTAATAAGAAGGTCTAACACAGAGAAATGACTTGTGCCAATGCCACAGCCTGAAACTCAATACCAAGAAATGCATAATAGTACCTTTTTGGAAGTTGGCCACTCAGGGAAACTACCTTGTGGATGAAACACCCCTAAAAGTAGACACAGTAGTCCGGGATTTGGGGACTAATTTAGATAGTAACCTGGCTTGGTTTTTGGCTAACGTGTTTTAAAGAAAATCACTCTATGCCACTCAACTTATAAGTAGGGACATGGCATCTAGGTCTAAGTAAGTCCTTGTGCCAGTGTACTCTGCCCTTATCAGACCCAGCACTGAGTACAACTCAAAAAACTTACTTTTTCAGTGATGTAACTAAAACTACACTTGCCACTAATTATCTCCTTCCCACACTTCTTTAAGGTGCTCCCATTTTCACTAACCTCCAGGCTTCACAAAAATTAAAACTTGAACAATGCTATAACAAAGTTTCTAAATTTGCAGCAAATACCTCTTTCAGAACCCATCAATGTATAGCACTAAAAAGCCTAAATTGGTTAGAACTGCCTCATCACCTAACATATACACAACTTCTTATAAAATTATTCAGCATCCCATCTACCTGTCCCGCACTAAAACAATTCTACACAACTACGTTCCCAGTTGCTCATGATCCAGTGACCAAAAACTCCTGTCTACAAACCTATCAAATCTGCTGCGCATTTTCTGTTCTTGTACAAGGTTCCTAAGGCCTAGAACTCATTACCTGTATCCGACAGGTCAATACCCTGCCTTCCATCTTTCAACTCCACTCTGACAGACTTCCTATCTAAACTCTGGCTCTGTTCTTACTCAAAATCAAGATAAACCATATCCCTTAAATGTGAACAAGTACCTTTTCATGCCTTATTACTCTCCCTTCTTCACTTACTTCCTTACTTCTATCAAATTCTCTTCCCTAACCTTCTCTCTAAATATACCATGAGCCTATTTTTCCCTCACCTCATATTGCAATTCCTGTTTGTATTAGACTAACTTACCTTTAATTTCTCTACAACTGTCTAAAATTTCTCTAAATATTAAATGATTATCATATAAATTGTAGCTATTCTTAACCAATGTTTTTATATTATGTCTAATACATTATAATTCTTTAAACTGCAGATGCTTTTGTTTTATTTTTAAAGATTTTAAAATTGTTCTTAAAATGTTTTGTAATAATTTGGAGCTTTTTCCCAGGGCCTCTGTTGAAAATGGGCTTCTATCCAGTTAATTAATTAACACCCCCTTTGGTATGTACCTGACCAAGCACATACAATAACTGGAACATCCACAGAGATTCCTCACAAAGAAGAATGCAGGGTGTAAACAATGTCCTATGCAGATCACCTAAAAGTCTTTTCTCTACAGTCTTTCCTATAGACTGCTGAGAAGCAATTTATACCTGGAATACAAAGTTTCCTTGGATCCTGCTTTGATGGACTTTTTCAATATCCACAAAATGAAGAGCACCAGAATTACTACATTTAAGCTTTGGTTATAATTTAAACAGGACATGTTGGAGGGACAGATATGTATCTCAGAAAATCCCCATTCTCTGGAATAGGCTTCCAATCCATGTGAAGCAGAGCCCTTCCCCAAGCCTATTCAAGCACATTCTGGACCAGTGGATGGGAAACTGGAAATTCACCAGAGTCTGACACCTATATCTATGATGGACAGAGGCAGCGGATAAATCATGTTCCAATAGACACCCCTTAAAAACAACCTCTAAGGTAAAATAGCCCATGGGATACATTTGGTTTGCATGGCTAGGCCTGTAAATACCACCATGATGTGCCTGTGCTACTCCCCTTTTCCTTTATCCCTGCTGTTCTGCTGAATATCAGTCCTGAAATCATTTCTGGGAAATTCACATGCGCGTTTCTTTTCAAATGTGTCTCCTGCACAATTACTATTTGTACTCTGCATTTCTTAAGTTAATTGAATCCTCTTTCCTTTTTGTCTATACCCATAAGGCCATTTACATTCCAAGATACTATAGACAGATTAGCCATTATGATTAAAAGCTATTGCTCCCACTCATTCATAACAGTTTTTTTGAATGTGTATTTCCAGCTTTTGTCTTAAATGCACACACTAATGTTTGGCAGACTGGTCTTTTATGTAGTAGTTTCTTCTCATCTCTATTTGAACCCATGTCATATTTCTCATGACTTTTTTCTTTAATGTAAACTGTCAAGTAAAAAACTAAATATATTTTCAGAACACCCCATTCCCTATTAACCTGGAACAACCACACAAAACTATGTACATTTTCCACAAATGAAGTTTAACCAAGCATATAGATGCAATTACCCCAGATTAGCTTATGTCTGTAAGTGCAGCTGTCAATCTAAAATTAAAGTTACTTGTGGTAAAGTGCATGTTACAGTCTATGTTTTCACTGCTCTCTGTTCTTTTCTTATCTCTGTTCCCTTGCAGAAGTGTAAAACGGTTTCATGTTTTCAGAAAACACTGACTTTTGGTCCTAAGAAAAGCCAGCTACCTTTAAATAAAAGTACATTATACACTGTTCTATCAAATGCATTAAAGTACTAAGGGTGCTGGGGAGGCTATCTTTATTCACTTCCCATAATTGCAGACCATTTTTCACTGAACTGCTTATCATTGTACCTTTAAATTTTGCATTTTTCTCAGCAAATAATGCTCAGAAATGCCATGATTAATTGCTTACACTTGCAGACAGCCTGCCTCTGTGTAAAAGTATTCAGCAATAATTTAAAAAAATAGCCAACGACTTTAGTGCATGAAGGACTCTCTTGTAAATTTCAGAATGCACATAATTCCCCTGACTAACTACTTTAACCTGCAGACTTCTTCTGTCTCAATGAGAACATTTGCTAATGCAAAAAAAAAAAAAAAAAAAAAAGAAAAACAAGCTAATATCTTTGCAGATGCAAGAAGCCTAACATTTTTCATTGCTTTCATCATTCTGTCTTTTTTCAAGCTTATATGATTACAAGATATACTTCTTTATAGCTTAAGCCAAGGGCATTAATCTACACATTCACCCTTATAAAAAACAAGGGCAAATGATCTTAATTCTATTCATAATGCACATTTATATCCCAACCTTGCCCCAGCATCTCAAGATCATAGCATTATATTAAATTACTTCACAAATGTGACTGATGCTTTATAATCTCGTATTTATTCACTAATTTCAGTGTTTCTCGTATTTATTCACTAATTTCAGTGTTCCTGGTCTTCATTTCCCAGGATTAGACTCTGGTTGAAGTCCAAGGTACTCCTGATTTTTTTAGTCAATTCCTATGCTTTTTTCTGTCACTCAACCATTTTCCTTTATAACACTGATTGATAAACGAATATGCAGAGTAGTAGAAAGTAAGATGGCAGATGAGCAGTTTGGATTCAGATCAGGATGCAGCAAAACTGACCTGATATTTGCAGTGAGACAGATATTTGAGAAGTGGCTAGAGATGAGCTACATGTCAAGCAGAGTGCCTCCTTGGTCCTCTTCAAAAGGAACTTTGACGACTGGAAGGGAGATAGGAAATTTAGCCTGGGGATCACATCAGTCACCCTGCTAGACAGGGGTCCAGGGAAGTAAATATTGTGGGAAGAAATAGCCAGGGAATTGTTATGGCTAGGCTTGTACAGGCCCTAGGGCCAATAGCCTAGTACCAACCTATGAACCTATGAGGAAAGAGTCCAATATGGGCATTCCTAGACTTGGAGAAAGCATATGACATAGTCCCAAGAAAGCAGTCCTGTGGTGGTTCACAGTCCCAGAAACATTGGCAGTATTAGTGCAAGATATGTAGGACTCAATGACTCAAGTACGAACAGTGTTTGCTGTAACAGATGGCTCCAAGTGGGAGGGTGTGTATCAGGGTTTAGCTCTGAGCCGAGTACTGTTCATACTGCTGTTCAACTACACTAGCGAAGAGGTCGGAGAGGGCAGATCAACAAAGTTGCTGTATGCAGATGAAGTGGCATTGCAGCCAGACTTTAAACAAGAACTTCAACAAAGGATAGGGGAGTGGAATGCAAAACTGAAGACACATGGGATGAAACCTGAGTACAGATGATACAGTGGTAATGACAGCAAATGGGGGAAATCAGAAAAAGCTGAGAATTGAGATAAGACAGGAAAATAGTGGAACAAGTTAACTTCAAATATCTGGGAGTGCTGATTGAGGAGAAGGGAAGTTCAAATGGGGTCAAAGGTAGAGTCAGAGGGGCTGCAGCCAACTGATGCAGAGTTTCAGGTGTAGTGTACAATAGAAGAATTCCAAAGAAGTTGAAAAGTAAAGTGTACAAAACAGTGGTGTGACTAGTACTACTGTATGGTAGAGAAGCCTGGGTAGTACAGGCAGAGCAATAGAGGAAACCAGAGCTGATGGAGATGAAGTGCCCGAGATGGGTGGTAGGATGTAAACTGTGGGACAGATGAAGAAATGAGGACATAACAGCAGAAGCCAAAGTATCTTCAATTGCAGAAAAGGTCAAAGAGAACAGATTACAGAGATTTGAGCACATGTGCAGAAAAGCAAAAGACAATCTGAGGGAAGAAGATTTGGGACAGGCAGGAAGAAGGCAAGAAGAAATGAGGCATCCAGCAATGATATGAATGGATTGTTTGAGACAAGACCTGTGACAGTCAGGCATGAATATGGAAGAACGCAGGAGAATGGCATTGAATAGAGAGAAGGCAACAGCTGACAAGACACCCTGACCCCATGCAGAAAAATAACGGCGTTGATGACAAAAATTGGAAAATAATTCACTGGCAAAGTCTTGCTATGATCTTTATTATCACAAGAATGAGAAGCAGAGTCACCTTCTGTTTGCTGTCTCACTTTTGTTAGATAAACTTTTTATTTCCTCCTTAACCTATTCAGCACCAACAAATGTCTTTGATCCAGCAGGAAAAAAGTACTCTGAAGACAGGTAGATACAGAAGCGTGAATCTAACCCCTGCCTCTTGACACTCCCTGATTACTAGGATAAATTTGCTTTTCTTTTGCCTGGTGTACAGTGAAAAAAGCATTTTCCGCAAGTACTCTGCTGTCTCCAATTTTTAATACTTTGCTCTTCTGCCACAGTTTTGTCAGGATCAACATTTTCTGCTGGTACAATTCTATCTTTACTAATATGTCTGTTTTATTATGGCCAGGTTTAGGGCATACACTCAATGTGCCATTTCAGTTAAATCCTGTTGTGGAACACCAGTCCAGTTCTTTATTTGTACTTTCATGTTCGCCACATTTCTTTTTTACAGGCAGCCAGGAAGCGTACTTACTAGCCAGAAACCAAATTTTAACCAAATAACAGTTTCAATGGCAGTCCTTTTTCTGTTTGTGTTTTCACACTAAGACAGCTAAAATGAAGCTGCTGATTAGTGTGTAGCCATCCTGGAAGTTACTAATTTATTGCAGTAATATTTTGTAAACTGTAGCATTCAAATAAACCATCAACATGAATGTAATATTTTTTGGTGTTCCTTTTCCTAAAACTGATGCAGACCTTCATTAGGTTGGTAGACCTTTTGTTCTTTAGCATCTGTAGTTGGAGCATAAATTTATCACTAATGCTGAATTACCTTGAAGTCTGATTGAGCTCACTCTCTCATTTTTGGGTTGAAACCAAACACCGATTTATTTTTACATACTTTTAGTAATGAGGGCTACTTCTTCTACAAGATTCTTTTCCACAGTAGAAAATTATGATATAAAATGACCCGATTCTTATCCATTGTGATTCACTGCTTCTCAAGATGTTAATGTTTATGCTTGTCATCTCATCCTTAACCACTTAAAGTTTACTTTGGTTTATAGTTATTAAATACCAGGCAACAGTGATCTAACAATGTATATATAGTTCTTTGCAGCAATGGACTTTCCTTGTTTTCTTCTCTGAGTACCTCAGAAGATAGAAATCCTTTTGGCTTTAATCAAGCTGCATCATACACTTTAGCACTGCTCATACTTAACCTCTGCTCTTCCTTAGTGGTATGTTAAAAAGAAAAACACCTAGATCTGATAGCATTAATATAAAATCTATAAATCAACTTCCACCAACTTCACAATTAGGTTAACTCAGTCTTGGCCACTTTTTTTCTCAGATGATGATGATCCAGACGTCCGCCCCTAAACAATTTGAAGATTAAGGTGTTACTCTAAGTAAATATAATCGCTGGATGCTAACTACTGTTTAAATAAATCTGTTTTGCAAAAGGTTTTGTCAGTTGAATATTGTCCCAAATAAACTCCCTATTTGCTGTATCCAGGACCGTTTGTAAGCTTCTGAGCCCCCCAAGCCTTTCTGTGTTGGAGGGAAGCCTTCTAGCTTATCAGTGGGAGTGGGAGTGGTAAGCATTAAGTAACCTGTCTACCACATAAGGAGTGGTTCTGGCCCAGAATTTGTAGTTATTGGCCGTTTGGGCGGTCTTCCATCTCTCTCAACTTTCTGATTTGAAGGCCTGCATTTGCACTTGTTTCTGTCCTGTAACTCCTGGGCCCATCTCATTTTCTCACTCAAAAAAAAAAAAAAAAAAAATTATCTGCTTTTACTGTATTTGCGTTTCTTCCTACTTTATTTTGCTTTTGCGTCATCTTAAAAGTACTCAATTGTATTTATTACTGCTTGGTGTAACTCATTCTAAGCCTTTTAGTTTAAGCACTTGGGCTTCAGACCAGTTGTTTTACATTAAGAAGGTTTATGGTCTGCACTGTAGTGGCAGAACAGGTAGCTTACATCCTTCTAAGTTGGGAACTGCTGATTGAGGGCTCAGTGTCTGTTATTCTAAAAGTGTATTAATTCTGGTTTAAGCACTTGGGCTTCAGGCCAGTTATTTTACATTAAGAGGGTTCGTGGTTTGCACTCTTGTGGGAGGACAGGCTGGACTCTGCCCTTCTGAGCTGGGAATTTCTGGTTAAAGGCTTATAGTGCCTGCATATGTGAACTGTTTCTTACTGAAATTGGTACACCTTGTTTGCTGTAGCATAGACTAGACCCAGGCCTGCTGAATCTAGCTTTGTTTGTATGCTTGTTGTTTGTTAATGCTAATTCCACCTAAAACGCGGCTTTTCAGCGCTTCTGTGGATCCCTAGTGATATCTGCATTGCTTACTGTACTTATTTCCTTGTTTCACTTGAAAGAAAGTTACTGTTTGTTGTTTTTGCATTTAAGTTACCTGTAACACATTGCATTTAAGTTACCTGGCACTTGCTCACTAAAGCAATTATATAAGTCAGCACTAAAAAATTAAAAGCACTACACCCTCACAAACTCCCCTTGAGTACCTTGGTCCACATTGGCCCTTTTTTCAATTATAAAGGAATTCACAATACTATTCTAGCATGTCCAAAGGTCAGTTGTCAATCTCCTCTCCGGTCCAGCTGGTGAATCTGGGAATCTTGAGGCAATGTTACAACTGCCTCATGTACATAGACAACCCTCTCCTCCTCCCAACAAATTCCAACACATGTGAGAGATGCAACCATATAGCCAAACTGGAGACCAAGCTCTCTCAACCCAGTACTGGCGTAACCAGTCAGGAGGAGAAGGAAACCACACTCACTACAATTCCAGTCTCACATAGACCTACCACGACAGCAAACCAAACACGACAGCAAACCAAACACATAAACACACAAAAACATACTCGGAGGCTCTAAATAAAAATCTACCCAAGCAGCAGAGACCTCCAAAGCAGACACCCAAGCAACCGCTACCCCAAAACAAAACACGTGCAACACATAGCTCACAAAGCCAGTGTGCTGAACAGTCACAGCCCTTAAGGCTAAACAACACACCTGATACACTTGTAATAGGTGACTCTATCATCAGGCACACTGACGTCCCGCTCACCAGGCTGAACAAGGAGAAGGTCACGGTGAGCTGCCTGTCAGGCGCTAGGATCCGCCACATAACACAAGCACTCAGGTCACTCCAAGGCAAGTACAAATATGACTCAGTCATTGTCCATGCTGGTGTGACCTGAGACGTACCTCCCTGGAATACATGAAAAGAGACATAGAGGAGCTCTCTGACCATGTAGCCCAGGCCGGTATGACCCTGACCTTGAGTAGCATCTTACCCTCACCAAGAATGATGCCACAACATGAAGACAAGATGATCAATTTCAACAATTGGCTCAAGTATTGGTGTCATTCAAAGGGGATCCGATGCCTGTCAGCCTGGGATGACATGCTCGACAAGCCACAATGCTTCGCTAGGGATGGCTTGCACCTGTCACCCCTGGACTTTCGGATATTGGCAAAGGCTCTTGCTTCCCCCATAGTGCCTTTTTAGGCAAGGCTCAAAAGACAAACCCACCTCCATAGGTATCACAAAGGATAAGAAACTAAGAGTAATGCTACTCAACACCAGAAGTCTAAACCTCAAGATGCACGCACTCGAAACTCTCCTTAGCATGGAGAACATCAATATCTGTGCAGTAACAGAAACCTGGTTCAAGGCTCCCGAGAGCACCCCAGCACTACCAGGTTATACCTCATACCATGCTTTTCGGCCCCAAAACTTGGACCGAACCACAAAAGGAAGGGGAGTATCAATATTCGTCAAAGATACCCACACCTCCAGGTTGGTGGCACAGCACGAAGCATCAGAGACTATCCATGTGTAACTAACAGTGGGTAAAACTGCCTTCCAGTTTATAGCCTGCTACAGACTACCCTCCCAAACCCAGGAACCCCACTCAGCCTTCCTGAGAACACTGGAAAATATGAAGGTGTCTCCAAACACTGGGAGCATTACTCTAGCTCCAACACCCTAGCCCAAAGGTTCCTAGAATTTATAAACTCAAATGCTATGGAACAACTTGTTACCACTCCCACAAGAGGGGAAAACATACTGGACCTGATCACCACCAACATGGGGACTCTATGCTCCGGACCAGAAGTGTATCCCTCACTGGTAAGATCAGACCATAAACTAATCTCACTGGATATTCACATCCCGACCCCACCCCCTGTCCAGAAAACCACAGTGAAAAACTTCTCTAAAGCAAATTTCACACTCCTCAAAACCGAGGTGGAATCCTTCAAAGCCCCCGAGCCTGTGGAAAATACGGCCCAGACCGCAGAATCCTTTATAAACGCATTCTATGAACACCTTCAGGAATGCATGGATCATGCAATCCCATATAAAACCAAGACCCAATCCTCCAAAGGCAGACGTCCTGTCTGGTGGATCCCAGCCATAAACAAACTATACAATAGAAGGAGGAAGCTGCTACATGATAGAGCAAAATCCCAAAAAGGGAAGGCATATCTGATCAGTATTAGCAAAAAACTATGGGCACTCATAAAATTGTCTAAGGCCAGCTTCGAGAGAAAAATTGCACAGGACACTAAGGATAATCACAAGGCTTTCTTTAGTTATGTTAGGAACCTGGGTGGGAATTCCCAGATATGCTCAGAATTAGTCCAAAATGACAAAAAATACACCGAACCCACAGACATTGCCAACATCCTAGCTGACAGGTTCAGCACAACCCCCCCCCCCCACCAAAAGGGCAAATATCTATTCCAGCAGAGTGTTGCCCCCCTGACATCTCTGATGCTCAGGTAAGAGCCACCCTCTCCAAAGCAAAAAACACAGCATCAATGGGACCAGACGGTGTCCCGGGCTGCGTCCTACATGAACTCCAAGAAGAGCTAAACTCAAACATAAAACTACTGTTCAGTCTCAGCCTTACTACAGGATATGTACCCAAAGAGTGGTGTACAGCAACAGTGGTCCCTCTCCACAAAGGTGGTGCCTCAACGGATCCTGGAAACTATCGCCCCATAAGCCTGACTAGCTTAGTCTGCAAAGCTATGGAAAGGATCATCATGGACCTCATAAATAAAGATATTGGGGACCTACAGACACTGGATCCTACCCAGTTCGGCTTTGTTAAGGGCAGATCCTGCCTCTTAAACCTGGTCGATTTCTTTGAAACAGTCACCAAGGCCATTGACGAGGGGAAGTTGGCCCACACAGCCTACCTGGACCTTGCAAAAGCCTCGATACAATACCCCACTCGGGCATTATAGATAAGCTCACCAGCTTAAATATAAACCCCTACGTCACTAGATGGGTTGCAAACTGGCTCAAGGACAGAACCCACATGGTTAGAATTGCTGGAGCCATATCAGACTCCAAACCAGTTACAAGTGGTGTCCCACAAGGCTCAGTCTTGGGACCTCTCTTGTTCAGTATATATTTCTCTGAGGTACAGGCCAACACAGAAGGACTGTGGCTGACCAAGTTCGCAGATGACTGCAAACTGGGTGCCATAATCGACTCTCCAGCCGACACAAACATCCTCCAAAAGGGCCTCATAGAAACAGACAACTGGTGCCAGAGCCATGGCCTCAAGCTAAATACCAAAAAGTGTATAGAGATACCCTTTAGCAAAAACAAAGTGCCCACAAATTACCACATAGGTGGTAATCGATTAAGTACAGAAGAAGTAATTAGGGACCTGGGGACCCAAGTTGATAGCAATCTCTCATTTGACAACCACGTGGCCAAAGTGGTTAGAAAAACATTTTATATAGCCCACCTAATCATGAAGGGATTCACATCTAGATCAGGGGAGGTCATCGTGCCTCTTTACTCATCCCTCATCAGGCCCATAATTGAGTACAATGCCCCTTTTGGGATGTACCTTACCAGACACCTGCAGCAACTGGAAAAACCCCAAAAGTACCTCACCAAGAGGATCAAAGGGCTCAAACAGATGCCATATGCTGCCCGGTTAAAGAAACTCCAGCTCTGCTCAGTGGCATACCGCCTGCTCAGAGGCAATCTGTGCCTGACGATATAGCCATGTCCAACCCGAATTAATGGACATGCTGCACCTCAGAAAATCCAAATCCCATCGAGCTACGTGCTCGAGAGACTTGAACCTCAGCACTGAAATAAATAGGACATGCTGGAGGGACAGATTCATAACCCAGAGGCACCCTTCACTCTGGAATAAAATCCCAGTCCAGGTTAGGCAGAGTCCCTCATTGACTCTCTTCAAGAGGAATCTTGATGAGTGGATGGGAGATCGTAGGTTTACCCCTGGTATCACTTCTGTGTCACTGTTAGACAGAGGCACAGTATACTAACCTCGAAAAAGGGCATAGCAAAATTAATTTAAAATGGGTGGCGAAAGCCAAACACACTCTGGCTAGGCTTATAAATGCCCTAGGGCAGATAGCCTACTATGAACCTATGAACCTATACATGCTGCTGCTGTGTGTATCACCTTCTGCTGGGGGATTGTGCTTTCTGATACATGCTGCTGCTGGGTGGGGGACTGTGTTTCTGATACATGAACCTATGAACCTATACATGCTGCTGCTGTGTGTATCACCTTCTGCTGGGGGATTGTGCTTTCTGATACATGCTGCTGCTGGGTGGGGGACTGTGTTTCTGATACATGCTGCTGCTTGGTGGGGGACTGTTTCTGATGTGTGTGTCTGTGTGTGTGAGAGAGAGAGAGAGAGAGAGGGGGACCCTTTTAAGTTCTGCTCTTACAAACTTAGAAAGTTGATAGAAATACAGGTTTTGCATTAGCATAATTTTTCTGAAGGGTATGAAGTATGAAACTCAACCTTCTGTCATTATTTTCTGACTTCAGCCTCAGTGGTCTGCTAGCGATTTGCCAGAAAAACAACAATTTTATGAGAAAAAGACTAAAAACATGAGGCAAAAATCTGGACATTCTGTGAAAATCTGTACAGTTGAGAGGTTTGCTGGACAGAGCCAAATAATAGGGACATATTTTAAGTATTGTTCTTATAAACTTAAACTTAGCAACCATAGTAGATCAATGTTATGCTGTTCAGCAGAATGTACACTTTTTTTTTTTTTTGGTAATTATTGCCAGTTGTCTTTTTATTGTACTTTGGAGCTTTTCTCCCTGGGTCTGGCCTCCTCATTAAACAAAGGACAAATAAATAATGTACTTTATTATGGGCACCGCGGGATGGCCGGTCCATGGAAAATGGTCTTACATTGATACCGGTCCTTGGAGCGAAAATGCCAGACCTCGAAATCATTACTTATATTCCAACCTTCACTGTACTGTGATCGCAAAAAAAGCACTTTGAGGTCTGGCATTTTTGCTCTTTACAGCGTTCGCGATTTTAAGCTTTCAGTCTTCTAATATACACCACTATCCCTCATGCAGCATCATGACCATCCTCTATACAAGAACAGACAACATTCTAAGAACATGAAAAAGGGCTTCCATACTGATGCACTATTTATCAACTTCACTAAGGCATTTGATTGTGTAGGCTATGAACTTCTACTTAACTCCCTGTTAAGAGTAAGAAACAGCTCTGACACCCTCCCTTGGTTCAAATGCTTCCTTAATAACAGACAATTTAAAGTTCACATTACTAAAACCTTATCTTCTTTCACACCACCTTCACCAAAAGCATACCACAAGGATCAATTCTTTCACTGCTTTGGTTTCTTTTTTCATTATTTTATCTTTCAAGAAGACTCCCACAAAACCAAATCATCTTGTATACTAATGCCATGGTCATCAACAGGTTAAACACTTCACACTCCACCAATACAAAAGAACTTGAAAATTATCTTACCTCACCGTAACATTGGATCACAAGTAAAAATCATTCGGAACACAAAAATTTCTGAACCAGACAAGACAAACTCTCCTCAATCCCCAAGAATTAGAATATTCTCTACTATAAATACCTTGGTATATGGCTTGACCATTGCATGGTAATACAACATAATCCAAAATCAACTCCTTCCTTTTCTGGGCAAAAAAAGATATCCTTTGTCCTCTCATCTGATGGCAGAAATGCAACTGGAAGAAAGTTTACTCGCGCAGCTTGAATATGAACTTCCCGTCATAGCTAATGTCCTTAAACACCTATTCCCACTTCAAGCAACAGCCAACCATATTCCCTCACCCCCACAGGGTGTATCAGTGTGCAGTCCTAGCCAAAGCAAAATGGCTTCCAGTTAAACAACGATTCAGAACATATAGACTAATGTACCTTAAAACTTTGCACCTCTTCACTAGCTGGTTTAACAAAAAAAAAAAATACCTAAAACCTTAGGTTTCAATCTTCCCTGGCCTTTTCCATTGCTCAGAATAAACTCCATTCCACCTACAATGGCTTTTGATTAATGGGCATTTGAATATGGAAGTCACTACTAGCACACCTAAATCCTTTTCTCCCTCCCCTAAATTCAGAAACCACCTAATAGAATACCATTCCAAAGAAGCAGTACATAAATACTTTTATAACCAAGGCATCACATGATAACCAATTACTATCCCTCCTTGTCTCCCCTAAAAACAAAAATTCCATATTACAATCCAAATGCACACATAATACTTTCCATCTTCCTCTCCTATAAACTTATAAAATTTTACACAACCCCTAAAAACAAAAATTCCATATTACAATCCAAATGCACACATAATACTTTCCATCTTCCTCTCCTATAAACTTATAAAATTTTACACAAACTTCCCACTATACCACACAAAACATAACAACCACATTCCTTCTCTATCCTTTCTGCTCTCACCTCCATTCTTAATGGGCACCCTGAGACAAAATAGCGATAGTCTCATGTTTACGGACATCCACATACTACTTAAACAAAATAAAACAGTGCATGAGAGATGCATTTATTTAATGCTATTGGAGATAAAACTCTCACATGAAGACACAGCCAATGACAAGCAGATTGTTGGTACCACACAACATTACACTAAACCTATCACACAAAGATTAGGCAAAACACACAGACCCGCGTATGTTGACGCTCTTAAAAATAGCCAACTTAAATCACAAAGGCCTTCTAAATGTAACCTAAGAAACAAGTAACCTTGGCTACCTTACAAACACAAAATACAGTCAGCACCCATCTTGAAAAATACATCTATGAGTTCCAGTGTCTCAGTTCAAAAGCCCGTAAAGCAAACCTCCATGCAATCCAGCATCCTGGTCAAAAGTGACTCTATTGTGAGTCACACTGATGTACCACTCACTAGGTTGTGTGAGGAGCGGGTCACGGTCCATTGCCTATCAGGAGCCAGGATTCGTCAAAATATGCAGGCACTCATGTCCTTGCACCACAAGTACACACAACAGTTATAGTACACTTGGGTGTAAAAGACTTGGAATGCTGCTTGAGCAGCATTTTACCATCACCAAGAATGATGCAGCAATATAAACAAAAGATTATTGACTTCAACAATTGGCTTCACTTCTAGTGTCATTCAAAGGGGGTCCGATAAATATCAGCCTGGCATAATTTGCCAGGACATGGTAAATGTACACTGCTTGGTCAGGTATAGCCTGCACCTGTCCCACTGAAGCTAACATTAAATTATATCACAAACTCAGACCCAGAGGAAGTAAACAATCTAGTAGATAAATGTAGCTGTAACTTCACCTGCCTCTTACATTCTCAGAGTTCCTACCTGCATCCACGCCCCTCTCAAGTCTCCCTTGAACAAGTCCTCAAGGCACTATCCAAGGCCAAGAACACTGCTTCTACTGGGCCAGATAACATACCAGGCTGCTTACTGGCCAGTTTGAAACAGGATCTGTCAGATCCCCAACAGAAGTTATTCAGTATTAGCCTCCAAACAGGCTTTATGCCAGCCAAATGGAGGACTTCATGGGAATATATGGCTAGACTTATAAAGATCCCCATGGATCAGTACCCTAGTATGTACGCATGAACCTCTTCCCATCCCTTAAACTAATAATATAATCTTTCTGTAACTGTTCAGTTAAATGTCAATACTATAGTGTATAAACTATTACTAACAATCATTCTGTATTGTAAATTGGATTCTGATGTGTGAAACCTTTGCATTCCCACAGGGCTGAACTTGAAAATGTTTCATATGGATCAACATTTTGCTCCAGTAAATAAAGAATAAATAAATAAATTATTTTTGAGCATATGCCAAAATGGGGTAGGGTAACTAACTACTGTCCTTAAAGCATGTGCAGACAGAATAATATCTTAGGTGTTCTAGCAGTTGTTATTTAAAATTATTTGAACTCTTGTCACTTTCCTTATATGAAGTGGAAGGTGATTCCAGTTTGTAATAACACTCAGTAAAACTTTTGCCCTTATATGTGGTTGCAGGAGGTCGCAAGAAGATCTTGTGTCCCAATTATGTATGGTGATGTTCTGAAAGTGAGGGAGGAGAGTACTAGGATAGCTCTAGCAATGACAGGTAACCATGTTATACAGTGATACTAGTTTCTTGGTGCAAGAAGAAATACAGATGCTGTTTATTGTTGTTTACATGCCACAAGTGTTTAGGGAAAAACTGGGGGCAACTGTTGGTAGGGCATATTCAAGATGAACATATGAGAATATTTAATGATAAAGCTCCCAGCAGAGTAAACACCTCTAGGCTAGCTAATAAACTGTAAAACGAAGTCCAATAATATTAGCTAAGAGGCAACCATAGCAAGACTCAAAAGCCAGCGTAGTCACTTCGCTAGTATACTTTGATAATGAAATAATCCAAACTTGGAGATTCCGTTAAAAATAAAAAACAATCATATTTATTAGGCATGCAACAAGTAAGCGCTTTCACATAAGCTTCCTCAGACCGTTAAATTTCAAAAATACATTCAATCATGACTTTTTATATGAGTCAATCACGTGTTAATCTAACTAATAGAGATTAATCAAACTTTTAAAGATACATCCTCATACCCATAAAAATGACATGAACTTTTAGCTACACTCAAATTAAAATACTCAGATAGTAAGCTGTATTTCGCTGTGCGGGTAATGCAGCTCGTGTTACATTAACAATGATAAAATCCCATCACTCATCATTCAGACTGAGTAAATAACAGGCTATGAAAAATATATGTGCTGTATATACAAGATATATAAAATATAAAACTAGAATGAAACGTACATTTCAGACTATCACGGTATGAATCCGTTCCTATTAATATATAGCCGCTAATGAAGTTTGCTAAAAAAATTTTTGTACCTGACCTTTCCATAGAATGAGGCAATGAAAACTGACTACATTGTGAAGTCTGTCCTATGAAGTTAGATCATGACAATTTAATTATAACTTACATAGCCAATCAAATCAAACAAGCATATCAAACTTTAATATATAAAGTCTATTATTTCTGCATATGTAATATGCTAAAATAAATACAAAAATAAATATTGTATCGCTCATAAAAATAGGAGCTAATAAATACATATAAAAGCATTAGGTAAACTATATATAAAAATTAAAATACTTAACTATTTAGAAGTCTTCGAACCACAAAGGACCTCTCCACCACAATGACCTTAACGCAATTTTATTCTTTAAATACAAAGTATCACAACAGCGTTTTCGCTGCTCTAACGAGGTAGCTTCTTCAGAGGAATTGAAACAGGCGCCAAAAATGCGCTCTTTTTAAATCTTCATAACAATGCAGTTACATCACTTCCTGTTACAATTTTTTTGTTACAGTTTTTTAATGATAAATAATTTACTTAAACAGCAAAGTGATCCATAACCACAAGGTTTCTGTATTGGCTACTAACAAATGCCCCTAAAAACACTAATCTATTATATATAACGGAATTAAATAACTGCTATAGTTTAAGCTAAACAGTGTATTAAAACATGTATAACCACACGCTTTAAGATAATATTAAGTAACTCTATACCAAGTAAAAAAGACAATCTCATGTCTTGATAAAGAAAAAATAGGAATAAAAAAGTAAAAGCCAATGGCACAAATCTAAAAATGAAGTACATCATAAAACATGTTTATATTTTTCTATTCACTCGACATGAAACATACCAAATGGGCTATATACAGTGAACAAGAACTAAACATATATATGTGATTAAACCCACTCTTTCTGTGCCCAATGGTAAACAACTAGTCTATTAAAAACACTAACACTTCCCCTATTAGTAAGAAGTGGACAAAAATAATGTGTAAAAAACCAATATGGAATGGATTACAATAGATCTTGTGATTTTATTAGAAACTGACTCCTAAGGGTTTTCACCTCAGGTAAGATTTATACTTTAGAAACGGTGCTATGTTACAGCTTTCATTAAGACCTGGTACATTAAAGGCGTCTAATTTAAGTTGCCACATTAACTCACGGGTTTCCAAAATCAGTGAAGAAGGACCACCTCTAATAGATACAGGCAAATGGTCAATGCCCATAAAAAGAAATGCGTGACCTGGATGGCTAACTGTGTGCTTAGCCAGTGCGTTTTCGCACTTGTTGTTTTTAATCGCATAACAGTGCTGGTAAATTCGTTCCTTAAACCTTCTGTCGGTCTTACCGACATAGAAGGCGGAACAGCATGTGCAAAAGGCCACATAAATGATAGATTTTGTATCACAGTTGATTCTATGGGAAATATGATATTTTCTACCTGATATACAAAATGAACTACCTGTCTTTATATGATTACACCAATTGCACAAGCCACATGCAAAAGAGCCCTTTGTTCTATTATAAGGTACTACTGCTGGGCCACTTTGAAGTAAGTCCTTAATATTTCTCCCTCTCTTAAAAAACAGTACGAGGTTTTTCACCCAATTTGTCAGATAACATAGAGTTAGTAGAAACGAAATACCAATTCTTAGTCAAAATACCTTGAATCATATTAGAATTAAGATTAAATGTCGTAATAAAACTACATGGGTACTCTTTTGGTGTAGGTTCTACTATAGATGTAGAAGCATCTATTATGGAAGAATTCGCTGTAATAACCGGCGTCGACATTGTACCAACACCAGCTATAGGAAGCACAGTGAGAAGTGGTTTATAAAAACCACTATTTCTCTTAGTAACTACTTCATTCAGCAAGTCATCAACTAGGCACTGGGGGTATCCACGGTTAAGGAAAAGCTCCTTTAAGTATGCACTTTCATATAAAAAGTCACTCTCGCTACACATTCTTACTGCCCTTACTAGTTGGCCTTTCACTATAGCTCTTTTATGTTTGAAAGGATGTGAGCTCGTAAAATGGAGAAAAGAATTAACATACGTATCTTTCCTAAAAATAACAGATTTAAACCTACAAGTTGAAGACGCTCTTGACAGTTTAACGTCAAGGTAATCAATCACATCAGTATCAAAATGGTAAGTGAATTTTAAAAAGGTTGTCGTTGAATTCAAATACTCAACAAATGAGTGTGCTAGTGTAGAATCACCTTTAAAAAGTATAAAGACATCATCTAAGAATCGTGTATAAAAGACAAGCTTCTCATTCCACTCTGTGTTATTAAAAACAAAATGCCTTTCCCAATAGGCCATGAATAAATTGGCCACGGCAGCCCCACAAGGTGAGCCCATAGCTACACCTTGCTTTTGGATATAAATGTCTTTTTCAAACATGAAGAAGTTAGAAGACAAAATAATGTCTAGCAATTCAGTGACATTGTTAATGTCATTTTTAGGGGCCCCGAGCTCAGTTAAAAGTAGTTCAACCCATTCCAACGCTTCCTGGTGCGGAATGGAGGTATACAAATCGACTACGTCGATGGTAAGAAAATTAGTAGTCTCCTCCAAACTAATAACATTCAAATTAGATAAAAAAGACCAGGAGTCCTTACAAATACTAGGAATGAGTTTGACATACTTAGAGAGCAGTGAATCAATATATTTTGAACATGGATAGGAGATAGATGATCTCCCGTCGATAAGAGCCCTCATGGGGGGGTCACCCAAGTTTTTGTGGACCTTGGGTATGCCAAACATGACAGGAGTCTTAGGATTCAAAATGTCAACATATTTAAAGGTGTCTAAATCTATTCTGTCACTGATAAAAAGATCTCTAAAATAGCCTCTAATTCTGTTGGCACAAACATTCATTTCGTTGAGGGAAGAAGCTTCATAAGCTGTAGAATCCAATACCTTATGCATTCTCTCAACATAATCCATTTGTTCAAAAATGGCTAGTCCACCCCCTTTATCCGGTTTGATGATTCTAACCGCTGATGCACGCAATTTGTTAAGGGCTAACAATTGTTCTTTAGAGATGTTGAAGTGGTTAGACATTGGAGCGGATGTCTTGTCCATGTATCTAATATCTAATTCACATGCACACTCAAACATTTTTAATGCCACATGTAAAGGGGGGTTAAACACACTTGGAAGTTTTAATTTAGTAGTGTTAAACCCTACTGAGTCATTGAATAATAACTTTAAATTAAGTTTTCTAACATAACATTTCAGATCCAGCAATACTCTAGCAACATCACATTTTCTAGATTGGGTGAAAAACCTCGTACTGTTTTTAAGAGAGGGAGAAATATTAAGGACTTACTTCAAAGTGGCCCAGCAGCAGTACCTTATAATAGAACAAAGGGCTCTTTTGCATGTGGCTTGTGCAATTGGTGTAATCATATAAAGACAGGTAGTTCATTTTGTATATCAGGTAGAAAATATCATATTTCCCATAGAATCAACTGTGATACAAAATCTATCATTTATGTGGCCTTTTGCACATGCTGTTCCACCTTCTATGTCAGTAAGACCGACAGAAGGTTTAAGGAACGAATTTACCAGCACTGTTATGCGATTAAAAACAACAAGTGCGAAAACGCACTGGCTAAGCACACAGTTAGCCATCCAGGTCACGCATTTCTTTTTATGGGCATTGACCATTTGCCTGTATCTATTAGAGGTGGTCCTTCTTCACTGATTTTGGAAACCCGTGAGTTAATGTGGCGACTTAAATTAGACGCCTTTAATGTACCAGGTCTTAATGAAAGCTGTAACATAGCACCGTTTCTAAAGTATAAATCTTACCTGAGGTGAAAACCCTTAGGAGTCAGTTTCTAATAAAATCACAAGATCTATTGTAATCCATTCTGAGTAACTTATTTGAGTATTTCATTCTGCGTCTATTGTGATTTTCATATTGGTTTTTTACACATTATTTTTGTCCACTTCTTACTAATAGGGGAAGTGTTAGTGTTTCTAATAGACTAGTTGTTTACCATTGGGCACAGAAAGAGTGGGTTTAATCACATATATATGTTTAGTTCTTGTTCACTGTATATAGCCCATTTGGTATGTTTCATGTCGAGTGAATAGAAAAATATAAACATGTTTTATGATGTACTTCATTTTTAGATTTGTGCCATTGGCTTTTACTTTTTTATTCCTATTTTTTCTTTATCAAGACATGAGATTGTCTTTTTTACTTGGTATAGAGTTACTTAATATTATCTTAAAGCGTGTGGTTATACATGTTTTAATACACTATCTTAAAGCGTGTGGTTATACATGTTTTAATACACTGTTTAGCTTAAACTATAGCAGTTATTTAATTCCGTTATATACAATAGATTAGTGTTTTTAGGGGCATTTACTTGGTATAGAGTTACTTAATATTATCTTAAAGCGTGTGGTTATACATGTTTTAATACACTGTTTAGCTTAAACTATAGCAGTTATTTAATTCCGTTATATATAATAGATTAGTGTTTTTAGGGGCATTTGTTAGTAGCCAATACAGAAACCTTGTGGTTATGGATCACTTTGCTGTTTAAGTAAATTATTTATCATTAAAAAACTGTAACAAAAAAATTGTAACAGGAAGTGATGTAACTGCATTGTTATGAAGATTTAAAAAGAGCGCATTTTTGGCGCCTGTTTCAATTCCTCTGAAGAAGCTACCTCGTTAGAGTAGCGAAAACGCTGTTGTGATACTTTGTATTTAAAGAATAAAATTGCGTTAAGGTCATTGTGGTGGAGAGGTCCTTTGTGGTTCGAAGTCTCCTATCGCCAGTTTGTGTACTGTCTTTTTCAATTGAACTATTTAGAAGTGGTAAACGTTAATGAATTCTTATATGTCGAGGGCCATAAAAAATCCATAATAGAGGCATCAAAAAATAAACTTTCTGAAATTATAGTGGTATGCATGAACAAAACATAGGATGAAAATGACCGCAACTACTGCGGCTATGCCATACAACAGTAAATGAATTAGCAATAAATCTGAAACCTAAAAACCGGAGTTATATGGAAAGTATCGCCAAGTGAATGTGAAGGACAAAGGCAAATGAAAATATGTTGAATAGTATCAAAGCTTACATAAAGTATGATTACCTGACTACTAAACGTCTAGCTCTTAATACAGGTTTTATAGATGCTCGTTCGTTTAACCCTTTGCCTTTATCTGCTCTTAATCTCATAATCCAATTGATCTCTTTCTTTTCTGTTTTATTGCGTATATTGCCTTCTCTCACTACGGGAGTAGTATAATCAATAACCATAAATGAAAATATATGTTCCTGGCCTGCAGTTATAACATGTTTTGCCAAGGCATTGGCTAAATATCTTATCCTGATAGCATAAAGATGTTCTCGTATCCTAGTACGAAAGGGTCTATCAGTTTTGCCAACATAAAAGGAGTGGCATTTCTGACAAACTGCTAGATATACTATATGGCTAGTGCTACAATCTGTGGACACCTGAAATCTATAGATTTGACCATTATCTGGATGTATAAAGCTGTCTGCTACCTCAATATATGTACAGAAATTACATTTGCCACAAGAATGGGTACCAGTGGGGGGATCTATATTAACCTTCTCTGAGGTATTGCACAGCATTCTTCTAAGGTTAGGTTTGTTTTTGTATAAAAATTGAGGTTTCTCACCTACTATGTTTAAGATGTCCTTGTCCATAGTGAGGATGTATGCCCATCTCTTTTGTACATCTTACATGCTGAATGAAACAGTTTCTTCTTTTCCTGTCGGTATATTCTGCAGTCATCTGGTCACCTTCACTTAAACATTCATCAAGTCTATGCTTTTTTGTAGAATTCAGTCATTATACACATTAGTTTAGAAGAATCTACTTGTTATTATGTTTGTATATTAGCATATGTGTGATATTTTGTATACATCTGATGTTTACTGTTGTCCTGAATGTCTTAGACTGTTTGTATTTACTGCAACCAAGTCATGGCTGACAAGAGACTTCTGCTAAGTCTACCTACCATTTCAACAAAATAATATAAAAATAATGAATGAGGAGTATCCTACCAACAATATTTTTACCCCAGCTTCCTAAGATGTATATACATACTGAATACTGTTGACATTTGCTGATTTTGCCTTTGAAGGACTGTGGCACATATCCATGGTCAATCTTTGTTGTGGCAGGACTCCTTCCAAGTGAAGCTCTGGAATGCCCTTTCATGTGAACCTTTTAGCCTATGTGTACAGATACCTTAAATAGCGCTATAAGAAAACCAACCAAGGACAGGGCCACACTTCTACTGCCCACTCCATCAGAGCAAATGCACCGTGCACAGTCCTAAGTCCTAGGGGATTATCTCCATGACACCAGAGGTACTGCTTTCTACACGTTTACATCTCACGGTTGCAAATTCCATCAGGTCAGGAGACTTACTCCTCCTTTTGCTAATGGCTGGCACTGTGATCATTTGTATAAATCATTTTTTAGCCCACAGACAAGAATTAAGTGACTCAACATTTTGGAACCTTATCCTCCATTCTCCTGAATCAGCCAAGGACCTTCCCATTTCAGGAAGGCATTCTTCAAATTATGCTACTGCTTCAAAGAGAAGCAACAGAATGGGTTCTCCTGGCAAACAAATGGAGACAGTACTGTATTTTTTCTGGGGAATCTTGTTGGACAAATTCAGTTTACAGGACAGTAAATTTTCCAGAATAAAAATGTTAAAACAATTTTTGATGAACTTCAGAGGCAAGATGTTTTTGTGGGCGAACACCCCTACCCCCAAACTTATACATGCATTCTCTAAGGTTGCACAACTGTAGCTAAAACAGAAGGCTCTACTGTTACCTGAAAGTTGTTTTGGCACTTATACTTAAGTGAGTCGGCATTTGTAAAAACAGCAGTCAATGCTCCCTTTTTCTGGTCCACAAATGAACCTATAGTTTCCAGACAGTTCTATTCTGATAATTACACTTGTCAGAAGTAAAAAGCAAAATAAGAGTATGTCTTGGTAGTGGAACCACAATATTAACAAGCTTTACAATAAAAGGAAGAGAATGTTAACCAAAATTAAGAAGAGTCCCAGAATCCCCAGAATGATAAAACCCTCATCACTGAAACAGACAAAAAGCTCAGGAGCTTAAAATCCAAAATCAAGTTTGAGGCTAAAACAGCCACAAAAGCCAAAGACAATCACAAGGCCTTTTTCAGTTTTGTTTATAATCTTAGAAGCACAATGTAGCAATGCACTGAGCTGATTGTGAATGATGTTACCTACCTTGAGGTTGACAATATAGCAAACCAATTGACTAATAAATTCAGCTCCATCTTTATCCCTCTCTACCCTCTGTCTATACCACAAGATATACTTGAAACAAACTTGCCTCAAACTATCACACAAGACAAAGTCCTAAATGTTCTATCAAACAGTAAAAGCACTGCATCAATAGGTCCTGGCATTATCACTGGATGAATCTTACAATATGAAGCATGATTTAGCTACCACCCCAACTATACTGTTCAACTTCAGCCTACATACAGGTTTTGTAACAGGCAAATGGAGAATACCTACAGATCATTACCCTGCATAAGGCAGGACCTTCCATGGACCCAGGCAGTTACAGAGCTAGAAGTCTGACCAACTTCACATGCAAAGCCTTGAAGCCTAATCGTGGAGCTAATCAAGAAGAACATAGGAAACTTCCAAACACTGGGACCATCTCAGTTTGGATTCAACAGCAGATTATGCTTACTCTACCTGGTGTATTTTTTGAAGAGATCATAAAGCAATGGATGAAGGTAAAATAGTACAGACCACATACCTCATACCTCAACTTGGCAAATATTTTGACACAATCCCCAACTCAGGCATAGCAGAAAAACTAAAACTGGGAATAAACTCCTACATCACTAGCTGGATTACCAAATGACTCACAAATAGCATGCAGGAGATCAAAATAGGGGAAGTTACCTCCACAAAGATACCAGTCAGCAGTGGAGTCCACAGGGTTCAGTGCTGGGACCTCTCCAGTTTAACATCTACATCTCTGAAGTAAAAGCCAATAACAAATGGCTCTGGCAGACTAATTTTGCAGATGACTGCAAGCTAGGAGCAGTCACTGAATTTCCCATATGACAACCATCCTGCAGGAAAGTTTGTCCCAAACAAATCACTGGTGCCAGAATCCAGGACTGAAACTAAATGTTAAGAAAATGCATTATTCTATCCTTTAGGAAGCTGTCTACCTTGGGGAACTACCACATTGACAAAACGTTCTAAAGAGTTGACCCAGTTGTTTGGGATTTGGAAAATTATGTGGACAGTGACCTAACGTTTGAACAACACATCCACAGTCATAAGAAAATCCTTCTATACTATGCAACTTATAAACAAATGGTTTGTGTCTAGATCGAGAGATGTCATTGCCCCCTTTACTCAGCCCTATTAGGCCAATCATTGAGTAGAATACCTCCTTCAGCGTGTATCTGTCCAGGCACATGCAACAACTGGAATGCCCACAGATACTTTACTAAAGAATACAAGGCATAAACAATATGTCCTTCATGGACCGACTCAAAACCCTATCACTATATTCGGTATCCTACAGACAGCTAGGTGACCTGTGTCTAGCATACAAGGCATCCTCCGACCCAATACTATTGGAGCTACATCAGCAAGTCAAAAGGCATCAGAAATGCTCAGTCCAGGGATCCAAACTACTTCTGCAACATCACCAGGACAATTTGGAGGGACAGGTATATCTTACAGAAGATACCACTGCTCTGGAACAGCCTCCCCATCAACATAGATCAAAGCTCATTCCTCTCCATATTCGAGCGCAACTATGGATGGTTAATAGAAATTTTACACCAGGACTGCCCCCTAATGGACAGAGGCAGCTCATAAATGCTTCATCTCCATGCATGGCTCCCCGCAAATTATCTATGGTATGGTCTCAGTTATTCTCACTTGGGTAATGTTTATAATTAATAACCAAAAAACAAAGCTACTTCCAGTGTAAGTTACCAATAATCACTCTGCCGAAATGGAAAAATACACAGACCAGGAAACTTTCCACTTTTTAATCCAACAGGTCACGTAAAACAGCGCATTAACGTCTCATCAGTATTAAGTACGTTTTCGTTTTGAGACATTAATGCGCTGTTTTACGTGACCTGTTGGATTAAAAAGTGGAAAGTTTCCTGGTCTGTGTATTTTTCCAGTTCGACAGAGTGATTAATGTTTATAATTATCAACCATGGGATGGGAAATCTAACACCAACAAGATAGGTTAATTCATACAGAAAAGGGAAATTGGCTAGGCTTAAAATGGCCTGCATGGGCTGCTAGTCTAATACTTACCTATGAACTTATATCAAAGACAGTATTGGAAATATTACTAAAAACCTGAAAAATACTATTAGAGCTACTAAAACAGCCTACGAACACAGTTTAGTAGCTGAAGCTAAGGAAGATTATAAATCCTTCTTCAGTAGGAAACTAAGGGATAAAACCAAACAATGTTCTGAACATCTTCAGAATGATACCACCTGTTTTGGACCCAACATTCATAGTCAAATACATTAGTAAAATTTAACACTGAACTTGTTTACTAAAGATGCCACTTTTCTAGAGACTACATACCCCATACTCCCTAATTCCCCTCCCCATTATCACAAAGCAGGATGTACTGAAGATTTTTAAAATAATAATAGTACTAAGTTTGCCCTGACAGAGCCACTCGTCAAACTGTTCACCCTGAGTTTAGCTACAGGTTTTGTTCCTGAACTTTGGCACACAACAGTGGTGATGTCAATCCACAAGGGAGGCCCTAACCCAGAATTATAGACCCATCAACCTGACACACCACATCTGCAAAGCATGGAATGCATCATAACTGACATTATAGATTATATCATCAAAAATCTCATTTGACTTGATACACAGCAGTTTGGCCTTGTCACTGGAAGAGTCTGCCTAATGAATTTAGTTAATTTCTTTGAAATGTTTACATAGGCTGCTAACTGGTCATGTTGCTCACATTATGCATCTTGACCTGGCCAAAGTATTTCACACCATACCACATGCTGGCGTCATATGCAAGCTTAATGCTTTAAAATCGACCCCTATGTAGTAAAAATGGATAGAAAACTGACTAAAAGACAGAAACTACACAGTGCAAGTGGCAGGTAGAAAGAAAGTAGGAAGATAACCAGTGGAGTACCCTAGGGCTCAGTGTTGAGACCCCTCTTTTTCAGATATATTTTTCTGATGCCCAGAAGAGAAACTAAGACCACTGGCTAAACAGGCTTTCGGACAACTGCAAATTGGGAGTTATTGCCAAGTCTGCCTCTCATACTCTAACCCTTCATCAATGACTTGTATACCTGACAACTGGTGTACTGAAATATGCTCAAATTAAATACAAAAAGTATACAATATTGTCACATTTAGTACAGAACCTCTCTCCTCAGTATAAAGCGTAGACAATACTCCACTTCAAAATTAAAATGTTAACAGCCCCGAGCTACCAAGAAAGGAATAGATGCACTATGCCTTTATTTAATATATTATAGACTCTTGAGGGGAGATCAATGTCTTGCCAATAAAAACCCAGTTGTCCTGAATCTCTTCTATCTCCACATGTGTAATAGTTCCACAGATATCAAAACCAGGGACCTAAACCTTCACCAGCAGATAAATAAAAGAAGATGGAGAGACAGATTCATCCTGTAGCATCTCCTCTACCTCTAGAACAAACTGCATTTACTGATTATGCACTACCGGTCTTCAGACAGATCCATTGCTGAGCACTACTGACTTAATGTCAGAGAAAGACGGCTACACACATCCAGCAAGGGACTGCCACCCCCTGCAACTCCTGCTTAACACAGTTTTAACTGCCTTACAGTCCTTTTGGGGGATTTGTAAGCTCCTGATAGACATTATGCCATTTATTTTTTTAATCTCATCTTAAACAGCAACTTAATTCACATGAGCATTTATTCTTGAAAATTAAGAAGTCTGACATTATAAGGTCAGGCCACCTCACATCAGGGCCGGCGCACATCCTGGTCTGTCCTAATATCAACAATTGCCCTGTGATCCAGATGTCTGTCAGATCGACTTCTGTTAGCATATATTAATTTTTATTTTGCTTATAGGTGTTACCATAAATGCTAATCCAAAGAATGTTGTAAAATATATCTGTACATTTGCAAGTGCACAAAGGTACCTCACGGTGTTGGGGTGTTGCTATGTGATAGCCCCATGCAGAAGCACATGTGGCAAATTTCTCAGTGGTCCCTAATTTGGGTTGAAAACTTTGTTTTGTTCATCTTACAGAATGACTTTTTTTTTTTTTTAGAAATTGGGATAGACCAAAGAAAAGATGGCAATCATTAAAGCTACAGAGTACTTCAGAAAATGCATGTTAATTCAAAGCTTCTTAGTCTGTCAACTATCTAAATTTGATGTCGATATTTTTAAAACGCGTCCCCGATTTAAGGCCTTTTACTCTGATTGTTTTTGGCTAGATCCTTGATTCTGTAGGCAACACGTTGAACACTATGAACCCTGGCCTTCGGCTGTTTTTCCTCTCAACTGTCCAGATTTTCGAAGAATGCCCAGATTTTTGCTTCATCTTTATGGTCTGTTCCTCATCAGTGGCAAATTGTCGAGGATGGAAGCCAGAAAATAATGACAGGCATTTGGGTTTCAGCCTTCACACCCTTTAGAAAATTCATGCTAATTAAAAACCTGCCATTCTATCAACTTTCTACGTTTGTAAGATGGTTGGGAGGGATGCCCCTCAGCCATACTTGGTATTGCAAACCTAAAATGTTAATAACCATGAAGGAATACGTCAAGCAAGATAAATAATAAACATATTTCTCACTTACTTGTTTTGGAGTCTGCGGTTCTCTAATCAACTTATAATCATTTTTTTCCAAAGAAGGACATTTGTTCGCAGGACCAACTGCTGATTTTTTCTGAGGCACTGTCAAAAGCATATTTGACTGAAACAAACACAAAACAAATGCTCATGAGATGCAATTCGCGAAAAAAGTTGTAAGCACAAAAAGGGCAACTTTGGCTTCTTGTCTTTAAAATAAGCAAGTGAACAAAAGTATAGATAATACAATTACCACATGCTATTTACGCTACTAATCAAGATCAGCACCACTTCAAACGACAAACGTTCTTACATAAATTGCAATTTTGACAGATTAGTCCATAACGCACATTCTATATTCGAAACCGTTTACTTTCTCATATTTGTTTAGCAACTCCAGCATGGATGTGCAATGCCAAAGCAGCCAGGGCGTCAGGTTGCTACAGTAACGTGTGACTACGCTATCTGTTGAAATTGCCATTAAGTTTGACCAACCAATATTTCCCCTGAGAATGGTAGTGACCAAGGCTAGCCAATCATAATTTGAGAAGGACTCGAAAGTCGGAATAGGAAAGAAACCGATCACAATCGGACGAGTTCTTTCTTCCATTAAAGTTACAAAAAAGGGACCAGGTGAAGTAGATTAGATTACCAGAAACAGAGGTATTACTTTAAAATAAGTTATTTTTAAATAACCATTACTATCATTGATTTTCAGTATTAAGCAGTACTAATCAGCACTTTAGTTAACTTTACTGTTCTTATTGTATTCACTACTGGGTATGGTCACGATTTATTTGTTTTTATAGCTACTCATTTTTAAGGGTCAAGTAACCTTTCATCTGATTTTGGTCTGGTCTATTGGAAGCGGAGGTAATGGAAATCAACTATGGTGCGTCTTAATAGAAACAACCGCCGGAAATTAAGATTCAGCTTTCATACTTTAACTGGTCTGCATCAGTCTGCTTTAGTTAACATTCTGCTTGCTAAATCATTTCTGTGATCCGGACGATCTTCCCGTAAGTGGAAAGTACGCTATTTACGTAATTGGCTCATCGTTGGTAGTTTGCCAAGAACAGTAATGGGTTACAGCATCAACACCTAATTCTTTGCTATTTAGCGCAGAGAACTAAAGTTCTGACTTGTTGATAAGGTGCTTCCTATGCCAAAGGTGCAAAATTTAATTTTTTCCACCTTCATTTGCTTATTGCATGACCTTGAGCAAATCGCTTAACCAGACAGTGCTTTGGGTCAATTGGGAATCTGGGCTAGACTCCTTAATGATCACCTGGACCGTACCTCTCAAGTGTACCTAATTACGAGAAACGTACCTCATTTGGGGTCTTAAAAAGTTCACGTAGCTCGAAGTTCCAGATTGAAAAAGTATGTCACACATTCACTATTCGGAGTTTTTAAATGAAATCCATGGTAAATAGACATGGATGTATTAATTCATTAAACTATCTTCATCATAAGTAAAACCAGCATAACCATCCCTATGACCTTCATATCTGAGGTTGTTAGTAAGCCATTAGTATGTGTTATGCACTTTGCCCATTTCTTCCACATTATGAGAGCTAGTGTTCCTCATTTTGGAGATGGAGAGTTGAACGCTGGACTCCATGCCTCGTAACTACCTATGAACCTAAATTATGCATAACACACTTTTGGAGTGTCCTTTAGCGACCTCCCTGATTTTTGGCTTAAAATTTTGTTCTGCCCTCCTAAATTTGCCAAGTTTCTTGAGGTAGATGTATGTATGTATGTATGTATGTATATATATATATATATATATATATATATATGTTTCATACCTCACAAACATGCCTTAATACGAGGAGCGTTCCTCATTTTGGATCTTAAAAAAGTCCATGTTCCTCGTTGAAGGATTCTGCCACACATTCAGTGTTAGGATTTTTTAAGTGATATCCATAGTAAATAGTACTGAATCATATTAATTCATCAAAATAACTTTTTTCTAAGTTTAAAGAAGGGCATTTTAACCATCATGTGACCTTCCTAGTTGAAGGTGTTAGTAAGCTGTTAGCAAGTGTTCCACATTTTGCCTATTTCTTCCACATTATGAAAGGCAATGTTTCTGATTTTGAAGATGTAAGGTTGAGAGCTACGACATATTTATTTGATATTTAATTACTGGGGAAGGCGTACTTTGGTGCATGATCCATTTTCAGCGGAGACCCATAGAGAAACACTCCATAAAGTTTAGTATAACATACATTAAATCCATGTAACAAAGTGCTAAAGCTGTACAATGAAGTTCAATAAGTAAACTAGATTCTGGTTATACAGTTATACAAACTGAAAAGAAAGTTGTTATATAAAGAAAAGCTATGTGAAAACAGTGGAAGAAATTATATAGAATGTTTAGGAGATTATGTAGTTTTGATGAAAGTATGAATAGGAGGAATTTATTAAAGGTAAGGAAGCAGAAACAGAGTTGGAAGATATAACTGTGGTGGGAAAGAGAGAGATGGGAGTTTATTGCTAAAGAGGAAAGAGAAGGTAGTAGGAACAAAATGTATAGAGTGATAGAAAGAAGGATATTAAATCATATGAAAAGGAAGAAGATTAATTCAGCCAGGTGAGATTCAGGTACAGAGCCAAGATTGGGAGAAGAAATGTTTGCACAGAAGTGCTTGGTATTAATCTAGTATCCATGGAGATGTTGTTCCAGTATTTGGTGACTGAAGTTGAGTATAGTGAGTGTCCAGTATTTTTGGGGGGTTTATAAATTCCAAGTAGATTTTCAGAGGAACAAAGTAGGCATTTTGGTAGATAGTGATTAAGAATGAAGCTGATAGCTGGACAAACTGAAGGTCTGTATATTATTTTATGACCATTAAGAAGTTGAGTATATTGGAGATATAAAGGTAGTTCACAGTTTAGAGATTTAAGAGCATTGGAGTGATGGAAATGATATGTCTGGTTTACTACAAACCTGACCTCTTTTATTATAACAGTGTTGTAGTTTTGATCTGAGAGAGGTTTGCAAATTCATAAGAATAGGTGCAACACAGATTAAGGAAGGAAGGAGATATGCACTTTCTATATTAACTCTAGCATAGATGGTGTGAGCATTTTTTGCTTGATATAGCATACCAAGTTTTCAGTGTGTTTTTAATGGAATTTTGAATGTGAAAGTCATATTTCAGTTGCTCATCAATTATTACACCTAGGAGCTTGGTATGAGAGATGACTTCTATGATAGTGCTATTTAATGATGATATTGTGAAATTATCCTTAGTGAGTATTATGGATTTAGGGATAAATGATACTAACTTTTTGGACTGAAGAGGAGGTGGTTGCCAGTTAACCAATTTTCAGTGGAGTTAAAAGCATTTTATGTAATGCTTTGTTGATGGGGAAGGCTGTCTGATATACATATTGTATTGAGAGAAGCTTGTTTGAGATAATATGTGAAAGCTATTAATGAATATATTAAATAATAGAGTACCAAGGATAGAGCCTTGTGGGACTTCAGTATTAACTGGGAGGAAGGGGAGAAAGCAGGGAGCCATTTAACTGACAGGAAATGGTTTGATAGGAAGCTATAGAACCAGTTAAGAGTAGAGTTTGAGAGCACTAATGTGGCCATTTTTGTAAGTAGTATAAAGTGATAGCATACCTCTCAACTGTCCCTGATTTTCAAAAACATCCCCGCTTTTTACTCAAATGTTAGCTTTGTCCCTCTTGATCCCTTGTAAGACTGGTGACCTTTGTAAAAATGGTGGTGAATTATACTTACGTAAATAATGACAATAATTAGAGGTGTAAACTTCTTTTACTTCAGAAAATTTATATTACTTTACAATCTATTATTCTGTCAACATCTTCATTTAATAGTACTAACATTTTAAATTCTGTCCCTGATTGTTTCTGGATCTGTCCCTCATTTTGGTGAGGTTTGTCTCTGATTCAGTTGAGAGCTATGAGTGAGAGACCTTGTTGAAGGATTTGGAGCCATCACAAAAAAGGCAAGACACTGGTCTCTGGCTTTGATGATGGTGTCAAGGAAGGATACGAGGGTAGTTGTATTGTGTGCTGGCCGGAAACCACATTGGGTAGGGGTTAGAAAGTTTTCTTGAAGCAGATACCATAGAAGTTTTTTTTTTTGTGAACACATTTTTCAAATACTTTTTTATAGAGTGGACAAGGCAGCAGTAGGTTTGCAGTGGTTATTTTTGTGGAATTGCCTCATTTGTGCAGTGGAATTTTGTATAATGTTTTTCCTTAGACAAGGGACATATGATTCTTGTTTAGATTTGTTGATTAAGCTAGGGATATGATATACAACAAAATGGAAGCTAGCATGAGGTGTTTGGATGTGATATTATCAGCAGAGGAAGATCAGGGTTTGATTTTGCTTAATAAATGTTTTATGTAAGTGGCAGAAGAGATTGTTAGGAGAAGTTGATTTGTTTGAATAGAGAATTCATATGGGGTGGGTATGGGCTGGTGAATAATTCTAAATGAGGTTGTCTATGGAGTCTATTAAATGAGAGTTAAATATAGCTGTAATTTCTATGGAAGAGAGATCTGGGAAAGGGTTTGGAACATTTAATGTTCCAGGGTATAAGATTTTTTTTTTTTACTGAGGACCAGAACTTTTTGGGATTGTATTTTTGTTTAATTTGTGAGTATATGTAATATTGCTTCATATGAATGTTAACCTTTTTTGTGATATTCTGGAGATGTTTATAGCTTTGTAGGTAGGTAGAGGATTGGCATTTTTGCCATTCTCTGCATGTTTTATCCCTTTTTCATTAGGGTTTCTCTAGAATGGAATAGCTAGGTTCTGATTTGTTTTGACTTTCCTTCTTCTTAAGGGGTAATCTATTTAGTGTGTTTAGAAATTATATGTTTAAATTTAGGAATGGCTTCATCTAGTGGCAGGGTGTAGGGTGAGGACCAGTTGAGGGATTTGAGAATATTATTGAAGACATCAGGGTTAAATTTGGTAAGGTTGCAGGATTCTTTGTACAGAGATTGCTTGATCTGGTGGGTAGCAAGTCTTTGGACATATATGGGATGATGACCACTAAAGAAATCATGGAGGATTCCCAGTGAGGATTAAAGGTATGGGTTTGAAACAAGGATCCAGTAAAGAGTGGAGCCAGTGCTGGTGTTTTTGTTAAAATGAGTGTGGGATGTTATTAGTTGGTTAAATACATACGTGTTAATACTAGCATATGGGAAGTTTGTCACAAGGTTCTGCCAATCTATATTGATATCACCAAGGATAGAAGTTTCACAGGGTATATTGTTACTTTCCCAACTAAGGATATCTTCTAGCATACAAATGTTATTTTGTGGGGGAATATAAAGATCAACTATGCACAGAGTTTTACGATTGGTTAGTTCGATTAAAGTTATGAGTTTTGCTGTGTGAAATTTTGATAGGTTAATAAGAGTAAGATAATTTTGAAATAGGATAGCTACCTCTGAGAGGTGATATTATATCATGGAGAGAGTGTCTTAGAGTTTTTTTTTTTTTTATTTGAGCCAGGTAACCTCTGGTGAGCACTGATTGATCCAGGAGTGGAATTCAGCTAATTTGTTTAACATACTGCTGATATTTAAGGAAGCAATGTTTAGGTATTTGGAGGGTGTCAGGCTGGTGATGGGAGTTGAGGGGGTAGATGGTGTGGATGATGAGTAAGTACCAGGGGTTGCATGCACATCACCACATATTGTGATATTTTTAGAGTGAAAGTGTACAAGAAGGTATTTAAATGCACTAGTATTTGAATGAAATTTTACTGTGTGTGGGTAGAGAGGATAGTTTACTATTCTGTGTTTAAAGGGGATGTTGGGGTATATGTTGAATAAGTTTTGGGAACTTTCTTGTCTCTGTGGAAAAGTAAGCAGATTTTTGAGTTGTATGGCTGATTGTGGGGAAATTATGGATGAACTGGACTGGCACAAGGTAGCAAGTAAGATGGGATAGCAGGATTAGAGAGAAGGATGAGTAGAGGAGAATTATAGAAGGCTAGTGAATAGTTTGAGGGTAATGGAAGAGAGAGGGGACTGTAAGAAGTAGTGGAAGGACTACATAGCTTATAGTTGAGATAAATGTAATAGTGAAAAAGCTGTATTTTTATGCAGATTTGTGAAGGGAGTATATTAGAAGTAAGTAAGAAAGTAAGGTTTTGTAAATCCATACAGGAGAGATATGGTGTATTTCTGTGAGGGATTTGTGAAGGGAGTTTATGAGAAGAAAGTAAGGTTTAGTAAATCCATACAGGAGACATATGGTGTATTTATATGGGATATTTGTGAAGGGAGTATATTAGAAGTAAGTAAGAAAGTAAGGCTTTCAAAATGTTAGGGTAGTCATAGAGGTGGATTGTATTCTGTCAAGGTATATGAAGTATGTGGAGATTATACTGTTTGTTGGTGTAGTAGCTGGAGGAGAAGCTTGAGTGGGTGGTAGTGGTAGTGATTAGATAGCCAGAAAGGAAGAGGTGGATAGTTTGTACAGGAAAGGGAAGGGCTAAGAGAAGTATAACTGTAGATGAAGCGTGTGTGGTTGAAAATTGTGGGGGTAGGGTAGGAGAGCATAGTGAACCTGAGTGCAGTGAAGGTGAACAGAGCAAGGAAAGTCAGAGTCAGGAGAAATAACTGCTACTACAGAAACATACAGAAACAATTGGGCAGCAACTTCAAGTAGTGAAGTAAGTGACTGCAAAGATGGCTATGGAGTTTCTAAATAAAATATTTTAATGGCTGGAGTTATCTAATATAGGGTCAGAAGTGAAATTATTATGGGGATTAAATCAAAGAAGGAAAGGAGGACCATAATTACTTAAGGTCAGTTTAGACTTAATGCATTAAGATGTCCTTATTTGTTATTGGCAATCTTGGAGGCTTTATATGGCTGTTTGGTTTCAACAATCTTAAGGTTAGCCTCAGCAGATTATTAAAGTACACTGCACAGAGAGAGTATTATAGAAGGCCCAGTGGCAACATTAACTTTTCAGTCAGGATTATTATTTAGCACACACTGTTACAAAGTTGGAATATTACTGCCACACACAGAAATATGTTCCTGGGATGACAGCACATGTTTGTCCTTCTTGGTGGTAATGGATTTCTTGGTTGGGCTCTATTCACTTTTGTAAGAATGACATTGTGATGTCCCCCTCTGGGCCAGTGATCAAAGAGACTCAATCCTCACCATTGACACTGATGGAGAATGTTCACTGTGAGAAAAACAGACATAAACAGTATTTTCAGATGCACCCTCTGCACCAAGTACAGTTTCCCATAAGATCACATAGGGAATACACACTCTAGTCCTGGGGCTAGGCTTTCTTTCCAGGCCCCCAGTAATACTCCCCACTGGCCACTATAGAGCTGAGTTCTTAGTCGGGTGCTCCAAGCCAGGTCTATATCACATAGTCAAAGTGCCATAACTCCGAACACCTAATGGTCAAACCATTATGTTTGAAGTTACAGAACTTTGACTATGCAAAAAAATAAAATTAAAAAACAACGGACAACAAAATAAATTGTTGTAAGCAGGGGGGCAAGCCCCCCTGCACTGATCCTTACTTAAATATACCAACTCCGAGATCGCACCACATTGAAGTGAATGGAAACCTTCGCTTATGGAGATTTCCATTCAAACACTCAAACTTTTACAAATTCGAATGTATGGTCTCGACCATATGTGGTTCAAACTTGTAATGGTTCAACTACGTGATAGGAACCCCTCCAAGCCAAATCCTCCACCACCCTCTCTATGAAATCAGTGCTCTCAGTGTCTCTGTTCAAAGTAGTTGTAGCACACGCTCTCTTTGAGATTTGATTTACACACACACACACACACACACACACACACACACACAGATCTGGAAAAAGCTGGTACAGCTTACCCACTCTACTACCTCCACCCAGCCTATAAGTTAGATCTGCTGCCACCAGGCCACCCAAAGCCAGCAACTTTAAGGCTCTTACCAGGGCACCCAATTATACTTATTAAAATGAATGCTTATACAAATGGTAGTGTTTAACCAAGTACGACTAAGACCTTCGGGAATGTGGAGCAATAGTGCCACTAAATAAATGGGAGTACTTTCAAAGGTTAAATATTTTCTAAAAGACCAGCCACAATGAAAGGTTTAGATATAGTTCATAATAAATGAAAAATAAAACATGAAAATACTGAATGTCTATTTACAATAAACACCAAAGTTTCAATCACATGAAATAAAAAAAAAAACAATACAGATGGAAAGACTCATACAAATACAGAAAAGACAACTTTAACTAATCTCACTATATTTTCTAACTGTCTGAAGAATAACTGTTCCCTAGTTACTTATTAAAGCATGGCAAGATGAAGATAGATGAGTGTCTTGTCAGGTCCCCAAAACAGAGTGCACCCCTCACATGTCTCTCTAGTATTCAAAAAACAACTTTAATGCTGGCTGCAGAATGATATCACACCTGGTCACCTGACTCTGTGGTTCCCACACTACCCTCTCACTAGAAACTGAGCTAGGATCTGGCATTGATGCATCACAATATACACATAGAACTTTAGCTAAGGTTTATTACAGCATC
The DNA here is from genome assembly GCF_019279795.1 of Protopterus annectens. Lineage (NCBI taxonomy): Eukaryota > Metazoa > Chordata > Ceratodontiformes > Protopteridae > Protopterus > Protopterus annectens. The sequence continues at coordinate 1,230,423,800 of NC_056729.1, read as the reverse complement.
TGAAAACTGTAAAACAATTCCAACACTTCCATCCTTCCTGCAAAAACTAACCAGCTATTCTCTGGCAGCATTCAAACCTGTGAGTTAAAATCTTAATGGCCAAAAGCAAGTCCTTTAAATTCAGGTTATTTTTCTTAAGATTAGTTGGGCTGAGCTTAACCCCTCCCCTTCCAGTATCCTCTGTTAAAATATATACATTTCATCAGGTACAACAATATAGTCTGACATGCATGTATATTTCTTTTCTGTCCAGTAGCACCCACTTTTGATACATTTTTAACACAAGCAACTTTACAAATACATTTTTAACACGAGCATCTTTACAAATCAGTTTGATATTCAAATGACATATACTTCTTTATGAAACTCTAGTAGGTATGCTGGCATATGTTATACATGCACTGCCCTACTCCCTCTGGCACAGCAGGTACTACATCACATCATCACAGGCATTATGGGCCTAGAAAGCAGATGACAAGAGAGTGGAGAATTAAAGTCAGAGTTAGATAGGTGGGAGTGGTAGAATATTGCACATTACAGTAAAGCAGAGGATTGCCAGGATTATAACCTTAGTATAAACAGCAGATCTCACAGTTAGCTAATTAACTATAACACCTCTTGTGAGTATCAAATATACTTGCAGGTCTATAATATGTGCCAGTAAGGCAAATGACCTTTCAGTCTGATAGGACAGATCAAGGCAAATCTTATCACCAATATAGAGAAGCACACAATCTATTGTTACAGGCAGTATGGCACTTATGTTTGTAATTCATCTTAATTAGGTAAAAGCATTTAAATTTCATTCAACTTAGTTTAGAACATTACAGTGTTTCTGTCAGTTGTAATGGCAGTTAATTGGCTTTCTTAATAGCATGGTGTTTATGCTTGTCAATGAAATGTAACAGGAAACAAAATAAACAGACTTTTAGTGCCAGAAATAATACTCTATAGCTGTGAATTTTAGCTGGCAGATATGCTGTTTATGATAATTGAATTTATGCTATATATTCCCATTTAAATACCAGCAGAAGCTACTTGGATAAAACACTGTAAGATGTTAACATCTAATAGATAATGAAACACAACGCTGCTCCGGCACAATAAAGGCTGTCCCTTTTCCACAAACCACCACTGCTGTTTGCAAGCAAAAGGATAAACGATGTTCCCACGAAGATACAAATATATTATTTATTTAACAAAAGACTTGTAAAAACAAAGTTACTGATTAAGCGCTTTCGTCTCCTTAACGGAGACTTTTTCAGAATCTAATTGCACTTGTCAGTCCTGCATTTTATACATTTTGAAATAAACCTTATTAGCCTATTGGCTAAGAGATTAAACAATTAATTTAATTTAATTAAACAAGCATTCACTTGAACCAATTGGGTTGATACCATAATAAAAGGGCTAGCTCATAATAAAAGCTGTACAAAACTGCTCAATAAATATGGTGAACAATAAACACAAAAACTGATAAATATAAATATAAATATAAACAGTACACATCCCCTAGTCTCTTAAAATTCAATATTACATCATACCATCAATTAAAAATTATATAAATATTATATAAATATTAATAAATATTATTTCATTTTTATAAAAAACTTGAAAGTTAAAAATGTCAACATTTAAAATTAAAATATGTACTGTTAACCAGTAAAAAGTTAATGATTGAAAAGAAATGAATAAACAAACAAGAGATGAATATCTCTAATGTCAGAATATGTTTAACATTTTACTTTATTGGGATCCATTGCTAATAGTTTTAGTGCAAGGGTAATGGATATATGGTCATTTAGTCCTTTTCCACTACAGGCATCTAGCCTTAACTGCCAGATCATTTCCCTGTACTCTAACTTTGTTTCCCAGTCACCCCCTCGGTCCATGGGCTCTACCTCCTCTACCACACAAAATTTAAAATCAGCTTTTTTACATTCTAATGCATGCCTGTACAATGCATTATTGTCATTGTGTCTGTTAATGTCCCTGATGTGTTCATATATTCTATTTCTGAGATGTCTTTTGGTTTTACCAATGTAGTAACTCCCACAGGCCTTACAAAATACTAGGTAAACAACACCTTTAGAGTAACAACTATTGTATTTTTTAGCTTTTATAGTTAAATGTAGACTTAGTATTCTTACTTCTTTTAATTCTGCAATATATGAACATTGTGCACATCTGCCACAGTTAAAGGTACCATGTCTCTTGTTAGCCCCACTGTCCAAGATTTTCCTTTTCTCAATAATATTTTTGATGTTTTTGTTCCTTCTAAACTAAATTTTATATCACATTTAAAAACATCTGTTTTAGTTGCCATATTCCTAAACATATCCCAAGTATCATAGATACTTTTTTTCAACCGCCCTACACCCTGGTAATATGTAACAGTTAAATATGGTGTGAAATTAATTCCTGATGTATTCTGAGTATCAACATTCTTATTCATTATATTATTAGGTCCACTCATAGTCGCCAATATATCACCTTGTGTTAAGAGAGGGTTATATTTATTACCCCTCTCTGAAATTACATATTGTTTTATCGGACTGATAAACTCCATAGGGTAACCTCTTTCAAAAAACATTTTTTCCACATGATTGATTTCATTTAGAAAATCTGTGTCCTCAGAAATCATTCTGGCCATCCTAATCATTTGCCCTTTTACAATATTTTTCTTGAGTTGATAAGGATGGTCACTGTCAAAATGTAGGTACGCATTAGAATAGTGCTCCTTTCTAAATATATTTGACTTATAACACTTGTTATAACTATCTTTACTTAATTTTACATCCAGGAAGTGTATTTCTTCTATACCTGCTTGATGTGTGAAATGCAAGAAGGTAGTGGTATGGTTGATGTACTGTATGAATTCTTCAATATGGTCATTGGATCCATTCCAAAGAACAAAAATATCATCCAAAAACTGGAAATGCTTGACAATATACTGACCATACATAGAATCAAATACATATTTATTTTCCCAGAACAACATTATTATATTAGCATATGCGGGGGCACAGGCAGAGCCCATGGTCACTCCTTCTTTTTGATGGTAATAATCACCTTCAAAATAAACGTAGTTGTATTTTAGGGCCAATTCCATACTTTCAAGTACAGTTCTAAAATCAACAGCTGTTAGAAAATTCATTTCAACTAAGGTTTTCTCAAACCATTCTAAGCCAACTGCTTGGGGGATAACTGAAAATAGTTCTTTTACATCAATAGTAATGAAGTACATACTGTCCATATAAGTACTATCACCAATTTTCTTCAAAAAATCCCATGAGTCCTTTAAGATATGATCACATTTTTTGTAAAATTCTTTTATCATAGTGTCCACATAAATAGCCATAGGTTGAGTTTTGGACCCTTGTGATTCCACTATTGGTCTCATGGGTGGATCGTACAATGACTTGTGGATTTTTGGTATACCAAAGATAGCCGGTATAACAGGTTTGGGTACTTTTAAGAACCTATATAGTTCAATGGCAATCATTCCTGTGAGCAAATTGTCCTCCAAAATGAGGTCTATCTTCCTATATGATATATTAATCTCATTTTTAGTAACCAGACTGTAATGTTCATCCCTATCCAGGATGTCCTTCATCCTCTTGATGTAATCCCACTTGTCCATAATAACCACCCCCCCACCTTTATCGGGTTTCATAATACGTGTTTTATCATTATTACTCAAATCATTTATTAATTTCTTTTCAACCATTGTTAAATTGTATCTCATTTTTGTACCATTATTATATTCATTTCTTATCTTGTTAATAACACACTTTTCAAAGTTTAAAATTTCATAATGTATAGGCGGGTTATATGTACTATGCCTAGTTAAAACATTCTCCTTGTCTTGGACTGGTCTATCTTTATATAAATGCTTAAAGTTCAATTTACGTGTAAATAACTTGATGTCAAGTACTATGCTTTCAATTCTAGGTTGGTTCACAGGTACAAAGGTAAAACCTTTTGTGAACAAATCAAAAAAACTTTGATTAATGGGAATGTCAGTATAATTAAAAATATTAAAATTCTTATATGTATTTATAATAGTGTCCATTTGTTCCTGAGCATCTGGTACAGACTCAATATTATTAACTTGTATCGTATCTTGATACAGAACTACTGAAAGGTCTGCTATCTGTAGATCCTCCCTGCATGCATATTGTTGCACATTGTAGCCTGTGCATATGATGTTTGCTGGTTCCGATTCCTCAACCTCTCGGATCTCCTTAACTCGTCCACTCCTAAAGGGACATTAGTTCTAACAATGTTATCATTTTCTTTTAAGTTAGGAAATTGTTCTTGGACATATTGATTATAATCATTTTCGTTATAATCTGGTTGGCTCTGCTCCAAATATCTATTCCTTCCTGTCCCTCTATAGTGGTTGTTCCTGTTGTTTCTGTCTTGATAATGCACATTGGGACAATTGTCATGCCTGTAATTTTTAACTGTATTTTCATTATAGTATGCACTTCCTTTTCCATATTCTTTTAAATCTCTTTCAGATTTCTTTAATTTTCTATTAATATTCATATTAGTAGCTGCATCTATATCATGTAAAACTCTAAAATACACATGCTTATACTCATCTACTGAAAACAGTAAATCTGTATTAATTTCACCATACAATTTGTCTATTTCTTTTTTCGTTTGTTCCATTATGTCAATATTATGTTTTATCATTACTTTCAACATTGCAAGCCCACAGTCATTCAGAATGTCACATATATTTTTAAAAAAATATTTTATCACCATTGATGTTATTTGGAAATTTATTCAGTCTTAGACCTTTCGGTACTATCTTTTCCTTAATACATTTTTCAAAGTACCAATTTTCTACAATCAATGATTTAAATTTTAATAATAATTTTTTAAAAATCTAACATTTCTCCTTGTATGTTAAACTGTCCGCTTGTTCCTTCAGCTTTTCTTTTTCTTTTAAATTATACACACATGATTTATTTAACCACTGATTAAAGTCCATATCCTTGTAAGTCTCCATAACATACAGTTCCATTCTATCTTTTACTCCGTTTTGTTTCGAAGTAGAAGGATTTTGTCCATCGTTGTTCCTCCTACTCGCGTTAACCACCATAGTCTCTCTCCCTCCCGCCAGCATGTCGCTGGCTTCTGATGTCATCCGATTAGCCCTCGAGTCCTTCGGGCTACTCTGTGCACAGAGAATGTCATTAGTTGCTCCTGCTTGCAGAATATCTACTTGCGAATGGGTTTGTATTACCCTTAGTAATTCATTCAACATAACGCTACTGTCCATTGCTGGATAGGACTCCTCGTATCCGGAAACAACAATAAATTGGCAACTTGTAACCACACAGTCCAAGGCAGTGACACAAACCACAAAGAAACACAACGCTGCTCCGGCACAATAAAGGCTGTCCCTTTTCCACAAACCACCACTGTTGTTTGCAACTATAAAAGCTAAAAAATACAATAGTTGTTACTCTAAAGGTGTTGTTTACCTAGTATTTTGTAAGGCCTGTGGGAGTTACTACATTGGTAAAACCGAAAGACATCTCAGAAATAGAATATATGAACACATCAGGGACATTAACAGACGCAGTGACAATAATGCATTGTACAGGCATGCATTAGAATGTAAAAAAGCTGATTTTAAATTTTGGGTGGTAGAGGAGGTAGAGCCCATGGACCGAGGGGGTGACTGGGAAACAAAGTTAGAGTACAGGGAAATGATCTGGCAGTTAAGGCTAGATGCCTGTAGTGGAAAAGGACTAAATGACCATATATCCATTACCCCTGCACTAAAACTATTAGCAATGGATCCCAATAAAGTAAAATGTTAAATATATTCTGACATTAGAGATATTCATCTCTTGTTTGTTTATTCATTTCTTTTCAATCATTAACTTTTTACTGGTTAACAGTACATATTTTAACATTTTTAAATGTTGACATTTTTAACTTTCAAGTTTTTTATAAAAATGAAATAATATTTATTAACATTTATATAATATTTATATAATGTTTAATTGATGGTATGATGTAATATTGAATTTTAAGAGACTAGGGGATGTGTACTATTTATATTTATATTTATATTTATATTTATCAGTTTTTGTGTTTATTGTTCACCATATTTATTGAGCAGTTTTGTACAGCTTTTATTATGAGCTAGCCATTTTATTATGGTATCAACCCAATTGGTTCAAGTGAATGCTTGTTTAATTAAATTAAATTAATTGTTTAATCTCTTAGCCAATAGGCTAATAATGTTTATTTCAAAATGTATAAAATGCAGGACTGACAAGTGCAATTAGATTCTGAAGAAGTCTCCGTTAAGGAGACGAAAGCGCTTAATCAGTAACTTTGTTTTGTTTTTACAAGTCTTTTGTTAAGTAAATAATATATTTTTATCTTCGTGGGAACATCGTTTATCCTTTTGCTTGCAAACAGCAGTGGTGGTTTGTGGAAAAGGGACAGCCTTTATTGTGCCGGAGCAGCGTTGTGTTTCTTTGTGGTTTGTGTCACTGCCTTGGACTGTGTGGTTACAAGTTGCCAATCTAATAGATAACATTAACTTGTGCTTAGGTAAATGCTGTGAGTAATAATGGCTTAGTCAACTAATGTGTTAACACAGCACTTGTTCAAGTGGTGGATTACACTCGATAACTAACAAAAAATATAGTTACAGACTTCTTTTACTTCAGACATTGCATGCTAACTCACATCCCTTTACTTTGCCAACTTTCCAAGTTAATGTTACCAGTATTTTAAAAGTGCCCCCCTTATTTGGGGATCTTTTTCCTGAGTATTTTTGCCTTTGTCCATTACTTTGGAGGTAAGAGGCTGAAAGGTATGTGCATTAGTAGTGGTAATCAGAGCCAGCCTTAAGAATTGCAGGGTGCAGCTTGGACCATTGTGGCAGGGCTCTGAAACTGATGCACCCATCTACAACCCCAACCCTCCCTGTACTTGATTGCTTCCTGTACTTAAGAGTATGTTGGTCTATCTGAGTTGGGAAATACACTAAATGAATCATAGTGTAGCCATTTTATTGGCTAGAGGGCTCATTATTTAGTTTTCTGTTTTCTCTGTGCTGCTATAAATTTTGCTATTTTGCTTGGATTAGCAGTGCCCTGTACAGTAATTAACACCTAGAAAGCAATTTTTTTTCTGTAGAGTGGTCCATAAAGCTATAGCATGTAAATCAGCAATATAGTGCACATAGCTTGTGTGCTGACAAGCTTAGAGCAGCTAGTTGGGCGTCAAGAGACAATACCTACAGATTATTTTTAAACAAGAAACCTCCTTGTTGAAGTATCACTTATGACATAGGCAATCATACAGTTATATAAATGAAAACAAACCATATTGACATATTTTTAGTTGCAAACGTTATACATCCCATATAAACTTCTATACAATCATTGTCAGTCAAACATTACATAGCCCATTCAATTCCTGCCTTCCCTTAAACCCCAGTCCTCCTTTAAAACATTATTCTACATGTATTGTTCCAGTAATTCCCATTTTTATGACATTTGTTCCTACCCCTTTTTAAAGATCCCACTTCCATTTTTTTTTATCTCTGTTACTATATTCACTACTTCTAGTATGGTTTGTTTAGACTTTGATTTCCATTTTCTAGTAATTGCTTTTTTGGCAGCAACCAGAATTAAACTCAGTAAGGTATTACTATGTCTAGGCAATTCTGATTCTGTAGCTGTGGCTCAAGGAAATAATTTCTTAGGGTACACCAATTTGCTCACTCAGTATTTCTGATAGAGTAGTCTGCAGGAAGTTTTAAGTCTGCCAACTCATTACACTCCCAAAAATATGTTCCCAATTACCACTGTCTTCCCCATCACACCTACAATATTTGCAGTCTACCTCAGGAAAAATTCTTTGGGGTCTACTCGAAAAAATACCTATGCAAACACTTCCAAGCAAGTATCCTAAATCTTCTCGATTTTGGTACTTATGCAGGAGCCATAGACAGAGCTTCCTATTGTTTATTTGCAAATTACTTATCTAATCTCTCTTCCAAATCCTTTCTAATCTCCTCTGATTGGCTTCTATAGTTATCATGCAATATTTTATATCCCCTGCTAATTATCCCTTTTAAGCAGCAGCTTCTGTTCCAGACTCTACTACAAACTCTACCAGTGTTGATCTTTCACTTATAATCCCCCATTCCTATCTGTTTGCCTATATATCATTCCTCGATAGGGAAGGCAATCTCTAGCCTGCAGTCCAAATGAGTTCTTGGCCTTTTCCCATTCTATTACCTTTCCCTCTCTAGTTGTTTGCTCCAAATATATTGGTCCCTTACCAGTTTTCTCCAGCCCTCTATTGTCTCTTCTCTGTATCCCTGTAATTGCAGTAATCCCTATCAGCAGAATCCCCTTTCTTCATTCTCACGTTGGCTCAGTTATTAAAATAGTTTATGCTACTTTATGAATATACTATTCTGTATGGTTATTGTTATTCTCCTTCAGAATCTGCATCCAAAATTCTAGTCTCTCATTATTTCTTGAGCTTCCCCTTGTTTCAGCATCATCTATTTTCACTTTGAATTATAGCTTTCTGTTTGTGCTATGTATAGGAGCCTTAACTGTGTAGCTCTGAAATGCCCCTTCATAACAGTTAATTCCATACTGCCTTGCTCTATTGAATGGACCATCCTATTCCATTTGACTCATGCCTTCTTCCCTCCCGGATATAACCCTTCAACTCTTTAATAATTGCTATCCATAACTTCTCCTCTGGTTGATAAGTATATGCATGACCTGTGTATAAAATTACAGGGACTAAAAACATTTTCACTGCTTGTGTCTTGCTATCCATATCTATAAAACAGAGCTTCCAATTTCTCAGTTTTTATATTATCTTTTGTTTAGTCTCTTCTCACATATCTTTAGCTGTCATAACAGAATCTTTTTTAACCCATACTCCTAAGTACTTAATTTTATCATGTCCCCATAAATTTGGGGATTGCTCAACCAATGTTAGTGTGAGTATAGAGTTTACAGCTTTTGCCTTTGTTTCCTTTTCATTAATTTTTTTATTCTGAAAATACTTGAAGCTGTCTCAAAATGTTCCACAACACTGAAATGTCCTTTTTCTGGTTTTATCAGGTACAAAATTATGTTCTTCTTTCGGCTTTTCCCGGTTAGGGGTTGCCACAGTGGAACTCTGGTCCGCTAATGATTGGCAGTAGATTTTTACGGTGCCGAGGTGCCAGCCCGACGCCCAACCTTCAACGAAGGCACGCCCATTCACGCATGTCTTTTGAACACCACTCGACCGCAGGGAGGACATGCAGACTCCACACAGAAGGCACTCCAGCCGAGAATCAAACAGGAGAACCTCTTGCTTTGAGGCGACAACCCTACCGCTGCACCACCGTGGCTTACTATCAGGTACGAAATAATATTATATAATTGGTATGGTAATTAAGAAAAGTTTATGTTATTTGCAGATAATATCGGGTACAAAATAATATTATCTGAAAATAACACCAGCTTTTCTTGATTACCATACCAATCATATTCCTGAATTTCCGATTACCTTATTTTCTTTGCCAATGGTTCTAAATATAACACAAATAAGAAAGGGGAAAGAGGACACCCCTGCTTGGTTCCTCTTTTCAAACAGAACTTATCTTTAAACACACTTTAATTTTCAACTCTGATCCCTCATATGTCCTCTTAATTAACCTTATTATTTTGTCAAGGAATGCAGATGCTTCCATTGCCCTACTCATAAAATCCCAGCTTAGTCTGTTAAACGCTTTCTCTGTATCAAGACCCACCAACAACAGTGGTATTTTTTTTACATTCTACTTTCCTTTGGGTCATCATTCTTGTATTAATGTTGTCAAATGTTTGCCTGCCCTCCACAAAATCACATTGATCCATATCTGCCAATTTTGGCATCATGTTTGCCATTCTTTTAGCCGTTATAGACACAAACACTTTATAATCATGCTTTAGAATAGAAATGGGCCTATATGATGCCGGATCTGATTGGTCTTTACCGTCTTTAGGAATTACAGCCACAACAACTTTTTTCCAGGATGTTGTTGCTTCCCCTCATTTTTAAATAATGTTAAACAAAACCTTCCAGATTTTTATTACTCCCCCCAGCTTTCATACTTCCACAGAAATACCATCTATTCCCGAAGACTTCCCTGTCGATTGGTTATTCATGACCATTTTTATCTAATCTCCTCCTATCCTGACTGTTAGTAACTGACCCTCATCTACTTTTAACCTTAGCATATTTAATTGTTCCATAAACATTTTCATTTCTGCTTTTTGTTGATTTCCACATTTCTCTGCTTTATACAGATGTTCATAAAATTTTTGAAATATTTCTAATACCTCTACAGGATGTCTGGTTATTTTCCTTGTTATAGGCTTCCTAAGCTTGTCAACAACCCTTTCTACTTTCTTTTGCCTGAGCCATTGAGCTAAAAGCGTTTGTGCTCTTGAGTAAATAGTGTGGGAAGAAATAGCCAGGGAATTGTTATGGCTAGGCTTGTATAGGCCCTAGGGCCGATAACCTAGTACCGACCTATGAACCTATGAGTTATTATCAAACAAACAGTTGCTTAACAACGTTTCTCAACTCATGCATATTATTGAGGTGGTCCTTTATTTTCTCTTTAACTCTCTGCAGTTGCACATATTTCTCCTATTCTGTAATACTTTAAACTTTGTCAGTCTCACTAAATAATTCTTGTTACTTCTTAACCATATTTCTTAACCATATTTCTTTATCTTTTATTTCTACCGTATTTTTAAACTCCACTTTCATTTGATCCCACACAACAAATGTCTGTCTTCACTGATAACTCCTGAATAACTTCCATAGGTTCATAGGTTCATAGGTTAGTACTAGGCTATCAGCCCTAGGGCCTATACAAGCCTAGCCATAACAATTCCCTGAATATTTCTTCCCACATTATTTACTTTCTTGGACCCCTGTCTAGCAGGGCGACTGACGTGATCCCTGGGGTGAATTTCCTTTCTCCCATCCAATCGTCAAGGTTCCTCTTGAAGAGGTCCAAAGAGGCACTCTGCTTGACATGTATGGGCAATCTATTCCAGAGTCTGGGGAGTCTCTGGGTCAGGAACCTATCCCTCCAACATGTTTTGTTTATTGTGATGACAAGGTTTAGATCCCTGGAGCATGTAGCTCTGAGGGATTGGGATTTCTTTAAGTGTAGCATGTCCAACAGCTCTGGGTTTGACATGGCCTTGTATGTTAAGCAGAGATCGCCTCTGAGTAGACGATATGCGACAGAGTATAGCTGGAGTTTTTAAGGCGGTCAGCATAGGGCATCTGCTTTAGGCCTGTGATTCTTTTAGTGAGGTATTTCTGAGGCCTTTCCAGTTGTTGCAGATGTCTTGAGAGGTACATACCAAATGGGGCATTGTATTCTATAATGGGTCTAATGAGGGATGAGTACAGTGGGACAATGACCTCCTTTTTCTGGATGAAAAGCCCTTCGTGATGAGGTGTGCCACATAGAAGGATTTCCTGACTGTTGTGGCGATGTGGTTATCGAAGGTGAGACCACTGTCCACCTGTGTCCCTAAGTCTCTTATCACACTTTCTGTGTTTAGTGTACTGCCACCTATATGGTAATTCATGGATACGTGTTTTTCCCAAAGGGATAACAATACATTTCTTGGCATTGAGCTTGAGCCCATGGCTCTGGCACCAAGCATCTGTTTCTGTAAGGCCCTTTTGTAGAGTATCCACATCATTTGGGGATTCAATAATGGCTCCCAGTTTGCAGTCATCTGCAAACTTTGTTAGCCAGAGTCCCTTAGTGTTGACCTGTACTTCAGAGAAGTAGATGCCAAACAAGAGCGGCCCCAGGACTGAACCCTGAGGTACTCCACTTGTCACTTGTCTGGAGCTGGATTTGGAGTTGGCTACTTTTACAGTGTGGGTTCTATCAGTAAGCCATTTAGCAACCCATTGGGTGACATAGGGATTAATGCCCAACTTAGTAAGTTTATCTATGATTCCAGAGTGGGGATGGTGTCAAAGGCCTTGGCAAGGTCTAGATAGGCTGTGTGGACCACCTTACCCTTGTCCATGGCTCTGGAGACTGATTCAAAGAAGTCAATCAGGTTCAGGAGACAAGATCAGCCCTTCACAAACCCAAACTGGGTGGGGTCCAGTGTTTGAAGGTTGCCAATGTCTTTGTTTATAAGTTCCATGATAATACGCTCCATGGCCTTGCAGATAAGGCTTGTCAGACTGATGGGACGGTAGTTTCCGGGATCCAAGGTGGATCCCCTTTTGTGGATTGGGATAACTATAGCTCTGCGCCACTCAGTGGGCACGAAACCTGAGGTGAGGCTATGATTAAACATGACACTTAGGTGAGGTGCCAGTTCATATTGTAGTTCATGTAGTACACATCCCGGGATGTCATCTGGTCCCATGGATGCTGTATTCTTGGCTTTAGAGTGCGTTTTGTACCTGTGTGGCGTTATTACTGGAATTTGGCAATCTTCCGGTATTGAGATGGGCCATTTAGGGGTGAGAGTGGGGTGAAGTTGGCACTGAATCGATCTGCCAGGATATTGGCAATATCCTTTGGATCAGTATATTTAATGCCATTCTGTTTTAGCTCAGAGCAGATCTGAGCATTGCCATTTAGATTCTTGACATAATTATAGAATGCTTTGTGGTTGTCTTTGGAATCTTTGGCAATTTTATTTTCGTAACTAGCTTTGGAGGATTTTATGAGGCATCTCAGTTTCTTACTGAGGCTAGTAAGGGAGTTTTTTGCATCCTGGGATTTTCCTCTTTTCTGCAAAAGTTTCTTCCTTTTGTTGTAAAGTTTGTTTATGGCAGGGGACCACCAGATTGGCTTCCTTTTTTTGGATGAGAGCATTTTGGTTCTATTTGGGATGGCACGATTCATGCATGAGTGGATGTGCTCGTACAGTGCCGTAGTGTAGGATTCAGCAGTTGAACTTTCAGTTCCCGTCTGCATGGGTGTCATGAAGTTTGTCACTTCTGACTTGAGTAGCATGAAGTTGGCTTTAGAGAAGTTTTTATGGTGGTTTCTTTACTGGGGTGGGGTGGGATGTGGATGTTAAGGGTGATTAGCTTATGGTCAGACCTGACTAACGAGGGGTGACCATAGGTATGGAGCATTGATTTCCCATGTTGGTAATGACCAGGTCTAGGATATTGGAGCCCCTGGTTGGACTATGGATTAGTTGATCCAGGGCGTTGGAATTTATGAATTCCAAGAACCGTTGCGCAAAGGTGTTGGGACATGAGTAGTTTTCCCAGTTAATGGCAGGGTAGTTAAAATCACCCAGTATTAGGGTGTTTGGTTCTATCTTAATATTTTCCAGTATGTTTAGAAAGGTGTAGTGAGAATCTTGGGGTATGGTGGGGGATCTGTAGCAAGCTACAATTTGGATTGCAGTCTTACCTAGTGTTAGTTGCACTTGGAGAATTTCAGACACATTGTGTTGGCCAACTAGCCTGGTGGTGTGAATATCCTTGGTGAATATTGACACTCCTCCACCTTTAGTGTTTAGGTCCTGGTTTGGTGGCGAAAAGTGTGGTAAGAGTTGTAGCCTGGTATTGCAGGGGTGCTCTCTGGAGCCTTGAACCAGGTCTCAGTTACTGCACAGATATCGATGTTCTCCATTTTTAGGAGTGCCTCGAGAGTGCATTTGAGGTTTAGACTTCTAGCATTGAGTAGCATTACCTTCACATTTTGCATGCTTGTACCTGTTATGGTGGTGGTTTTGTCCTTTGAAGTTTGCCTAAAAAAGGCACTATAGGGGTGGCAAGAACCTTAGCCAGTAACCTGAATCCCAGGGGCAACAGGTGCAGACCATCTCTGGCAAAGCATCATGGTCTGTCAATCATGTCATCCCAGGCAGACAGATACTGGATCCCCTTTGAATGACACCATAAGCTTAGCCAATTGTTGAAGTCAATCATTTTATCCTTATATTGTGGTATCATTCTGGGCAAAGGCAGGATGCTACTCAGGGCTAGGGTCATACCTGCCTGGGCCACATGATCCGAGAGCTCTTCCATGTCTCTTTTCATGTAGTCCAGGGAGGTACGTCTTAAGTCATTCACTCCAACATGGACAATGACAGAGTCATATTTGTACTTGTTGTGGAGTGACTTGAGTGCATGCGTTATGTGGAGGATCCTGGCACCCGACAGGCAGCTGACTGTAACTTTCTCCTTATTCACCCTGGTGAGAGGGACATCAGTGTGCCAGACTATAGAGTCACCTATGACTAAAGTGTTAGGTACATTGTCTTGCCTTAGGGGCTGTTGCTGGGTGGCACACTGGTGTTGTGAACTATGTGACACATTGGTTGTGATTGGTGTTTGTTTGCGTTTCAGCTTCAGAGGTCTTTGTTGCTTGGGCAGGTTACAGTTAAGGGCCTCTGCATATGTGGATTTAGTGTTGCTATATGTGGGTGTTGGTGGTGCGGGTTTAGAAGGGCTATGTGTTGCTTGAGGTGTAGTGTGGGTGTTAACCTTCTCCTCTTGACTGTTTAGCACAATCTTGGGTGGAGAGAGCTTTGCTTCCATTTTGGCTATATAAGTGCATCTCTCACATGTTGTAGTGTTGGGTGGTAGGAGGAGAGGGTTGTCTGTGTACATGAGGCAATTGCTGCATTGCCCCAGTATGCCCAGATTCACCAGGTGGACAGGAGAAATCACTGGAAGCTGACCCTTGGACATGCCTGGTTTGGGGCTTTTTTTTTCTTTGTAAAGTATAGGAGCAAGGTACTTTGCAATTATAGGCTGTTTAGTGCCTACTATTAATTTCTCCTTGTTAACAAGGAGAGTGCAGTGTTTGTATGAGTTTAAGGCTTCCTAGTGCTTTCCAGCAGGTATTAGAGAAAGTGCTAGTCACAGGGATGCTTGAAGGTAAGATTGAAAAGAATGCACTCTGCAGTGTGCACTAGAGAAGTTAGATGTGAAAGTAGGTAACTTGAGTTTTACCTGTTTAAAAAGTTAAGGTTTAGTGGAGAGTTACTATTTTAAAACAGCAAGATGGACTGAAAGGGTGGTCACTTTTGTATTTTGGTACTATGAAATACTGTAGGATGGCCAATAAATTTAAATAATTGAAGGGGTGGGATTTCAAAAGTGATGGTTTTGTGATTACTCACATAAGCCAGTGAAAGTAGAGAGAAATGAGATATATGGTCAGATTAACATAAGAGGCGGGCAACTAGAAAGACAATGGTATTTAACAAGACAACTTAAATGGGTGGGAGGGAGGGAAAATTCTGCCTGACTCAGAACAGAGAGCTGTGGTCTCTTTTGAAGTTTTAATATGCTGTTAAAACAGAATGCAAGCAAAACACAAGGTAAAGAAAACAAACTACAGTATTCAAAATATAGAAAGGCAATACAGAAATACAAAAATAACAGCAAACTAACCTTTCCTTCACAGCAAAGTGTAGCAGAGTCTGGATGAGCCTTTCTGGTAAAGCTCTGAAATGTTTTAGTTTACTCCTTAAATAGAAATTTTAGTTCCTAGCTCCACCCCTCTGTTAACAAGTGATTAACCTTAAGTGACCTCTTCTGTCTTATGAATGAGTCCTTAATTAATCAGTTCTTATTTCTGCCTGACTCAGAACAGAGAGAGCTGTGGTCTCTTTTGAAGTTTTAATATGCTGTTAAAACAGAATGCAAGCAAAACACAAGGTAAAGAAAACAAACTACAGTATTGAAAATATAGAAAGGCAATACAGTAATAGAAAAATAACAGTAAACTAACCTTTCCTTCACAGCAAAGTGTAGCAGAGTCTGGATGAGCCTTTCTGGTAAAGCTCTGAAATGTTTTAGTTTACTCCTTAAATAGAAATTTTAGTTCCTAGCTCCACCCCTCTGTTAACAAGTGATTAACCTTAAGTGACCTCTTCTGTCTTATGAATGAGTCCTTAATTAATCAGTTCTTATTTCTGCCTGACTCAGAACAGAGAGAGCTGTGGTCTCTTTTGAAGTTTTAATATGCTGTTAAAACAGAATGCAAGCAAAACACAAGGTAAAGAAAACAAACTACAGTATTCAAAATATAGAAAGGCAATACAGAGATAGAACAAATAACAGTAAACTAACCTTTCCTTCACAGCAAAGTGTAGCAGAGTCTGGATGAGCCTTTCTGGTAAAGCTCTGAAATGTTTTAGTTTACTCCTTAAATAGAAATTTTAGTTCCTAGCTCCACCCCTCTGTTAACAAGTGATTAACCTTAAGTGACCTCTTCTGTCTTATGAATGAGTCCTTAATTAATCAGTTCTTATTTCTGCCTGACTCAGAACAGAGAGAGCTGTGGTCTCTTTTGAAGTTTTAATATGCTGTTAAAACAGAATGCAAGCAAAACACAAGGTAAAGAAAACAAACTACAGTATTCAAAATATAGAAAGGCAATACAGAAATACAAAAAATAACAGTAAACTAACCTTTCCTTCACAGCAAAGTGTAGCAGAGTCTGGATGAGCCTTTCTGGTAAAGCTCTGAAATGTTTTAGTTTACTCCTTAAATAGAAATTTTAGTTCCTAGCTCCACCCCTCTGTTAACAAGTGATTAACCTTAAGTGACCTCTTCTGTCTTATGAATGAGTCCTTAATTAATCAGTTCTTATTTCTGCCTGACTCAGAACAGAGAGCTGTGGTCTCTTTTGAAGTTTTAATATGCTGTTAAAACAGAATGCAAGCAAAACACAAGGTAAAGAAAACAAACTACAGTATTCAAAATATAGAAAGGCAATACAGTAATACAAAAATAACAGTAAACTAACCTTTCCTTCACAGCAAAGTGTAGCAGAGTCTGGATGAGCCTTTCTGGTAAAGCTCTGAAATGTTTTAGTTTACTCCTTAAATAGAAATTTTAGTTCCTAGCTCCACCCCTCTGTTAACAAGTGATTAACCTTAAGTGACCTCTTCTGTCTTATGAATGAGTCCTTAATTAATCAGTTCTTATTTCTGCCTGACTCAGAACAGAGAGAGCTGTGGTCTCTTTTGAAGTTTTAATATGCTGTTAAAACAGAATGCAAGCAAAACACAAGGTAAAGAAAACAAACTACAGTATTCAAAATATAGAAAGGCAATACAGAAATACAAAAATAACAGTAAACTAACCTTTCCTTCACAGCAAAGTGTAGCAGAGTCTGGATGAGCCTTTCTGGTAAAGCTCTGAAATGTTTTAGTTTACTCCTTAAATAGAAATTTTAGTTCCTAGCTCCACCCCTCTGTTAACAAGTGATTAACCTTAAGTGACCTCTTCTGTCTTATGAATGAGTCCTTAATTAATCAGTTCTTATTTCTGCCTGACTCAGAACAGAGAGAGCTGTGGTCTCTTTTGAAGTTTTAATATGCTGTTAAAACAGAATGCAAGCAAAACACAAGGTAAAGAAAACAAACTACAGTATTCAAAATATAGAAAGGCAATACAGAAATACAAAAATAACAGTAAACTAACCTTTCCTTCACAGCAAAGTGTAGCAGAGTCTGGATGAGCCTTTCTGGTAAAGCTCTGAAATGTTTTAGTTTACTCCTTAAATAGAAATTTTAGTTCCTAGCTCCACCCCTCTGTTAACAAGTGATTAACCTTAAGTGACCTCTTCTGTCTTATGAATGAGTCCTTAATTAATCAGTTCTTATTTCTGCCTGACTCAGAACAGAGAGAGCTGTGGTCTCTTTTGAAGTTTTAATATGCTGTTAAAACAGAATGCAAGCAAAACACAAGGTAAAGAAAACAAACTACAGTATTCAAAATATAGAAAGGCAATACAGAAATACAAAAAATAACAGTAAACTAACCTTTCCTTCACAGCAAAGTGTAGCAGAGTCTGGATGAGCCTTTCTGGTAAAGCTCTGAAATGTTTTAGTTTACTCCTTAAATAGAAATTTTAGTTCCTAGCTCCACCCCTCTGTTAACAAGTGATTAACCTTAAGTGACCTCTTCTGTCTTATGAATGAGTCCTTAATTAATCAGTTCTTATTTCTGCCTGACTCAGAACAGAGAGAGCTGTGGTCTCTTTTGAAGTTTTAATATGCTGTTAAAACAGAATGCAAGCAAAACACAAGGTAAAGAAAACAAACTACAGTATTCAAAATATAGAAAGGCAATACAGAAATACAAAAATAACAGTAAACTAACCTTTCCTTCACAGCAAAGTGTAGCAGAGTCTGGATGAGCCTTTCTGGTAAAGCTCTGAAATGTTTTAGTTTACTCCTTAAATAGAAATTTTAGTTCCTAGCTCCACCCCCTCTGTTAACAAGTGATTAACCTTAAGTGACCTCTTCTGTCTTATGAATGAGTCCTTAATTAATCAGTTCTTATTTCTGCCTGACTCAGAACAGAGAGAGCTGTGGTCTCTTTTGAAGTTTTAATATGCTGTTAAAACAGAATGCAAGCAAAACACAAGGTAAAGAAAACAAACTACAGTATTCAAAATATAGAAAGGCAATACAGAAATACAAAAAATAACAGTAAACTAACCTTTCCTTCACAGCAAAGTGTAGCAGAGTCTGGATGAGCCTTTCTGGTAAAGCTCTGAAATGTTTTAGTTTACTCCTTAAATAGAAATTTTAGTTCCTAGCTCCACCCCTCTGTTAACAAGTGATTAACCTTAAGTGACCTCTTCTGTCTTATGAATGAGTCCTTAATTAATCAGTTCTTATTTCTGCCTGACTCAGAACAGAGAGAGCTGTGGTCTCTTTTGAAGTTTTAATATGCTGTTAAAACAGAATGCAAGCAAAACACAAGGTAAAGAAAACAAACTACAGTATTCAAAATATAGAAAGGCAATACAGAAATACAAAAATAACAGTAAACTAACCTTTCCTTCACAGCAAAGTGTAGCAGAGTCTGGATGAGCCTTTCTGGTAAAGCTCTGAAATGTTTTAGTTTACTCCTTAAATAGAAATTTTAGTTCCTAGCTCCACCCCTCTGTTAACAAGTGATTAACCTTAAGTGACCTCTTCTGTCTTATGAATGAGTCCTTAATTAATCAGTTCTTATTTCTGCCTGACTCAGAACAGAGAGAGCTGTGGTCTCTTTTGAAGTTTTAATATGCTGTTAAAACAGAATGCAAGCAAAACACAAGGTAAAGAAAACAAACTACAGTATTCAAAATATAGAAAGGCAATACAGAAATACAAAAATAACAGTAAACTAACCTTTCCTTCACAGCAAAGTGTAGCAGAGTCTGGATGAGCCTTTCTGGTAAAGCTCTGAAATGTTTTAGTTTACTCCTTAAATAGAAATTTTAGTTCCTAGCTCCACCCCTCTGTTAACAAGTGATTAACCTTAAGTGACCTCTTCTGTCTTATGAATGAGTCCTTAATTAATCAGTTCTTATTTCTGCCTGACTCAGAACAGAGAGAGCTGTGGTCTCTTTTGAAGTTTTAATATGCTGTTAAAACAGAATGCAAGCAAAACACAAGGTAAAGAAAACAAACTACAGTATTCAAAATATAGAAAGGCAATACAGAAATACAAAAATAACAGTAAACTAACCTTTCCTTCACAGCAAAGTGTAGCAGAGTCTGGATGAGCCTTTCTGGTAAAGCTCTGAAATGTTTTAGTTTACTCCTTAAATAGAAATTTTAGTTCCTAGCTCCACCCCTCTGTTAACAAGTGATTAACCTTAAGTGACCTCTTCTGTCTTATGAATGAGTCCTTAATTAATCAGTTCTTATTTCTGCCTGACTCAGAACAGAGAGAGCTGTGGTCTCTTTTGAAGTTTTAATATGCTGTTAAAACAGAATGCAAGCAAAACACAAGGTAAAGAAAACAAACTACAGTATTCAAAATATAGAAAGGCAATACAGAAATACAAAAATAACAGTAAACTAACCTTTCCTTCACAGCAAAGTGTAGCAGAGTCTGGATGAGCCTTTCTGGTAAAGCTCTGAAATGTTTTAGTTTACTCCTTAAATAGAAATTTTAGTTCCTAGCTCCACCCCTCTGTTAACAAGTGATTAACCTTAAGTGACCTCTTCTGTCTTATGAATGAGTCCTTAATTAATCAGTTCTTATTTCTGCCTGACTCAGAACAGAGAGAGCTGTGGTCTCTTTTGAAGTTTTAATATGCTGTTAAAACAGAATGCAAGCAAAACACAAGGTAAAGAAAACAAACTACAGTATTCAAAATATAGAAAGGCAATACAGAAATACAAAAAATAACAGTAAACTAACCTTTCCTTCACAGCAAAGTGTAGCAGAGTCTGGATGAGCCTTTCTGGTAAAGCTCTGAAATGTTTTAGTTTACTCCTTAAATAGAAATTTTAGTTCCTAGCTCCACCCCCTCTGTTAACAAGTGATTAACCTTAAGTGACCTCTTCTGTCTTATGAATGAGTCCTTAATTAATCAGTTCTTATTTCTGCCTGACTCAGAACAGAGAGAGCTGTGGTCTCTTTTGAAGTTTTAATATGCTGTTAAAACAGAATGCAAGCAAAACACAAGGTAAAGAAAACAAACTACAGTATTCAAAATATAGAAAGGCAATACAGAAATACAAAAATAACAGTAAACTAACCTTTCCTTCACAGCAAAGTGTAGCAGAGTCTGGATGAGCCTTTCTGGTAAAGCTCTGAAATGTTTTAGTTTACTCCTTAAATAGAAATTTTAGTTCCTAGCTCCACCCCTCTGTTAACAAGTGATTAACCTTAAGTGACCTCTTCTGTCTTATGAATGAGTCCTTAATTAATCAGTTCTTATTTCTGCCTGACTCAGAACAGAGAGAGCTGTGGTCTCTTTTGAAGTTTTAATATGCTGTTAAAACAGAATGCAAGCAAAACACAAGGTAAAGAAAACAAACTACAGTATTCAAAATATAGAAAGGCAATACAGAAATACAAAAAATAACAGTAAACTAACCTTTCCTTCACAGCAAAGTGTAGCAGAGTCTGGATGAGCCTTTCTGGTAAAGCTCTGAAATGTTTTAGTTTACTCCTTAAATAGAAATTTTAGTTCCTAGCTCCACCCCTCTGTTAACAAGTGATTAACCTTAAGTGACCTCTTCTGTCTTATGAATGAGACCTTAATTAATCAGTTCTTATTTCTGCCTGACTCAGAACAGAGAGCTGTGGTCTCTTTTGAAGTTTTAATATGCTGTTAAAACAGAATGCAAGCAAAACACAAGGTAAAGAAAACAAACTACAGTATTCAAAATATAGAAAGGCAATACAGAAATACAAAAATAACAGTAAACTAACCTTTCCTTCACAGCAAAGTGTAGCAGAGTCTGGATGAGCCTTTCTGGTAAAGCTCTGAAATGTTTTAGTTTACTCCTTAAATAGAAATTTTAGTTCCTAGCTCCACCCCTCTGTTAACAAGTGATTAACCTTAAGTGACCTCTTCTGTCTTATGAATGAGTCCTTAATTAATCAGTTCTTATTTCTGCCTGACTCAGAACAGAGAGAGCTGTGGTCTCTTTTGAAGTTTTAATATGCTGTTAAAACAGAATGCAAGCAAAACACAAGGTAAAGAAAACAAACTACAGTATTCAAAATATAGAAAGGCAATACAGAAATACAAAAATAACAGTAAACTAACCTTTCCTTCACAGCAAAGTGTAGCAGAGTCTGGATGAGCCTTTCTGGTAAAGCTCTGAAATGTTTTAGTTTACTCCTTAAATAGAAATTTTAGTTCCTAGCTCCACCCCGTCTGTTAACAAGTGATTAACCTTAAGTGACCTCTTCTGTCTTATTTGAATGAGTCCTTAATTAATCAGTTCTTATTTCTGCCTGACTCAGAACAGAGAGAGCTGTGGTCTCTTTTGAAGTTTTAATATGCTGTTAAAACAGAATGCAAGCAAAACACAAGGTAAAGAAAACAAACTACAGTATTCAAAATATAGAAAGGCAATACAGAAATACAAAAAATAACAGTAAACTAACCTTTCCTTCACAGCAAAGTGTAGCAGAGTCTGGATGAGCCTTTCTGGTAAAGCTCTGAAATGTTTTAGTTTACTCCTTAAATAGAAATTTTAGTTCCTAGCTCCACCCCCTCTGTTAACAAGTGATTAACCTTAAGTGACCTCTTCTGTCTTATGAATGAGTCCTTAATTAATCAGTTCTTATTTCTGCCTGACTCAGAACAGAGAGAGCTGTGGTCTCTTTTGAAGTTTTAATATGCTGTTAAAACAGAATGCAAGCAAAACACAAGGTAAATAAAACAAACTACAGTATTCAAAATATAGAAAGGCAATACAGAAATACAAAAAATAACAGCAAACTAACCTTTCCTTCACAGCAAAGTGTAGCAGAGTCTGGATGAGCCTTTCTGGTATCCATTCCTTAAATTCCTCTCTGTTTAACAGATAATTGGGGAAGTGCCTGAGTCTCATTTTTATTACCCTGCATTTTTATTTTAGTTATTATTGGTGTGTGATTGAAATTGTTATTGGATGTATATCGTAACTTTCAATTAAATGCACACTTTCCTGTAAAATATAGGTCTGGATTAAAAAAAAAAAAACTACATGTCTCACTAAAACTGTGTGCTCATCACACCTGATTTGTATTCAGTAATCTGCTCTACACAATGTGAAGAGCTGTACAAACAATGTAAACATTGTGGCATACTAATTACAGAATAAGCAGCTGAACTGTATGCCAATTAACCAATCCAAGATGGCAGAGCTATTCAACAAGCTATAAAGCAGTCATGTACATAGTGTAGCCTTTTGCCTTGAATTCCAAAATCTATTGGAATACATCCATGGAAACTACATGGGAAGGAAAGAATGTTAGGGGCAGCTGCTGCTCTTCTGCATATATATGTGCAACAGGCTCACGTCTCTGCTGTTGCTGCTGCTGATAGACCTCGGAGAGTATAAATGAGGAGAATGGTATTTAGATCAAGTTTAAGTTTTCATGGTCTGCATGAGGTGGAAATAGAGCAGTACAGGCTGGATAAAGACATAATCCAGGAACTCTGCAACCTTTGATGTCCTCGCCTGACAGTAAGGGCAAACTGGGGAGAAGCAATACTGTGGAGACAAATGTTTGTGTAGCACTTACAATATTAGCTATGGGAACATTTCAGAGACCCACAGGGGCCCTGCTGGGGGTGTCACCGGCATTAACATCCAGGATCCTACACCAATTCCTGAATGCTATGCTACAGCATGTCAGTGACTACCTGTATCTTAAACCATGGCTGATGATGACCATCAGAAATGCACACACATCCAAGGAGGAACACTATAATGAGGTACAGCCTCCAACAGGAAATATTATAGAGTGAGTGTTTGGGATGCTGAAGTCATGCTTTTGGGTCCTAGATACATCAGGGGGTGCTCTGCAGTTTGATCTCAGTACTCATGCCAAAATGATCACAGTCTGTCCTACACAATATCATCCTGTGAAAACAGCTGCAACAGGAACAACAAGGGCTAGGAGCCAACATTCCACCACTACTGGCAAGGTCCACCCAACCACACACAGGTAAGGAGTCAGTGGAGGAGCCAGCAGCTGCTATGGGTATATATAGATATAGGCATGCACATTATGTCCTCGCCCTTGGCAAGAGGCAATGGATAGCACACATGCTGACCACCTAAGGGGTACAACTTTCATCTTATGCACATGCATACAGTAAAATTGATGCCAGGCAACACTCACAACCTTTAATTACCCATGTAATGGCTGTGTACTGCTAGCATCAGACAGTGTCAACATAAGTGCTGAACCTGTAAAAGAGAAATAAATGTGTAAGAACATGAATGAATGGCAGATACCTGCTTACTGTTACTTGACAATGTACATAAGTAGAATGTGTGTGAGTTATCCAGCAATGACAACAGTATGTAACATGACTTACTTATGCAATATATATTTCTTCAGTTTATCAGCTAACATGATTTATGCATCTAAAATACCCAGTACAGAAAAATCTGTCCACACTGTACTTACCCCTGTATTCTCACAAGTAAAGCAATAAGTATGACTGCATATCTATGTTTTCAAGGCAGGAATCACAACACTAAAATGCTGTAATAAATCAGAAAAAAATTTCCAAATAACATCGCCAATACATATCCTAAGCACTCAGTTAGCTATCCGCCCTGTGCATCAGACAATATACATATGTAACCCTGAATCCAAAAGATAGAAACAAGGTGATGGCACAGTTATTATCATTTGCACAGGGTAGGGTTTGGGGGGCAGGAGGCCAATGCTTGACACTAAAGTAGTGAGTGTATGCGAGTAAGAAACACAGGCTGACAGAAATATAGATAATATCAAATGGCCAGTCAGACAGAATGACCTGCTACCTTCATTAGTGACTCATGTAACTGGTATGTGTGGATGTCTGTATGGGCACTCAGTGTGAAATATGTGTGTGAGTGTCTGCATGAACACAGTCAAGCGTTGTGCTAGCACTGCATCCTTGCATGTCAGGCAGGTGTGAGATGTGCATGGTAGAGGTATCACTTTATCATTGTCACCCCAGACTGTGAGAACTAGCTCTTCCAGGAGTTGCACTGGCACTTCCATGCCCATGGTCAGATGTGGTAGTGCTACATGAACATGAGCTATGTCTGCTGGATGAGCTGTCATCACAACTACACCAAGGTCCACAACCCCATGGCTTACCACATCTGGGTGTGGACACATCAAGCACTGACAGAGCAATGGAAGTAGTGCTTCTATGGGAGCAGGATCAGGTAAGGCCACATTGGCTAATGCCAGATGATGTTGTGGCCCTTTGGCCGTGGATGCTGTATCCCTCCCAGCAGATGTTCCATCACAGACACTGCCTTTTCCATCTTGGTATTCATTTGCTCCATTGAATCGGCAACAGGGTGGAGACAGTCATGCATGTCATCTTGTGCCACATTTAGAACCCTAAGCATGTCCTTCAAGGCCCTAGTGGAAAGTGCCTGTGCCTCCATGATGGCCCTAAACATACATCGAGTGGCACATAATGACAAACCAGCATCAGGTGGAAGGTTGACAACAGGCCTCATCTGAACACCCCTACCAACCCTCCTGCATGGCTCCTTACCCACACTTTGGCTATGGACAGAGTCAACAGGCAGTGACTCTGCTGTAACCACATTACCATGATCAACTGGGTCACCCTCAACCTGTCCACTATCTAAAGGCTCAGTAGAATAAAGGCTCAGTAGAATGGCTATGTGTAGGTATACTAAATGTGTCTGGAGGAAATCCAGGGAATATTGTGAGACACAACCTCAGTGTCAAATTCAACCTCTGCACCCCCTGACTTTGCCTCCATTTGGCCACCATAATCATCAGAGCCTACTGCTATTGCGACATTAGGTGGTAGGAGTCCTACACTTTATTTATTTTTATTGGCATTTGTTTAATGGGAAAGTCAGACTGGGCATTAATCCCATTTTCAGTGGATGTCTGGGGAGAAAAGCTCCAACATACATAGTTCAATAAATAAACTACATAATATTATCATGTGAAGTGCAATAACAAATAGTAGAATTGACATACAGGATAAATAAAGTCAGATCAGAAAATCGTACAGTGAATGTTAACAATCATAGGATATTGAACACCTAGTAAAGAACAATCAGTAGTGCTAACCAATGGTAAAGATGTTAAGCATTTTAAATATGGGCAAAAGACTAACAGAACAGAAAGGGATTTTGCAGTTAGGGAGATTAGGAAATGGTGTTAAAGTACAGAGCTATCTGAGAAGTAACTGGTGCTTTGGCTAATAAGAGAAGGGAGGAAAGGAAAGGGGAAAAAGAAGAGCATGGGAAAGAGGAGGAAGAAGGAAGAGAAGGAAGGAGTAACAGGTAGTGTCAGCCTGGTGTAAGACATGAACAGAGCCAGAAATTAAGGAGAAATCACTTTAGAGATTGTTTGAATATGTTACTACATGGTATTGCTCTAATATCTGTAGGAATACTGTTCCAAACATTGGCTACTGAGTAGAAATATAGGGAGTGGCTGACAGATTTTTTTTTCAGTTTATGGATTTCATGGAGGTGTTTCTCAGGTGAGAGAAAAGGGCGATTAGAGAGGTAATGGGTAAGAATGTTTCTGGTTACTGGGCAGGATAAGGATTTGTATATAATTTTATGAGCAAAGAGGAGTTGGTTGGACTTGAGGTAATGAGGTAACTCACGCCAGTTTAAATATCTGAGGGAGGAGCAGTGGTGGGAGTTTTATGACTGACTGGCTACAAATCTACCCACTTTGTTATAACAAAGCTCAAGTTTTGATCTTTGGGAGATCTGAATATTGGTGAAAATGGGTGAGGCACATAGTAGTGAAAGGAGGAGGTATGTATTGACTAGTGTAACTTTAGAGGAGTTGGTAAGGAATCTTTTTGATCTATAGAGCATGCCCAATTTTTGGTGTGTCATTTATATGCACTTTTGAATATGAAGATCAAATTTCAGTTGATCATGAATTATGATAACCAAGTACCTTTGTGTGAGGTAGATCTATTTCAGTGTTGTTGAGACAGGATATTTTGAAGGTGTCTTTTATGTGTGTTTGGGATTTGGGGAGAAATAAGAGCAGTTTTGTTTTATTTAGATGTAGGAAAAGCTACAGTTTTCAGAAGGGTTATTAGATGAGCAAATGACAGTGGAGTCATCTGCACATTGTATAAGTGTAGCTTTTTGGGAGGATGTATGTAGATCATTTATAAATACGTTAAAAATGAGAGGACCACATATGGAGCCTTGTGGGACACCTGTACTAACTGGGAGAAAAGAGGAGTAAGTAGAGAACTATTTAACTGATTGTAGCTGGTTAGACAGGTAGCTAGTGAACCAAGTGACTGTTGCACTGGAAAAGCCTAAAGCAGACATTTTTGAGAGTATTTTGGTATGTGAGACTGTATTGAAAGCTTTAGAGAGATCTAAAAAGAAGGAAGAAACTAAATTGTTATCTCTGGCTTTAATGTCATAGTCCAAAAGGCAACAAGGGCAGTTGTTGTGTTATAATGTGGGTGAAAGCCATGTTGGGTAGAGGTTAATAGATTTTCTTGGAGTAAGTATTGTAAAAGTTGTTTGAGTACATTTTTCTAAGATTTTGGAAAGAGGGGACAAGATTGCAATTGGTCTGAAGTTTGTTATTTCAGAGGAGATCCCCTTTATGAAGAGGAATGATGGAAATTTTTTTCCAGAGAGATGGGACGTATGACTCACAAATGGATCGACTGATCAAGACAGAGATTGGGTAGGCAATAGCAGGGGCAGCAATGTTTAGATATTCATATGGGAGATTGTCTACAGAGGGTGAGCAGGGTTTAAGACTGTGTAATATTTTTTTTTATATAGGAAGTCAGACTTAAATGCCATTGTTAGAGCTTTGAAGTTTGTCAGGGGTGCAGGATTCTGTAGGGAGTTTTGGGTGAAGTTAGCTATTGAGTCTATAAAGTGGGACTTACATTTAGAAGCAGTTTCTAAGAGCAAGATGTCTTGACAAGCGTTATGGGTATTAGGAGTTCCAGGGTGTAATATTTTCTTGACAGTGGACCAAAATTTTGTGGGGTTATTTTTGGTTATCCTGCGGGTTGAAGTAATAATATTTCTTATCAGAAGTAACTTGTTTTTTGTCATGTTTCCAAGTTGTTTCTAAGTCTGTAGGTGAGCTTGAGATTTGTATTTTTGCCAGTTTCTCCAAACTTTGTCTCTCTTATACATTAATTGTCAACTAGAAGGGGATAGCCAGGGTAATTGGGTGAATTTAGCTCTCTTTTTTATAGGAGTGAGGGTATTGAGAATGTGAAGAAATATTGTATTACATTTTAGAACAGCATTATCCAGTGGTAGGGAATAGAGGGTGGACCAAATAATGTTATTAAGGATGTTGTTAAAGATCTTGGAATTTCAATTTGAGAGGTTATGGCAGTCTTTATAAAGGTGCTGTTTGATATGGTGAGTTGCTAGTCTCTGAACATAGGTGGGATGGTGGTCACTGAGGGAGGCTGGGAGGGTTTTTGGAGAGATGTAAAGGTTTGAATTTGAAACTGGAATCCAATCCACAGTAGTCCAGTGAAACTAGCTTTGCTTTGTTGAAGTGAGTATGGGAAGTTACGAGTTTTTTGAACCATAGAGATTGATACTAGTGGAAGGGTAGTCTAATATCAAGAATTATTATTTCATGAAAAATGGAACCAGATACCCAGTGTAGGATGTCTTCCAGAATAGGGATGTTATTTCCTGGGGGTATATATAGGGCAATTACACACACTGTTTTATGCTCCTTTAATTTACAAGGATCACAGCAGAGAGGAATTTAGTTAGAGAAATAGTAGAAGGTGAGACAGGGATATGGTTAGAAAACATGATTGATACACCACCACCTTTTTTATTCAATCTGTCAGAGCAAATGATAGTATAGCCATGGGGAGAATTTTAGAGTATTTTATATGTGGTTTGAGCCAAGTTTTGTAAGAATAATAATGTCTGGGGAGTAATGAGTGATCTATGAATAAAATTCAGAGATGTTGTTTACTGTACTTTGAATAGTCATGGATGTGATTTTCAGATTTTTTAGTAAATGTTACAGTAGAAGAAGGAGTGGGTGGAGAAGAGAGGGAGTCAGGACTTAGGTTTGGGTGGACATCGCCACATAATATGATCTTTTTACAGTATGCATACACTAGTGAGTGTTTAGGTATGTTAGTATTAAATTTAAATTTTACATTATATAGGTTAGGAGAAGAGTTAAAAATTTTATATCTGAAAACGAGATAGGGGTAAGCCAAATAAGCTAAAAGCAATAGTAATAGTGAATGGCTGGCAATTAACATAGGCAGTGTGAATAAGGATGGGGATTGACAAATAGGTGTGATAGGTATCATATAGAATAGGGTATGATAGTAGTAGGGGTGGATATCAAGATCACCTGTGATAATAAGCAACAAATAGAAGAATTAAGTTACTACTCCCCTAAATATTAACCCAAAATATATGAACAAAAAGTAACAGCGGTCACACAATTGCAGATGTTACAGCAATACAGACACTGATTACACACTTCTCACTCATACAGATAATATATATCTAAATAATGCTTGCTAATAAAACAAACAATTTTCTTACCATGTGCAGATATCTCAACACTTTTCAGGGAGGATGAACCTGGAGGAAATGAATCAATGAAAGGACGGCAATTAATCATCACAATGGAAATAACACTGGGACAGTGAATACACAATTGCCTATATGCCCTGTAAGAAACTGCTTCAACTGAAACTTGTCATCCACCCACACCCATGTCTACTGAATAATTCTCTTGTATAACTATATTGACTTATCAGTAGGTACAGAGAGAGAAAGCATGTATCACAAGCAGTAGCAGCAAAGTGATATTGAAGTGTACAAGCCAATATAATGTTGCCATATGTAAGCTTACCCGGAAGCTACTCCTAGTTCACACTTGGTCTCCCAGCCACATCAGCACCAACATGAAGCACACCATCTGCAGGGTCCCCTGAGCTGTTGGGATCTCTGACAGTGGACAGGATCTCCTCATTTGGTGTCAGTGGTGGCTTGGTAGCAAGACTCTCCCCATAGCCAGCTGTTCTTGGGCAGTTGCAGCCACCCTCCTCCATGCTGATGAAATCTTTTCAGTGGCTTGATGCTGCACCTAGTCATAAATGAGACTGCAGCCACCAACTGCATTCACATCAGTGACTAACTGGTTCCAAATTTCCTTTTTGGCATCCAAATCCCCTGTGGCCTCTCCCAAGGAGTAAAGCTACATGCCGCCTCAGAACCTGGATGATGACCTAATTCTCAGTGTCATTGAAAGGGGGTTTTCATGCATTCATAGGCTTGGGTGCCATAATCCTATGTGACATAAAATAGAGAAGGATAAAAATACATTAATATCACATAAGTAGTGTATTTCTTCACAAAAAACAAAAAATACATTAATATCACATAAGTAGTGTATTTCTTCACAAAAAAACAATTGGTCTGTGTACCATTTGTCAACATAAAGTACTTGAATGCACTTCTCACTTGGTATAAAAGAATGGTAGGTGTTTCCCACCTCCCCCTCACACACAAATGAAGGTTTGTACAAACCAAGAAACACCACATAATTTATATATATATATATATATATATATATATATATATATATATATATATATGTTTTCAAAATATTTTCAGGATTTCTACACATTTTCAACAGAAAATCACTTGAAACATGCTTCTCATTTTGGACAGCAGAATGGTAGGTGTCTCACACCCCCTCCCAAGACACAAGTTTCTTAAAACCAATAAATACCACATAACTAATTGTGTGTGTTCGGATAACAGAATAGTAGGTTGCATACCTACACACTGCAAAAATGTAAGGGATCTGTAAAAGCACCCATTCTGTCAACATTCATATACGGAAGACTAAAAAAGTTATGTCATTGATTACTAGATGACAGTTATCTTTGCTAAGCAGTAAGTGAATTTATGAATGTTGGACAATTTTCACTATGGATGTTGCCCTGGGTCATCTAAGAAGCATAACAGCAGTGTCAGTGACATGCACATTGCCATTTCTTTCCAATACCACATGAAATTTCAAAAACAAATGTTAAAAACAATAGTTGTGCAGAAAGTATAACCTGTCTGTCTCACATATGTAAATGCCTGCCAAAACTGCCTATGCCAACAATGAAGTATAAGAATTGCATACAGATACATTTTCTTTTTTTCTGGCTATATAGATACATTTATAGCAGTTTATAAAATATAAAATGTTCTTGAAAAACAGAAGCATAGCTTAGCAAAATAAATGGCTTCTCTGCAGAGAAATCATCTTCAAAAAATACCAACAATCTTCTCTTTTGTCCAAAAACACACAAGTCTCCTCACCCTCAAGTTACCTAGCTACATGGTTACCATTTTTATAGTATAGATTCAGCCCTCTGAGCACAGTGAAGATGCAAATGAGCTGTGAATTCATTAGGATTGCTGAATACCAAACTTTTGACTTTGTCTAACAGATGTAAATAAAGTGTAGGCTGTACATCATTGTTAGGTGTTAATGGCTTGCAACTGTAAATGATTAATATGAGTGAATGATAACAGAACAGCAATTCAGACACCCTTCACTACAGTGGTGTGTCAGTGAGGATACACTTACAAAGTGTGGAACTAACTTCAGTGAGCTTTTAATGAAAGAAAAACAGCAAACATATATATATATTTTTGTCCATAATAGCAACACTCTCCTGCCTCTGCTGAAAACTGTTGTTCACTGTTTTGTAGTTTATCACACATTTAAAGCAAAATAATATAAAATGCACTGTAGACTGTATGTCTGATATTAAAACAGAGATAAGGGAAGAATGAACAGAATACAAAGAGAAGAAAGAGCTGCATTTCTGCAAACATATTCATAAATGGTTGTGTGATCACACATTGCACTAAACATGTTAGCTACACATGTACAACCAATTGAGAATGTCCAAGTGTATGAACTATTAACACTGGTTACAAAATGTGAATTTCTTGTGTGCACATGATTTTATTGGTGTCCTAAAGCAGTGTCTGTGGCAAAGAGAGATAACCCACTATAACTGTGTTTTGTAAGTGCAATAGTCTGATGGTTCAAATGCAGAGTCGTCTAATTGTTTCAAGTTTGCTTCATTATTTTTTATCCTTTTATTTATTTATTTATGTTTGGTTGTACCATTTGCATGGTACATGGCTTAGTGCAAATATGGTTAACTGGCAAAAAATTTAAAAATTAATGTCAGTTGCTTTATGAAGCACAAACATGTTCAGTGCCATTGAGTGGCGGTCAGCAACATGGATGCTAATGACTGCAGAAATTACACCTGTTACCTGACTGTCTTTGTAGCACAAGGTGTAAATATGTTCAGATAAACAAGACAGAAGACAGGTAAATCACTGTTGTAGCCCCACAAAAGCTATTTTCACTGTGGAATGGTCATAATGATTATTTACAGAAATAATGTATGTTGACTATTGCCTTTTACATTTGTGCATTGCCTACCTATACGCAAACATGGTTCACAACTTAAGGAATAAAGTGTAAGATTTAATTGATTTTGCCTTCCTTCACCCAAACAGGCTTAGTGGAGAGGCACAGCCATCAGCACTCTGGACAGAGTTTGGAAAATAAACCTGCTCCCTAGCTTTCCCCTGTGGCACCAGGTGTAAGTACAATGAGTTTGTGGTCAGAACACAGGTGAGACAGGGTTCTAATTCAGCACAATACACTTTTACTCAGGGTGTCCCACTGTAATTTTTCCAAAAAAATTTGATTATAAAGGTAATACTGCATACCAATAGTTATGTATAGCAGGTTAGTTGAGCATAGACTTACTTTTTAGGTATCATATGTATTATGTGTGTAACTGGTTTATCATTACAATGATGATTATGTAATAAAAATACAGTTGCATATCTCTGATAGACACAGTAATTTGCTGAAAATACTGTACACTCCTCCGATAACTCAAGTACAACTGTAAAACAGAATGTATTGTGAGGTATGTACCACTAATCACAAATCTATTAATAAAGTAATGCAAGTTGATACATTTCAAGTATATTGTCAGATATTACTCTTGCATCACACCTGAGAATGCATAAGCCAAGATCTTGTAATGTCACATATGTACAGGCTTAAGTTAGGTACAGCACCAGTCACTCTTTAAATGGTATATCTGTGATGACCACAATTGGCAAACCCTTCTTCTGTGGCAATGAGGAATAATCACATATGTGGAAATGTATGCATTCTCTTTTTTTTTACATAGGTTTGAATCCCACATTGTACAAATTACTTTTAACAGTGTGTAAGTCTGCACAAAATATGTGTCAAGTTATCCCATTCATCCCTCCATAGTCATGACTTAAAAGCCAAGTCATTTGGCATTTTAGTGCTGAGCATAGTACAAAGTGTGACCAGGTATACCAGCACATGTGCCATAAATTAATGCCAAATGTCAAATTATCATTGTTGTTTCATAAACTCCCTTTCTCTTTGTTTGGAGATTCTTTTCTTCACTTACCATCTCACAAATGCTGTTGGCATGGTTGTGTGGGTTTGTGCACTGGTCATAAAACACAATATTACAAACTGGTGGAAAAACACTTATACTGTTGTGGGAAGACCGGAGGACTTTTGCAGATATGGCAGAAGATGGGAAGGATGGTGCCAAATTCAGGGCATAGAGATGGGGTGTGGAGGAGTCAAAAATATTTGTTGCACTCCTCATGAAGCACTAGAGCCATAGGCTGCTGCAAGGGGACTATACCGGTTTGGTACCGCAAAGAGTGTGGGTGTCAGCTAATTGGGCAGGGACATGAAGCACTGGTTGGACAGAGAGGGTGTTGGAGGTCTTGGCTTGGTCTCTCAGCTGAGATCTCGTCTTTATAGCTGTGCCAGTGGGGAGTCTTATTGGGGATCTGGAGAAGGAGAGAGAAACCCAGCCCCAGACTGACTGTGGTCTCTGTGTGCTCTCAAGGGAAGTTGCACTTTACTGTGTGTGTACTTGTCATCCTCCCAGTGTGCACATCCCCACTGTTGCCAGTGGTGAGGATTGAGGCTCCCTGATTACTGCGCCAGTGGTGGGGAGTTACATCCCTTATCTATCCCCCTATCATGGCATTCCCCAAGCTTTTGTGTCCGTCACTATTCCTGTGTCTCTCTTGTTTGTCCTGCTTGTCTGCACCTGCTTCCTTACCTACCCTACCTACTTAACCCTGACATTCCCGTGTCCCTTCCCCAACATTCCTGTCTTCTTGAAATCCGAAAAAAAAAGGGCAACTTTCCCACAAAAAAAAAATGCTCTCTACTTTGCATATGTGTGTTCTCAACACACTTGATTCTGTCCAGCTGGCTATACAGCATTACTGCATAATTGTCACCAATCTGTGTTGAGGTGGTATTCCAAATGCATCCAATTTTTATACATGTTCACATTACTATGTTAAAGAAGTGGATATCTGTGATTCTTTCCAAATTCCTTTCTGCAAATTCCTTTATTGCTTCCCATTTGTTCTTCCCTCTGCTTGCCCCCCATTTCACCACTTTCCTGTCAACCCCATTTTCATACCTTTAATCTGGTCACACACCACACATGGCCAGAAATGCCCCATAAAAAAGCCATCACTTTTTTCTTATGCATTTGCACTGAGTTTGACATTGTTCTTGAATGCTGACTGGAGGTGAATGTCTTTATAAGTCCTGTGGCAAAACCTGGTGAGTTTTTGCCACTAGCTGCACTAGTCCAGTTATCTTAAAGCAATGCTGCTTAAACTTGCTGCACCAAAGGAACACAGATAAAGCAGGGTAAAGGCAGTACTTTGAAACATTTGTTCTGACAGTTTTTTAGACTGCTGAATGTAACAAAATACAACTTCCTATGTGGAGGGTTGACATAAATCACTTATCACCTAACTGAATTTTTTTTTTGCCAGTAGCATCAAGGGTTCAATTCCGTATACATCTCACATCATTTCTTATTGTGATGTTATATGTGTATGATATGTTTAATCACCCACTTCTTAACTTTTGCCACAGTTATTATGAGTTGTCATGGATATATATTGAATAATGGCCAATCTACAGCAATCACAGATTTATCCTGAATTGTTGTGCTTGTCATAAGTGTATTGTCCCTCTCCTAACCTTTCTTTACCCTTATGTCAGTCACTTCATGATACACTGCATGAAAGCTTACTAATGAGAACAGACTAAAAATATGCTTATGAATGTTCATTAAACCAAACCTTGTTTTCTGTATGCTCATCTCTCCTTCTAGTCATCCCTTCACTCTCACCCTTGTTTATGTGTGTGTATCTATTAGATTGATTGATGTACAGGTCATCTCATGTTTTTTCATACTGACATGACCCTGCTGATAGATAATGCAAACATATTACCTTGATTTAATAGTTTATCAGTGTGCCTGTAGTGTGCAAGATTTAAAAATCTATACGATTATGTTTGTGTCATGTTCAGGTGGTGTTAGATGAAATGGTTAATCTAATATGATGTGGAAACTGTCCTTACTGTGAACTACACACACTTTTCAGGATATCTTGCCATACACAAGTAGTTAGCATATCTGCTGAGTCATAATAATTTAAAAAGATATACTGCCCCTTGTCATTTCTAGAAAGCTGTACACCCAATTCACTTGTGATTTGCAGTGAAGCCTGCAAAACAGCTAATAGTTGTGCAACTGTATTGACATAGCCATTACTGATAAAGTTTGGGGAAGACACATAATTTAGTGTAGTCATTGTTAGTCACA
This sequence comes from Protopterus annectens, assembly GCF_019279795.1. NCBI lineage: Eukaryota > Metazoa > Chordata > Ceratodontiformes > Protopteridae > Protopterus > Protopterus annectens. The sequence continues at coordinate 1,230,388,513 of NC_056729.1, read as the reverse complement.
TATTCAGTCCTGATCGCATTTACTTAAAAAAAGATAATAATTTGGATTTGAACCCTGGCTTGCCTGTGCTCTAGAGTAGAAGCTCTAGTGTGTTCTCTTTTACACTGTGCCACACAGAAGGTTAAACAGGAGGTGTATTTTCCACACTCAGTATTGTCCAGAGTGTTGACGGACATGCCTTGCCACTAAGCCTGTTTGTGTGAAAGAAGGTAAACCGAATTACATCTTACACTTCTTACCTTAAGCAAAGGCAGCCCTTTTGTTATAAAACTTTGGCCACAACACTTCAAACGTAAACTACACTGTGAACATCACAGTATCTGTCAGCAATTTCTCCCATAACATGTCTTATAAATTATAACAACAAAAAAAAAAAACTAAACAAAAGCAACTCAAAAATTCTGATGAAGTTCTACATGTAAATAAAACAAAAGCACTTACATTTCTTTGTGTTGCTGAGTTTTTTCATGTATTGAATGCTCGGATTATTTGTTTTTTTAATATTTTATAAATTAATATTTATAAATAGGCAAAGCCCCTCACTACACTCTTCAAGAGAAACCTTGAGTGGATGGGTAACAGAAAATACACCCCTGGGATCACTTCATTGGCTCTGCTTGACAGAGGCTCAGTTAATTAATCAATGGGGTGGTGAAAGCCGACACACTCTGGCTAGGCTAGGCTTATAAATGCCCTTGGGCAGATAGCCTAGTACCTAACTATGAACCTAATTATTTCACAAGTTCAGTTCATGAAATGCGAATCACACATGCGGTAACACTTTGCCATCATCCATACAAATTAGTTTCTTGGCATTGCACTATGTAAAAAAGTATTTAGCATGGCTTACTCTGGTAAATGGACTGTTATTTTCCATTACATGGAAAGGCATTCATAAACACAAGATAAGGGCAAGGACATGTGTGCTTGACTGAGCAAATACTTTCTGATCTTCATGTATGCCCTGCAACGATGCACTTGCAAATAATGTATCAGTACTTGATCCATTGTCAAGCAGACTACAGAAGTAAAGGACAATAACTGTGTTGCAGTATTTATTATGGGTTTATACTGACACTGGACATTGATCATCCATGATCATATTACATTGATATTGTTAATGAATTCTATTAATGTAGACATCACTTCATCTGAATATGAAGGCACATACCTCCACCCTTGCAGTACTGCTGTTTCCAAAGTGTGTGTGTGTGTGTGTGTGTGTGTGTGTGTGTGTGTGTGTGTGTGTGTGTGTATGTATGCATGTGCGCATGTGTGCATGCGTGTGTGTGCATGCGTGTGTGTCTGTGAGTGTGTTATCTAAACAACATCCTGAGAAACCGGTACATGTATGGCTAAGTTCTGCAAGATGCATTCCTGACAGCTTCTTTCACATAGGATACCAGGATGTATTTAATTATTATTTTTGCAAATTGCAATCCCACATTCATATCCCAAGTCCTGCCTTTGCACACTAGTCTCATAACCGTATATGTTACCTGTGAGACTATGATAATGTCATCCTCTATGAAGATTACCATGTCCGTGATAACATTCACACCATTGCAGATGCCTGATTTTAAGTACTCTGTTATCTAGCTTGTGTAACTAGTTAAAGGATTGAATCTCATGACAGTCAATTTGTGTGTGTGAGTGTGTGTGTGTGTGTGTGTGTGTGTGTGTGTGTGTGTGTGTGTGTGTGTGTGTGTGTGTGTGTGTGTGTGTGTGTGTGTGTGTATGTGTGTGTGTGTGTGTTTGTGTGCATGTCTGTTTAGTGTGTAGTTATCAGAGCCTGACTCTAGGTCCTGCTTCCCTCTCTCAAGCATCATTCAGAAAACATTTTTACACTGGTGCATGACTCCACAGAAATCTCATGCAGCCCTTCCCACATCATCTTCTCACCAGACACTGATGATGTAATCCTCTATAAAGTACACTCTGACAATTGTACTGTCAGACTTATGCCATGACACTAGCGTTAAGTACTCTGTACTCTAGTTTGTGCAACTAGTTAGGTAGAGGATCAGATCTCATGACAGTCTGTGTTAATATTCTGTCATAAGTCATAATGACCAGAAGTTACTTCAAATTACAGTATCTTTTTTATGTTTACCGTTGTTTGTTTTCATACTTCTGAGACTGACTGTTCCGCTACTTATTTCTTGTAATTGCATACATTAGCCACTAATTGTAAGAACAATGTAAGGAAGAGAAGCAAAAAAAAAAAACAATACCTCTCTGTTAGACTTCAAATTAAGTCTGGTCTTATCTTTTAAGATAGTAAATTGAGCTGTACAGAAAAGCAGATAGTTAATCCTGCCAGTTTGGGGTTGAAAACCCTTTTCTGCATACTGCAATAACTACTGACTACTATGGGAGTGGGAGCAGCTAACACTGGAAGCCACATGAGGTAAAATGCTGCAGTTACTAATAATATTGGACTAGCCACTCTTGCAGTGCATGACAATAAATGTCTGTACCACTAAAGAGACTTGTTAGTACTCTGGTAGAAAGATTGCCAGTTGGAAAATGTTTTGTACTTTGCTGTGATGTCTCTCAGGCCAATATCTGCTCCATCTAAGGCATAATGATCTGTCATGAACTTGTGTAAGGCCCCCCTGAGAGAGTAGCCCGGTTGGCTTAAGACTGGTCCTGGTGGTAATTTAATATTGCTTAGTAGTTGCTGTTTATTTAAGTAGAATTTAATAATAATTTACACCTTTTGCAAACTGTGTTTTCTTTAAGCATTAACCCCACAGTTGGAACTAATTATACTGGGAGCAGTTACTGACTGTTAAAGTGACTGTCTATTTTCCTTTAGGAATACTGAGCAAAAATATTAATTAACAGCCATTTCCACCACTCTTTTCCATCCTGTCCATCTAGTTCAGGTTCACTGATGATTGTTTTGCCTTTCTTTGCCCCTATACTTAGCTGTAATTTCTTTCCTCCCTTCTTAAATAATTAACTATCCTATCTTTAGTTTGGGCTTATAACTTTTAAGATATTTCTTTTTAGATTATATGGCTTACACTAGTATTAATCTACATCTTATCTCTCCTGTATTTTTATCTTTCATAAATGTTACATTTTCCTAAACTTTGATGTTACTATGTTTGAGAACCACATTGGCACAGTGGGTAGCATTGTAACCTCACAACAAGAAGTTCTCTGGTTTGATTCTTGGCTAAGGTGTCTTCTCATCTGCATGTCCTTGCTGTGCATATATGTTTTTTTTTCTGTGGGTGCTACGATGTCTTCCCACATTCCAAAGACATGCAGTAGGTAGATTGGACACTATAAATTAGCCATATGTATGACTTTGTGCGTATGTGGTACAGAAGAACAGCAGTGGTAGGGCAAGAACCCAGTGGTATGAATATTGGCACTAGATGATGGTCACTGTTGATGTGGTACCCTGACCTCATGTATAAAAATGGGAAAGAGGGTCTTGTGGATGGATCTATATAGCATTTCCTTGCTCTTTGATTTACAGACTCATTTCATACAGACACAAGAATTCCTGCCGCTTGTGTAATGGCATTATTAATGTAGACTCATTGATCTTCCACATTATTTGAAGACCTACTTTCCATACCTTATCTGAGGCACCATTCTATTTTGTCAGAAATTGTTCCCTGTAAGTTCAAAACTTACAATTTTTGATTTTCTTAAATACAGTTAAGATAATAGTGAACTACACTGTCTGGAGATTACTTATTCCCAAATAAGTTCCACTTGTAAGTCTGGGATCCCTTGTCTTTCTCCATCTGAGAAAAACATGTGTAATATTGCCCTTTCTTGTGGAGGTTTTAGTACCAGGTCTCCACTTTGTGTCTGATATGGGGTATCTTTAATAAGGTAGCTGTCAGAAATTATTGTAGATGAGGTGGTGTAATTATCAAGTGTACTATTAAAGTCCCTATTAACAATGTATATATTGTTTATTCTTAAAACTATTATCCTTTCTTTGCCCCTTATAATGAGGTGAAATGTATAAAGTAATACATAATGTTCAATTATTTCCTTAATTTTCTTTGTACCTAACACATTATATTTCATGTAAACTTTGTCTTGGTTTTAGTTATAACCTAAAACATGCAAATGTATATTGATATATTTTCTTATTTTTTCTATATTCACTGTCAGTCTCCTGGAGCCTGCATTGCTCAGTCAAAACATTTATTTTATTTTATTTTATTTTACATTTGTTTTCTGGGAAAGTCTGACTGGACAAGTTGTCTTTTTACAGTGGAGGCCTGAGAAAAGCTCCACATTAATAAAGATATATAAATGTTTCACATTAATGACATATACATTGATAGAAACTAAAAACAACAAAAATAGGATGTATTTACAAAATAATACTACTGATTGTATACAGTGTACTGTGTACAGGTTTTTTTTTGTGAGTAGAGCCCAAAAGAAAAAGAAGTGAATGGTGGATAATGTTTACAGTCTTAGAATGGATAGACTTTGTTAACCATGGTTAGTGCAAGAAGATATCCATGTGTTAGATGGATTTTAAGGATTTCTTTGAATTGTGTTGTGCTAGTGATAGCTTTTGGAAATAAATAAAGAACAAAAGCTTAAAAGAAGCCAAATCCCTTGCATATATTAGGTTATAACATACTTTGCAGCATGTAAACTACCAGCCTAACACTGCCTGACATGCTGTTGAGCTCTCACTTTCAACTGATAAACAGTTTACCAATGTAAAATCAATCACATTTACAAGTAACTGCATCTACTGCCTTGTCTAATAACTAAGTAGAAATCTCTAGAATGTGATAAGGATGCCAAGTAATGTATCATTCTGTAATTGATGAAGCAAATGTGCACACATCTCTCACATTTAAAAGTACTTACCAAATGTCCTAATAGATTTGAGAATTTCACTGTGACATTTTCAAAGTAACTAGAGCAGACTCTGTCAGACTAGCTACTTACCACTTTGTTGAGCCAAACCAGGGGTACTAGTGCCAAGACCAGACATGAGACTAGGATGCACTAATATGGTTTAGTTTTTGTTACTGGTTCAAACAGATTAGAATATTTCTTGACAAAGAATAATTTGTGTCTGTCCTCACCAGTATGCATTAACTTGGCTTTAATGAAACTAATATCATGATTTGTCTGGTTAAAACTTTACTGTTGTAGAGAGCTATTACTTCTATTTAAATTTGGAATAATTTGGTTTCTACTATAACCCCTGTCAAGTAACCTTCTGGCAGTACTTCAGGTTTATCACATAAAACCCTCCTTATGGCTGCACCACCTCTTTGCCATAGTAAACTCCCAAATGGGAAAATAATCAGGTAAATTTGAGGATGACAACTAGTTGCAAAGAATGTTGACTTGGGAGGACTTTCTGAATATTGCTGATGCAGTAGTTTAGACAGTGGGCTGATCATAAAACAGATAATACAAATAATAGGCATCCCACCTGAAAAACAAATTCTCTGCCTGTTATTATTGACACTATCACAAGCATACCTAAACTGCTCTATATTCTCCCCATTAAAAAAAAAGGTCACCGATAAGTTTGGTGGTAAAGACCACCTAGTTGTTAAAGAATTCTGCATTAAAATGTTTTCCTGCTCAAAGCACCTCATGAATATGTTAGTGTAGATGGGAGCAAAGGATGTCTTCATTTAAGTTCCCTTAAACTGGAAAGAATAGTTTTGATCAGAAACAAAGTAATTATGCTTAAACAAAATTCTAACATTTTAAGAACTGTAAATTTCTCAGATCTCTCTGGTAAGAAATACAATCACAGCTTCCAGACCATTGTGATAGCTAAGCTGTAAAGGGCAGAAATGTAGAATGTAGCTCTGTAAAAAACATTGTCACATTCTGAAGTTTCTGTAGCTTAAGTAATAAATGGTCCCCATTAACAATGAATCCAATTTATTTTGCTTCTTCAAGTTATTCTCCATCTTTATATTTTATCTGCTATAATGAGATGAACTGTCTGTGTGTAGTGAGCTGTAGCTTTCAGTGAATAGCAGGACACAATCCTTCTCTTCCCAACTCATTTGTTCACTTCTGTTACATACACAGTGTTACACCTCTACTTCTTATTGTAGCTTCTCTACCCTACTTGCAAAATGGGCATCCAATATATTTGCATTTCAGTCATATTTCTGTGTGCATCTTGTATTTGTTACTATCACGTTTTTACGACTAAGCAAGCATTTTGGGAAGCTTTTGTCTAGAATGGCTGTTGTGGTTCTAATTTCATTTCTGTTATGTATTGTATTTTAATTTTTTCATTGCTGTATTTCTTTCTTTTTCTTTCTTTCTTTCTTTCTTTCTTTCTTTCTTTCTTTCTTTCTTTCTTTCTTTTTTGGCTCATGGAGGGCAAGATTTCTCTGAAGCATTTCTGCTCCTCTCCTTTGATTAGTTTAAATGCTTGCTGATTGAGCATGTCGTATAAGATGCTTTCTCCTACCAGACAGATGAAGACCAAAATGTTGTGATTCTTTTCTTTGACAGAAAATATGCTATCATCCATGTCTTCACAGATCGGGTTGGGCTTTGTAGCCCACACTGTGGGAAGGCTTTTGGATCCACTTTTTCCATAAGCAGTAATGGGATGTAGCACAGGAGTCTAGAATTAGCTGTATGTATAGAGCCTGCAAGACTAATACAGGCTTATAAAGTTTAGGATTTCACATTCTTCAACCAGATCTCTGAAAATAGAGCGGCTGTTTTGGTTCTATATTTTTATGCATTTCTTTTATTTTCATGAGATATTTGGAATAAAAAAATATTCCTCAGTAGCAAATGAGTACAGCAATGTTTATGTTCCATATTTTACAGAATATTCTGTTTCACTAGCATTAGCAATGCATTTGATAACACAAATTCTGTTTTACAAAGAAGGGTTCTGTACCTGAGTTAACAATAACAATAAAAGTCCTTTGTATTTCAGTTAAAAAATTACATTTGGGTTTTTAAAGTTCAGTCAGTTGTCTTCTGCTTGCTTTGTATTCTACTAAAGTATAACATGTTTTGAAATTACACTGGGCTGATCATAAACATAGTGCAAAATTATATAAATGCCTCCTGTCTATGTTTTTTTGCTGCCCTGTCATTACCGTGATTCATACATATTTTTGAATGTGCACCTGTGTCACAGAATGAACCGATGTGTAGGAAGATAGTACCACACAATACAACAAGGAACAGTTAACAGGGTAAGATGCGTTTTACATATCTTACTAAATAACTGTTCTGTGCTCCTCTGTTATGCCAAACAGTAATTCATAAAAGTTTATAATTAATTATGCAGGATGGCAGAATGCCATTACCAGACTATGGTAATGATGAGATATGGTGCTGTGAGAACTCCCTATTACAGGAGTTTGACAGTGTCACTGTGTAATGTGGACACAAGTGTGGATGCTGTAACAGGTTTGCTTGTTCTACATTGCACTCCATTGACATATTTCTTTTCTACGCAAAGTATTGTTTTCCTTTGTAATAATTGCTGTTGTTGTTGCTTAACTCTGTATGTTGAGAAACACTTCAGCAAAGAAAGGGGATAGGTGTGTTCACATGTGGTATACCAACTGTAGGTGTGCAGTTCTGGTCCCATAACCTATGTAGCTGGAACCAGCCAGGACACAGTTGGAGTAGTGTCTCTGAATTGTATACAGTTCTAGATGTGGGGAATCATCTACAGGTGTGCTCCATGCACAGAGCATTGTGGCTACATAATTTGGGAAGATCATGTATTGAGTCCTGTGCCATTGTGGACCTGTCTTTATGAATTGCAAATAAATTTGGTATGTTAGTCTGCTACAAAATTATCCATGCTTCATGGGACACAATGTTTAAGAATACCATCCTCAGTATCCTGCCTTTTCTTGATGATGCACATTTTAGGGATAATGATCATACATGCCAACCTCTTAGTACAAGAATTCTGGGCAAAGCCAAAAATAATTGGGGACAAAGGCCCAAAATTAGAGACATATTTTAAGCAGTGTCAGAGGTGCAACAGGTAGCACACTCACTTTTGGTGCAGTAGGCTGTAGGTTTTATTTTCATACCAGGTAGATTGATTACAGATACTACAGTGCAACACAAGGAGGATGCTGCACTCCTGAGTGTACTGTCTTTCAGGTGAGATGTTAAACTAGGGCTCCATCTACATGATTAGCTGATAGCTCAGGTGGATGTTAAACATCCCTCAGCACCTACTGAAAAGAGTAGGGGGTCCTTTATTTATATACAAACTAACTCTCTTATTTTCAAAATATTTATGTATTTAGTAATATTTACATATGTACAAATATACAAATCTGTTCACACATATTCATGATTTCCTATACAATCATGCTAAACGTTCATGCTTATTAGACCCCTTTTTCCATAAATACCATCTGATTTTACTTAATATTGTTGCTAAAATCCATTTACCATTAAACATAATTTAATTTATTCTTTCATTCCATATAAACCATATGACATAAAATAACTTTTTATCTATTCTTTTAACATATTCTTTTCATCTATTCTTATAATATATATATTTAGTCATATCCATGTTTACTTTGTCTACTTCTTTTATATCTTCAAAAAACTTCTTTACATAATTTTCCCTGTAAATTTTTTACTCTTTTACATTTCAAAACACGTTATGTAGTTTCTTCTTCTTCTTGACAATGTAAACATATTCTATCACTTTTTGTTTTGTATGGCATATTTCCTTTTACTGACAATTTATCTGTCATCAGTCCATTACACCATTTGCTTCTTATTTTTATAGCTTTCATTTTTTCCATTTGCTAGATTTTCTATGGCTTTACATACTAATGTTTTATCATTATATTCTTATACCATACTTGTCTATCTTTTTCTATATCATCAGTTTCTATTTTCCACAAAAATATTTAACATTTTATTTCTTCATTTAAATACTCTTTTTCTCTTTTTTCCATATACCAGCATTTATTATACTTATATTTATACAGTTTTACTACTAATCTCTCATCTTTTTCATATTTATACAGTTTTATTACTAATCTCTGATCTTTTTCATTTATCCACTTTAACACTTTGTACAAATTTAATGAAGCAACGTATATCACTGTGTTAATTAATCCTAAACCTCCTTCTTCTTTATTTCCATACAAATTTTTTCTTTTTACTGGGTTTAATCTAGAACCCCATATAAATGAAAACAAAAATATCTGTAATAATTCCTTTTCAAATACTGCTGGCAACAAAAATACTCTTGCTAAGTATGCTGTTTTTCCCGTCAGTATTGAATTTATCAAGTAAGCCTTTTTTTTCTGAATGATAATTTATACGTTCTCCAGAAAAGACGTTTGCTTTATTTCCTCTATTGTTTTTTCCCATTGAATTCTACTTGCGTCTTTATTCCCAAATTTTATACCTAACCCAGAAATTTCATTAATTGTAAAGTATATGCCCCGATCTTTACTACATCACCTAAACCTTTACTTTTTAGTTTATTTAAAGCATCCCTGTCATCTCTAAGGACTCATTTGTGCAAATTATTACTTCTTTTTCCAAATTTTGTTTTTATTATACTGTCATCTGCATATGTTAACATAACTGGAATTCTTAACCCTTCAGGTGTTACAGTATATACCACCCCTCCATCATTTTGTAATTTATTTCACATACTATCACATTTATAACTAATGCAGAGAGTATACAACTCGTTGAACATTCCTGCCTTACACCACTCTTCATATGTACTTCTTGGCTTAACTAGCCATTTACAAGTATTTTTACTTTATTACTATATGCTGACGTACATAATTTCCTAAACTTCCCACTCATATCATATTACTTCATTATTACCTATAAGATTTCATGCCCAATGCCTTATTAATGTCTCCTATCATGATTTTGCTTCTTCTTTTCTGTTCATAATATCATCCACAATTTCTCTTACTATCATTAATAATTCTGACAACCGTTCCCCTTTATACTATATATGCTATCTTTCATATTTCCTATTTTAGTTTCAAATCTCTTTTGTATTGTTTTCATAAAGATCTTATAATCATTATTATTCAATAGTATTGGTCTCCAGTTTTTGAATTCTCTTCTATCTTCCTTCTTCCATATGAATTTAAGTATTCCAGTACATAATTCTTTACATATAAAACTTTCATTTAATAATTCATTCAAAATATTTAAAAAATATTTTTTGCCAGTCCCTGAAATTTGTATACATTTCATATCCTATTCCATCTGGGCCTGCAGCCATATCTGTATTTACTTGTCCTAATACTTTATCTAGCTAATTTAAAGAAATTGCCTTTTCCAACTCTTTATTCTCTTTTTCTGTTAACTTTTTTACTTTCTGTGTTTTTTTTACTACCTTCTTTTTTCTTTAAACATTTCTTGTATGTATTATACTACAGTATTAATAATCTTTTCCTGAGTTCTTTCTGTTTCTTCTTTTACATTTTTTATTTCTCTCATTACACACCCAACTTCCTTTACTAATCTGCTTAAGTAACTTGATACTTCTTCTATTTTTCCTTGTAAAAATATCTTTGCTTATATAACAAGTTTTGTATTTTTTTCTTGACCCTACAGAAGGTGGTGAAGGTATTGGAGAAGATCACCGGATCCCCACTTCCATCTCTCTGTGCCCTATATGAAGCACAATGTAGTGGCAAAGCCAAATAAAATCAGAGACCACACACACCCTGCGCATGTACTGTTTTCCTGCTAATCTTCAGGAAGACAATACCATAGTATGTGTTGTAAGTCCTCCAGGTTTAGGAGGAGCTTCTTCTCTTCTCACATGCTATCAGACTGTTGAACTCTACAACATATCAATAGCTGTTGACCGGAACAATCAGTAGTACAGCTATCTTCTTGTGTAATACCTACATCAAGCTGCTTTAAATGTGCACTCAGTAGTAACTGAACATTCCATACAATATACTTGTGCTATTTAGTATATTCTGCATACTATGCAATAATTGCTTTCCCACATGTGGAATATTTGATGAAGGCTGCTGCCAGTGTTATAGAAGTATCTCAGAACTTGTAAGTCTTGTTTAGTATATCTCTATGTTACTGAACTGTTATATGTCCTTGTTATTCTCTGTAGTTGTATGTGATATATGCACTTGCAATAATAATGAGCAATTTGTTATCTGTACCCTGTTGGACTTAATACTCAATAACAACATTTTTATATATCGGGATAATTTATATAGGCAGGCATGGGGGGTTGCAATGGGCACCCCCTGTGCAAATGCCTATGCGAATTTAGCAGTATATGAATGGGAGAGAACATATGTTTTTAATGAAGAGAACTTTATCAATAATGTCATCTATTATAGGAGATTTGTCGATGACATTATACTTTTTTGGAATGGTACCATCGACTCCCTACATGGTTTCGTAGAATATATGGGTAATACCACCTCCTTTCTAGGCTTTACCTATGAGACTTCCCTGGTTAGAGTTAATTACCTTGACATTACCATAGTTAAGAATGATAGAAATGAGTTTTTTACATCTTTATACAGGAAACCGGTTGGAAAATGGAATATTACATTACGAAAGTATGCATCCTAGGCATATCTTTCCAAATATAGTCAAGAATCAGATGGAGAGGGTCACCAGACTATGCAACATCGATAGTGAGAAAGAACGCCTCCTAGACTTCCAGGGACAATGTTTTATGAAAAGAGGCTATCCGACTCAATTAATTATGAACCATGGAAAGGGTAGTCAAAAGGTCTCAGAAGAAGGACATAGAAATAGACCTATAATTAGACATTATTTTAGATCCCAGAATAGTATAATACATTATGACATCAAATACACCAATGATGTGAATCACATTAAAGAAATCTTAGTTAGGAATTGGAAATTATTAATGATAAATAGGGAAATGGCAGTATAGTTGGTAATTATCCCAGGTTCAGATATAATAACTGCTTCAACTTGAAAAGGATATTATGTAAAGAAAATGTTTCTAATGCTCCAAAAGATCTAAGAAATAAATTTAGACAAGGAACATTTCCCTGTAATAAATGCTGCATTTGCAAATACATTACTAAAGAACAGAGATATATAAATAGGGAATTAGGTGTGAGTTTTACCCTAATTTTTATGCCACATGTAATACTACCAACGTAATTTACTTGGCAACATGTGATTGTTAGACGTATTCTCGTGGGTTTGACAACACGCAGATTTAAAGACAGGGTATACAATCACATATACGATATCTGAAAAGTAAATGAGAATAATGCATTGGCTCGACATGTTCAGATGTTTCCAGCACATAGCTTTAGATTCAGGGTCCTTCAGATTTTATACCCTAACAAAAGAGAAGGTGATATAACAGGTACATTAGAACTATATGAGCTGAAATGGATTCTAACACTTAGGGCACATTTAGAACCTGGCCTTAATACCTCACTTACGATCAGACCAGCTCTTCAGTAATTTTACATATCCCCATTTGAAGTATATCTTGATATAAATAAAGTTATCTATTTTTGCATTTGTATGAAGTTCATGAGCAAAATAGCTGTTTTTGATGGGTAGCATTTATTATTTTTTGGGAAATATTTCCCTTATTTGTTTTTGTATGTTATTTATTGGGTAATTATTATGGATTTGGGTAAAAGCACTTTTTTAAACATATTACAAATGTCAATGATCATATTATATAATAGTGTATATAAACATAGATAAGAACAGTTGAATATGAATATATTATTTATATTGTGGTTGTTACACACTTGTTATAGATATCAATTTTAGAATTCTCCCCCTTTTTACATCACTCATTTCCTCGTCCCCCCCCCCCTTCCCACCCTTCCCGCCTCCCCTTCTCCCCCTCCCTGTCCTCTTTCCCTTTCCTTAGTCACCCCTTCTTCATTCCTTCTCCACCCTTTCCCTCCCCCCCCCCCCCCCCTTCTCCTCTCCACTTGTTTCCTTTTTACTGGACCTATTCCCTTTTTCCTCATATTCTCCCCCCCCTTCCCCTTTCACTCATCCCTTTTTCTCCCACCATCCCCTTCCCCTTTTCCTTTTCCTGTTTTTTCCTTTCATCATATAAGATATTTCAACAAACATAGAGTTTACATAGAGAATGAATTCCTAATAGAATTTAGGCTTTGGATTGAAATATTTAATAACGAAATAGTTTTATCGAAATAATATTGGATTTTATGTATATAATTTTGTTAGAATTAATGTTGTAAGATATATGAATCTTTTATACACATGAAAACTATCAGTTATAAGGTTGCACGGTTATATCACATTGATACATACTGATTAATTAGAACTGTTTCCCGCCACAAGGCTTGTTAATTAGGGTGTGGATTCTGGTATATAAGCAGAAGTTCTTATATGAATTGTTGTAACCTGATGAAGCGCACTTCTTAGGTGCGTGAAAGCGCTTGTTTTATCCTAAAATTAAAGAAAAATTTTTACTCATCGTGGTGGCTCCAGTAATTTGCTTGAATATCTCTATGTTACTGAACTGTTATATGTCCTTGTTATTCTCTGTAGTTGTATGTGATATATGCACTTGCAAATGAAGCAATGTAATTTTGTTTAACTCTTACTGTGTGTGAGTCTGAATGACAATAAGGTTTACCATGACTTTGACATCATTCTTTTTCTTTGTCAAAATAGTTTCTATCATTATGTTCTAAATCTTCCAATGCTTTGTAATATGTTCTTTTATATGTTTCATTCTCTGCTTTTCTCAAATCATATTGTCACTGTAAAAAACATTTTTTATATTTTTCCTTAAATATCACCCACCATTCAGATGAATATTATAAAATATTCTTATAGTGATATGACCTTTCCATAACTCTATTACTAATCTCTTTTCTTCTTCATTCCATGCTTTCTCATTTATATTTTTTATTCCCTTGCCTATTTTTATATAGTCCTTGTTTTCTTTCATCTCTGGCCATATTGCAAGATGATCAGAAAATCCTGCTTCAACTACCTCCCTTCTCCTATAAGTAAACCTGATACTATAAACTAATCTATTTCAGTTCTATAAATAACCCCTTCTGTAAGTCCAAGAATCTTTGTCCCAGCGTTTTAACTTATCACATTTTATAACTTCTAACATTGTTCTTGTATCATTTCATTTCTTTTTATCATTGCCTCTTAAATCACAATTAAAGTCTCCTGTTGTAATAATATTCATGTTTATCATTAGTCTAATACTGTTTCTACTGCTTCTAAAATTTCTTCTTTGTTCATTTTCTTCTCTTTCTTTTCCCTTACTGTTATTTTCTTTTTTTTTCAATCTAGCTATAATTGTCCAATTTTGTTACATTTATAACATTTCAATTCACATTTTTTTTGCATCATGTCCCATTTCCCCACTAGTATAACATTTACGTCTGTCACAATAACTTTTCAGATGTCTTTCTTTTCCAAAAAAAAAAAATAAATGTCTTGAGAGGGGCGTGGCCAATATGTGCTCTAGACAGCAACAGTTCTCTTCAGCTCTGCCACTTCAGTTTATTTTATGACAGGATTTTCCAGTAAAAAACTATCCTAAATAGTTTTAGTCTTCACCAGTTGACTTATTTAAACATATTTTAGGATAGTATAAAAAATCTTTTTAAAATTTGGGATTTTTCCTGTCAGAATTTCTCTGGATATATTTCTTCTCATCACTGGACATCAAAATGAACTTCTCTAAATCTGTTCTTCAGGAGTCAGCACTCAAAAAAATGTACAGTCCCTGCTCTCTAATATCCAGGAACTCTCAGTGAGATTTGACAAAATTGAATTAAAACTTGATAACTTCAAGGAGAAATGTTCTAAACAAATGGAAACTTTACATGAAGACTGTAAACAACAAAAAGCACAAATTACAGGAATAGAACAAGCTTTAACTGACCTGGACATCAGATTACAAGAGGAAGAAAATAATATAGAGTTTTTGCTTAAACAAAATACTTTGATCCAGTCTAAGGTAGATGACCTAGAAAATAGGTCACGTCGAAATAATATTAGGATTTTTGGTCTACCAGACAACATAAAAGGCAACAATATGGCTAAATTCCTGACATCCTGGCTACATGAAACTTTGGATCTCCCTGAAGCTCTGCCTATGGCATAGAAAGAGCTCACAGATCTTTAGTAATATCAAAAGCTGGTAAGAGCAATTTATCTAGATCTGTGATAGTAAGATTCCTTTCCTCTCATGGCAAATAAATGGTCGTTAAAACTGCTTGGGCTAAAGCCCCCATTAAAATAAAAGACAATCCTATTCATTTTGACAATGATTAATCTCCTACTGTCATAAATAAAAGGAAGATGTTTCTGTCTTTAGTAAAAGAACGGTAGAAATGTCAGATAAAAACTCACTTGTTCCCTGCCAGATTAAAAATCTTTTTACAAGATGGATCAAAAATCTTTGATGACTTAGATACTGCTGTTACCTTCATAAGGTCAAATGAAATCCTAGACAAAATTGAAGAAATGGAGTGGGCTAATGCTAGTTTGAAAAGAATAGCTGAAAACAGATCCTGGAAATCCTCCGACAAGAAAAAGAAGTTAAAGAAATGATCAGCATTTGTTTTCCTCTTAAATACATATTTTATCATTTTTCTTTTTTTATTACATTAGCGAACTAATTGATTTTACATCAAAATAATGTTTATGGATTTTTTTTCTATGGACTTGACTCTCATGTGAACCTCTCAAGTTGATATGTTATATGTGTATAATGTAAAAAAAAAAAAAAGAGAGAGAGAAGACATAGTAAGGGGGGGCCTTACCATTACAGTACACCATACTTATATACATATTTAAATGGGTGTTTATTAAAATATAGTTTTTATATAATTAGAGCATCAGTTTAATATAAATTGTGTCTTTAGACATAATTTTCAACTTTGTTTTTGTGTATAGTAATTGGCGGCTTAATTTTGGTATGCCTTTGAATGTCGATTGTAACATACTGGCCACTATGCTTCTCTGAGCTTAAAAATGGCTTGAGACATTTATGGCTATATTTAAAACCTTTCAGCTCTTAAACATACTTGTTTCCTGCTGGAATCACTGGATCTTCAAAAATTTTAGTTGTTTCTGGCATGAGAGAACTGTTTTGTGATGTAGGGATGCGGAGCAGCTTGTTCGCATGTTGCAGCAACCAGAATCAATGCTTTGAGAACTTTGAACCCTACACTGACGTCAACATCAAGGAAAAGAATCTTACAATGCTGACAAAAGGGCTGGAAGGTTTCTGCTCAATTATTGGATATTGAATGTATCACATTTCAAGTAAATATCCTTCTTTTTTTTTTGCTTACAAACTGTTTCTTTTCAAGTATTATGTTATATAAATGCCATGATATAAAAATAAGGAAACATATAACAACCAAATCATTATCTCTAAGAATGAAGGCAAAACATAGTATGTTGATGGGTACTTTCAGAATGCTTTCTAGCTGATTCAAAGATTTATATATAATCTTTTGGTTTATGTTTATTTATGATTTATAAGTAGTAGCTATCCATGACAGGTTATAAAAATCTCTTGAAGAGGTAAGAATCTGTTTCTTGCATAGAGAAGATAATAGAACTGTCTTATGATTTTAGAGTTTAAAAATGAATCTTCTAGTTAATTTCTCCACATATACATACAGTCTAGCGAATATAATGTTTGCAGCTGTTGAAATCAAAAGAAATGTGTGGGCCAGTATTATTACAATGTGGGAGAATTACACAGATCATATATTTTTTAATAAGTGGATAATGCAACTGGCTAAACTTTTCTATGACTAACAACAGAGGATACATGTAGGCTAGGGATTCTTGCAGTTCCACAAATGTTGCAGCCTGAATGCTTATCTACATATTACAGATTCTCAAGTGTAATTCAAATATGTTACATCTTATATAACATATGAACAATAGCTACTACATTTTTCCTTTTTCTCAGTGATATCAAAACATAAATATTATGCCAAAATAAGTTTACATCTTCCTTAAATGTTGTCTGACCCATGTTGTTGAGTGTTTTAAATAATAAAGGGTTATATTACTTTAACTTTATAATTAGCAAGGGTAGGTAATGAGGCTGGAAATTTAAGTTTTTCATGTAAGAGATCCTCAGTTATTGTTGGGGTCTGTGAATGTTTTGGGAGGTTGGGTCCCCTTTTGTTATTTAAGGACTGTGTTTTTTTATTTGTTTACTGTAGTTATATGGAAGATGTAGTAGTAATATCTACAAATTATCAAGGAGTTTTGGAAACATGGTCTATTACATTCTTAATGAAATAGGTTCATAGGTTCATACTAGGCTATCTGCCCTAGGGCATTTACAAACCTAGCCAGAGTATGTTTGGCTTTCGCCACCCATTTTAAATTAATTTGGCTATGCCCTTTTTCGAGGTTAGTATACTTTGCCTCTGTCTAACAGTGACACAGAAGTGATACCCGGGGTAAACCTACGATCTCCCATCCACTCATTAAGATTCCTCTTGAAGAGAGTCAATGAGGGACTCTGCCTAACCTGGACTGGGATTTTATTCCAGAGTGAAGGGAGCCTCTGGGTTATGAATCTGTCCCTCCACCATGTCCTATTTATTTCAGTGCTGAGGTTCAAGTCTCTCGAGCGTGTAGCTCGATGGGATTTGGATTTTTTGAGGTGCAGTATGTCCCTTAATTCTGGGTTGGACATGGCTTTATACGTCAGGCACAGGTCGCCTCTGAGCAGGCGGTATGCCACTGAGTAGAGCTGGAGTTTCTTTAACCGGGCAGCATATGGCATCTGTTTGAGCCCTTTGATCCTCTTGGTGAGGTACTTTTGGGGTCTTTCCAGTTGCTGCAGGTGTTTGGCAAGGTACATCCCAAAAGGGGCATTGTACTCAATTATGGGCTTGATGAGGGATGAGTAAAGAGGCACGATGACCTCCCCTAATCTAGATGTGAAACCCTTCATGATTAGGTGGGCTATATAAAATGTTTTTCTAACCACTTTGGCCACGTGGTTGTCAAATGAGAGATTGCTATCAACTTGGGTCCCCAGGTCCCTAATTACTTCTTCTATACTTAATGGATTACCACCTATGTGGTAATTTGTGGGCACTTTGCTTTTGCCAAAGGGGATGACTATACACTTTTTGGCGTTTAGCTTGAGGCCATGGTTCTGACACCAGTTGTCTGTTTCTATGAGGCCCTTTTGGAGGATGCTTGTGTCGGCTGGAGAGTCGATTATGGCACCCAGTTTGCAGTCATCTGTGAACTTGGTCAGCCACAGTCCTTCTGTGTTGGCCTGTACCTCCGAGAAATATATACCGAACAAGAGAGTCCCAGGACTGAGCCTTGTGGGACGCCACTTGTAACTGGTTTGGAGTCTGACATGGCTCCAGCAATTCTAACCATGTAGGTTCTGTCCTTCAGCCAGTTTGCAACCCATCTAGTGACATAGGGGTTTATATTTAAGCTGGTGAGCTTATCTATAATGCCCAAGTGGGGTATTGTATAGAAGGCTTTTGCAAGGTCCAGGTAGGCTGTGTGGACCACCTTCCCTTCATCAATGGCCTTGGTGAGTGTTTCAAAGAAATTGACCAGGTTTAAGAGGCAGGATCTGCCCTTAACAAAGCTGAACTGGGTAGGATCCAGTGTCTGTAGGTCCCCAATATCTTTATTTATGAGGTCCATGATGATCCTTTCCATAGCTTTGCAGACCAAGCTAGTCAGGCTTATGGGGCCATAGTTTCCAGGGTCCGTTGAGGCACCACCTTTGTGGAGAGGGACCACTGTTGCTGTACACCACTCTTTGGGTACATATCCTGTAGTAAGGCTGAGATTGAACAGTAGTTTTATGTTTGGGTTTAGCTCTTCTTGGAGTTCATGTAGGGCAGCCGGGACACCGTCTGGTCCCATTGATGCTGTGTTTTTTGCTTTGGAGAGGGCGGCTCTTACCTGAGCATCTGAGATGTCAGGGGGGCAGCACTCTGCTGGGATAGATATATTTGCCCTTTTGGTGGAAAGGGGGGGGAGAAGTTTGTGCTGAACCTGTCAGCTAGGATGTTGGCAATGTCTGTGGGTTCAGTGTATTTTTTGTCATTTTGGACTAATTCTGAGCATATCTGGGAATTCCCATCCAGGTTCCTAACATAACTAAAGAAAGCCTTGTGATTATCCTTAGTGTCCAGTGCAATTTTTTTCTCGAAGCTGGCCTTAAATGATTTTATGAGTGCCCTTAGTTTTTTGTAATACTGATCAGAGATGCCTTCCCTTTTTGGGATTTTGCTCTTTCATGTAGTAGCTTCCTCCTTCTATTGTATAGTTTGTTTATGGATGGGGTCCACCAGACAGGACGTCTGCCTTTGGAGGATTGGGTCTTGGTTTTATTTGGGATTGCATGATCCATACATTCCTGAAGGTGTTTATAGAATGCATTTATAAAGGATTCTGCGGTCTGGGCCATATTTTCCATTAGCCCGGGGGCTTTGAAGGATTCCACCTCGGTTTTGAGGAGTGTGAAATTTGCTTTAGAGAAGTTTTTCACTGTGGTTTTCTGGGCAGGGGGTGGGGTCGGGATGTGAATATCCAGTGAGATCAGTTTATGGTCTGATCTTACCAGTGAGGGATACACTTCTGGTCTGGAGCATAGAGTCCCCATGTTGGTGATGATCAGGTCCAGTATGTTTTCCCCTCTTGTGGGAGTGGTAACAAGTTGTTCCATAGCATTTGAGTTTATGAATTCTAGGAACCTTTGGGCTAGGGTGTTGGAGCTAGAGTAATGCTCCCAGTCTATGTTTGGGTAGTTGAACTCGCCCAATATAATGGTGTTTGGAGAGACCTTCATATTTTCCATTGTTCTCAGGAAGGCCGAGTGGGGTTCCTGGGTTTGGGAGGGTGGTCTGTAGCAGGCTATAAACTGGAAGGCAGTTTTACCCACTGTTAGTTGCACATGGATAGTCTCTGATGCTTCGTGCTTTGCCACCAACCTGGAGGTGTGGGTATCTTTGATGAATATCGATACTCCCCCTCCTTTTGTGGTTCAGTCCAAGTTTTGGGGCTGAAAAGCATGGTATGAGGTATAACCTGGTAGTGCTGGGGTGCTCTCGGGAGCCCTGAACCAGGTTCAAATACAAGGTTAATGCTGTTTGAAGCTATTGGAATACCAATAAGCTTATTTCTAAAGTGCCTGTGTCGACTAATCTAAACATGCTGCATATAATCTATTATTTTAATTGCTAGATAATTAGAAATTTTCATTATAATTTATTTACTGTTAGAAGTCTTGATATAATTTTTAGCATACATTAGATGTTTTTGACATTAACCTAATCATATTACTTTAATAAGTAATAATAATAGTATAGAATTTCACTTATTTTACATCAATAATAAATATTTATGAGCTTTTGAAGTTGATTGTTAACTCATAGTCACATGTATGCTATATACGGGTAATTAAATGGTCTCAGTTTGTGCACATCTGATTACTTACACTCACATACAGATACATACACACATTCTTTTTTCTAAATTCACAATTGAAATAGAAAATGAAAGGAGAAAGTGAATTATATGTTGGAAAAATAGATTTGTTCTTCCTTTCTTATAAATAGAGTGTTTTTCTGGGAGAAATGAAGAGGGGGAAATGTTTTATATGGTGATGAGATTTCCTATTTTCTTTCTTAGAAACATTTCATTAAACTCAATTGAGATGCCAGTGGCTGGTCAGCTGCTGTTATTGGGTGAAAGGGTAATTTGGGTAGTGAATGCTACTCAAATTGGGAGTTTTAAACTCCAGAAAGGGTTTAGGTTTTGATAGATATAATTATGCTCGTACATTTATCTTTTACTTATTATTCTCTATTCAGACATTCAGTATGTTTGTGTATTTGAAAGTCATTGCTTGTTGGAAATTATTTGAATTAATGTTTTTTGCTAGATGTAGTGTTTTTGACGGACTTTTACATTCAGGTCTCCCACAAGGAATATTGATGGTTAATTTAATTTTAATTGTTACAATTACTTAATATGTTTTTACTAAAATGCATCTCTATCAATATTAATGGTTTAAACAACTCTTATAAGAGGGAAGTCTATTTAAATATCTTAAACTATATAAATCACATTTAATTTTCCTACAAGAAACACACTTAATAAATGAAGACATTACCAAACTTAATAACAGATCATACACAGTTCTATCAAGTTCTTAACATACTCAAAAGAAAAGAGGGGTAGCAATACTATGGAATAATTCTTTACCTCTTTCTAAGATATTAGAAACTTACAAGGATGTTATGCTTGGTTACTTTACTATTAAACACTTTTATTAACATTTATTGGATTTCAGGAATTGGGGTGAACACAGTTAAACAACTTTTAAATCAAATTGTTCTTCTATCTAAAGGTAACATTATAATAGCGGGAGATTTCAACTGTATATTAGATAACAAAACACTAACACCAAGGGTAAAAGAAAGATTTCATCAGCAGCAAAATTATTAAAAGATTTTATTGATACATATCCTCTGAATGATACTAACAAATTTGCCGAATTAAACTCTTTATTTTTCACATTCTATTTCCATAGCCATAATACTCACTCTAGAATAGCTAGAGTTCTTATATCTAAAGAGTTGATTAATAGTTTAACTAAATACAAAGACATTTCTTACCCTTTATCTGATCACAATTCCATAACATTTGAAATATCAATTAACACATCACATAATATTCATATTAAAAGAATCCCTGCATACATTACTAAATTAAAGGAATTTAAAGAATTTCTTTCCTCAGAAATTCAAAATTTCATTAATATAAATACCACAAAAGATGGGATGAAGTACTATCTACCACAAGATCCAGGTATAGATTCTTAGTATTAGCACTTGAATTTGCTTATTTGTGCTCAGCACTTGTTCAGAACTTGTTGTTAGCACTAAATAAGCTACAAATTACTACAGCACTCAACCTTCCTCTTTACCTAGAGGAAAACAGTTTTTGTACTTACTTTCCTCACTTTCTTAGAGAAACACAGCTCTTATACTCACTGTCCTCACTTGTCTAGAGGAAAGTGTTTTTTATTCAGGCATGTCCAAGGGTCAGCTGCCAGTGTTCTCTCCTGTGTATCTTGATGAATCTGGGCATCTTGAGGCAATGTAGCAATTGCCTCATGTACACAGACAACTATCTCCTCCTACCACCCAACACTACAGCCTGTGAGAGATGCTCTTATCTAGCAAAACTGGAGGTAAATCTCTCCATTCAAGACTGAACTTGACAGTCAAGAGGAGAAAGTAAACACTTGCACCACACAACACTCATCACATAGTCCCACTAAACCTACACCACCAAAATCCACACATAGAAACAAAAAAACATTCATGGAGGCTCTCAATAATAATCTGCTCAAGCAACAGAGATCTCCAAAGCAGTAACGCAAGCAACCTCAACCCTCCAACACAACACAAATGACACATAGCCCACAGACTCAGTGTGCCAATAAACCACAGCCCATTAGGCAAAATAACATACCCAACACACTAGTCATAGGTGACTCTATAGTCAGGCACACTGATGTCCCACTCGCCAGGCTAAACAAGGAGAAGGTTACTGTCAGTTGCCATTCGGGTGCGAGGATCCACCACATAACCCATGCACTCAGGTCACTCCACAACACATACAAATATGACTCTGTCATTGTCCACGTTGGTGCGAACAACCTGAGATGTACCTCGCTGGACTACATGAAAAGAGACATGGAAGAGCTCTCTGATCTTGTAGCCCAGGCAGGTATGACCCTAGCCTTGAGTAGCATCCTGCCATTGCCCAGAACGATACTGCAGTTTAAGGACAAAATAATTGACTTCAACAATTGGCTAAGCTTCTGGTGTCATTCTAAGGGGATCCAGTATCCGTCTGCCTGGGACAACATAGTTGACAGACCATGATGCTTTGCCAGAGATGGCCAGCACCTGTTGCCCCTGGGATTCCGGATACTGGCTAAGGGTCTTGCCACCCCTGTAGTGCCTTTTTTAGGCAAGGTTCAAATGAAAAATTCACCACCATAACAAAAACAGGCAAGCAAAAACTGAGGGTAATGCTACTCAATGCTAGAAGTCTAAATCTCAAAATGCACTCACTCGAGGCACTCCTTAAAATGGAGAACATTGATATCTGTGCAGTGACTGAGACCTGGTTCAAGGCTCTAGAGAGCACCCCTGCATTACCAGGCTATAACTCATACCACACTTTTCGACCATCTAACCTGGACCAGAACACCAAAGGCAGAGGTGTGTGCATATTCATTAAGGATATCCACACCTCCAGGCTACTTATGCAGCATAATGCATCCGAGGTTATCCAAGTGCAACTAACTCTGGGCAAAACTGCAATCCAAATTGTAGCTCGTTACAGATCCCCCACCATACCTTAGAATTTCCACTCCTCTTTTCTTGATATACTGGAAAATATTAGGGTTCAGCCAAACACCCTTATAATGGGTGATTTCAACTATCCCAACATTAACTGGGAAAACTACTCATGTACCAACTCCTTTGCTCAACACTTTCTGGAATTCATAAATTTCAATGCCCTGGATAAACTTATCCACACCCCCTCCAGGAGCAACAATATCCTAGACCTGGTCATTACCAACATGAGTGACCAGAGTTCCACACCTGAAGTCAACTCCTTGTTGGTCAGATCCGACCATAAGCTAATCAACTTAGATATCTGCATCCCGCCCCCACCCACCATTAAGGAAACCATGGTAAAACATTTCTCCAAGGCCAACTTCGTGCTTCTTAAGACAGACGTGATGAATTTCATGACACCCATGCAGATGGACAATACAGTTACGACTGCTGAATCCTTCACAAATGCACTCTATAAGCACTTACACGAGTGCATGGACCATGCTATCTCAAACAGAACCAAAACACTATCCTCCAAAAAAGGAAGCCAATCTGGTGGTCCCCTGCCATAAACAAACTCTATAACAGAAGGAAGAAACTTTTGCAAAAGAGAGTAAAATCCCAAGAGTGGAGGACCTCCCTGGTCAGCCTCAGTAAGAAGCTGAGATCCCTTATAAGATCCTCCAAAGCTAGCTACAAAAACAAAATCATCACTGATTCTAAGGCCAACCACAAAGCATTCTATAGCTGTGTCAAGAATCTCAATGGCAGCACCCAGATCTGCTCTGAGTTACAGCACAATGGCATGAAAATTACAGAACCAACTGATATTGCCAACATTTTGTTTTAAAAGAAATTCAGCCTGAGACTCGCCTTCAGGTATCCCCCATTCATGAAGCTTCAGCCATACTGCTGATATGTGCACTTTGTTCTTTCAGAAGAATTTCTAAATGTTTCATCTTCTTTCTGGACTTTTCTTTGAAACTTTCTATTTTAGTATCCAGTTTGTGAAGTAATACATTCTGCATACTAGATGTCTTTTTTACACACAAATCCCAAGTACTGTTTCTTGAGTGACTCATGCTAAAGTCTCTTCTCTATTAATTAAGCAGTTGAAATTCTGACAGGAAAATTACAGCTTTTGAAGAACTTGAGGCTATAAATCTTTTCTCTGACTATTAGTGAATAGAATTAGTTAACAAGTATCTCTAAATTTAAATTTTTTGGTTATATTTTCTGTCACAGAAACATTTTCAGTCACAGAGCTTTCAACAGTTGCTGCCCTCAGCTGTCTTGGCCGCCCCCTGCCTCAACTGCAAGATTCTAACAGCAACATTATTTTACAAGATTTGGTCTATATTACATGATCAGATGATGTAATAGTTGACCCATAATAATCAAACTGCCACAATGTTGAATGGAAAAAAAAAAAATAACAAAACACCCAAACAAACCATTTAAATACTCTACTCTGTGGGGCAAGCCCCCCTGCACCCCCCACACCCCTTGCTACTTAAATATACCAACTCTGAGATCTCACTACAGTGCAGACAATGGAAAACTTCTATTCCTGCACTGTACGGAGATCTCCACTGAACTGTTCAACATTGTGGTGGTTCGATTATTAAGGGTCGACTATTACGTGCTCGAATATTTGACCATTCGATCACGTAATATAGACCCCAAGATTTGATAATTGAACCTTTATATCTGTAAAAGACAAGATTTGCCAATAGACAACTGATATTTGAAATATTGTAAAACAATATAGGATACTTAGCTTTTGAAAAACAGCAAATGATATCATGATTTACAACAAATGCATTTTAATTCTTTAAGTATCTTATTCAATGCAACAAAGAAAGACAAGGACAGAAGTCAATTACTTTTTATTTTAGTTTATTTATCTTTGTTTAATGCGGTAGTACAGTGATCATAATATTGAGAACAACAATTAAGCTAGTTATTTATAATGGCTGAATTTAAACATGTTGAAAAGTTTTAATTATTGATTAAAGAAATAAGGTATCAAATGCTCTTGTAAGTTTTAAATAAAAAACAGCAGGAGATAAACCTAACTCTAATATCAGACTGATGTGATCATAAAATGTTATCAAATTTGTTAAGGTGGACCAAAAGCCACATTGATTAAGATCTAGGTAATTCTCACCATTACCTGAATCTATTTATAACTGGGTAATAAATCTCTTAAAACATTTTTCTTAAAGTGGGGTTACACTAATAGGTGTATAGTTTTGATAGATAACTCTGTTACCCTTTTTAAATATGGTCTGTATTACTTTGCAGAAAGATATATCTGATATTGTTAATCCTCGTTCATTCTTTACGTGTGGGTAGTCAGTTTTGACCTCTGAACCGAGCTGGCCATCTTCCAAGCTCACGGCAGCCACAAACTCTTGAGCTAAACTCTTACCCAGAATTCTCCTCTCCCTGTTACCCCAGATTTCATTTGCCATGTCGCCATTCGGTCGTGTCAAGCTACTTCTCTTTAGTTAAGTACAATATTTTTTCTTCATACCTAAGTTCTAAGACAGCTTTTTTCACAAAAAAAAGTTATTAGACAGTGATCTCTTACCTTATTGCATTTAGCAACAACTTTTTTTGAATTCTTTTCAACTTTTCTTCTTCTCTTCTCACCGCGAGGTAATTCCTTTTTTTACCATCGTTGGTAAACCCCTTTCCTTTTTACCTTTGGGTATTTCTTGTACCATTGCTGGTATTTTTCTGGTTTCTCCTTCTTTCCTTCTAACCATGGCAGATAAAAAAGGTAGTCCAGGGTTTAAAAGATGTTTGGATTGTGGCCATAATTTACCTACTTCAGATGCACATTCCCTATGTGTCTACTGCTTGGGTGTGCCTCACTTAACAGTTGACTTTGCGGGATTTGTAAGAACTTCTCTAACAGGACGTTAATTGAAAAGAAAAATAAGTTAATACTGAAGGGGCTACTTAAATCTCCCTTTTCAGAGGCTATTTCTGGGTCGGAGGCTTCAACCCCTCCAAGATCCCATAAGAAAAAGAGTGATGAACAAAAAAAGGCCAAGTATCTTCCTTCGTCCCCAGCTGGGGACTCTCAGGAACCGAGACCTAAGAAAGCTAAGCATTCCAGTTCAGATATGACTTCTTTGGCTCCAGTGCTTTTGGTGCCTAGACTTTCAACACTGAGGCCATCTGCACCATCTGTGACTGCGGCACCGACTAGTGTGCCCCATACTACATTGGTACTGAGGAGCTTCTCTGTTCAGACTTCCTTATCAGCATCGACTGTTCAGTTGATGCAGACTGTTACGACGTCAATGGATGTTTCGACGCCCATTCCTTTTTTGGCTCTGACAACTTACCCGGCACCGACTACCCTCTCGGTACCGACCATTCAGTTTTCGTCACCGATGTTTTTGGCTCAGGCCTTAGCACCGGCAAACACTTTGGTACCGACCTCATCATTGGTGCAGACCATGCCTTCGGCACTGATGATTTCCTTGGTGCAGACACCGGTAGTTCAGACCAGTACAGCTCCGTTGTTTTCAGTGCAGACCTCCCCTATGGTGGACACCAAGCTTGCACCGTCCTTGGATATACCTGACTCTCTCTCAGCTATGCCCATGAAATCCACTAGAAGACTCAATGAACATGATGCGTTGTGTCTTGTGGATCAATTGCTTTTGGCCAGAGTTATCCCTCCCCCCCAGGACCTATCCTTCCTTGGGAGGTGATCAACCTTTACCAAAGGCACCTACTTATTCTCCTCCTTCATTGCCTTTGAAGCCCCTTGATATAGCACAGTTTTCCCCCACTATGTTTCCCTTTATGGACCTCACTAAGGAGCCACAGTTGCCTTTGTGGCAAGAAAGTCTTACCACAGCCCAGGATGTCAGCTGTGGTGTATGTACTTTGGCGTTTCACAGCCATCCAAGGACTCTGGGTCAGCAGGCTGAGCCACTTGGGTGAGGGGGGCCCCTGCCATGGGTCCCCACCCCTCTTCAGGTGGAACGGCCTTCCAGCTAATGAAGAAGGCTCTTGCATCTGGTGATCTGGTGCTATCACTCTCCCTACCCTCCTCTGGACCGCAATGTACACAAGCCACTCCTAGCAGACACCGGGCGCAAGGGCCTCAGAGCATACTCCCACAGGCGACCCCTTTGCGCTGACTTCTCCAGCTTCTCCCTCTGAGGAAGATCATCAAAAGAGCTTGTGCAAGAGGAAGCACATGGACCCCACAGAGGAGTCCCTTACTGAAGACACAGACTGTGATGATGGGGAAGGGTCCCCTCGATCACCCTCTGAGGTATCCTTTGGTGATATCCTTGAAATCCTTAAACAGAGAGGTGATTGACAGCCCTCTAACCTGACCTCTGAAGAGCCTGTGTTCCTGCAGGCCTTTCGTGCCCAGCTCCCTACTTCCTGGGTTACTCCACCTGCTGACGAACTTGTCCGGCTCTTCATGCAGTGTGCATGGAAGGCTCCTGACACCGCTGAGGCCATTCCCCGGAGGCCAGATAAAATTTTGTCCCCTCCTGCTAGTGATCCCCATTGTTCCAAAGGTCTTCCTGTAGATGCCTTGATGGTGGCGGCCGCAACTAAAAAGGACCTGGCGGAAGAAAAAAGCCAGACTGTCCATCTGCCCAACAAAGAGTCCTGGGCTCTGGACAGAATAAAGAAGCGTGCTTTTGCATCAGTGACCTTTGTAGTTAGGTCCCTGAACCATATGACACATTTTACCAGGCTTCAAAGAGACTTAATTTCTGAGCTCTCTGAAACTTTGGCTGGAGCTGTGTCTGATGAGGTCTGTGACAAAGTGGCCTCTCAGTTAGCCACCATCAAATCAATTTCTAACTCCTCCATGTGCCTTTTATCTCACGCATCAGAAGGAGCAGCTAGAGTGGTGGGTTCAGGCATTTTTCTGAGATGCCATGCCTGAATGCGCTTATGTAATCTCATGGAACCCTTCAAGGCTTCCTTTCTCAATGCTCCCATTGAAGCCTCTTTGTTGTTTGGACCCAAGGTTAAAAGCACACTGGCTAGATGTGAATAGGACGGTAAGACCGTTTCTGCTGTGTGTCCATTATTCTTCCCCTCAACGGGCTTTCTCCAGAAAGCAGAAGAGTGGGAAGATATGGTACAAAAAGTCTCAAGGTTCTTTCCATGACACACAAGCTGAATTCTCCCCTAGAGGCAGAGGGGGAAACTCACAGGGAAGATGCCCCTTTCGGGGCAGAGGGGTCTGTGTAACCAGGGTTCCAGGGATTCTTTCCCTGGCCAATCCTACCAACGCTCCTGAAGAGCAGCCGTCTGCTTTCCTCTGGAAGTGGTTGGGGGTCGTTTCTCTTTGTACCCTTCTGCCTGGCCATTACCACCGATTCTTGGTTACAAAGGATAATAACCAGAGGTTATCATATCCTCTTCGACCTTTGTCCAGCTCCCCTAACAAGCTTACCCAATATTCCACCTAGTCAAAGGGAAGAAGCAGCATTAGAGATTTTAAAGCTGCTAAGAAAAAGAGTCATCCAAATAGTCCCTCGAGTCCATATGGGATCCGGATTCTACTGAAGACTATTTTTGGTGCCAAAAAAAAATGGGGACTGGAGACCAATTTTGGATCATAGTGTATTGAACAAATTTGTAAAGGTACAAAAATTCTGGATGGTCACAATACAGTCTATCTTTCTACTTCTGAAAAAATACGATTGGATGTGCTCGATAGATCTTCAAGATGCGTACTACCACATAAAAGTGGACATACCATCAAGAAGATTCCTTCACTTCTGTGTGGAAGCCAGTCATTACCAGTTCAGAGTACTGCCCTTTGGACTCTCTACAGCCCCCAGAGTGTTCACAAAGTGCACGGCAGTCATCACAGCTCACTTGTGACTATAAGGATTCCAGGTGTTTCCATACTTAAGATGACTGGCTCATCTCCGCCCCCACCAGACATCTATTGGAAGAAGCCCTGGCATACTCTGTTCTAACTGCGGAAAGACTTGGCATAACCATAATCTGGCAGAAATCCAATCTTACCCTATCTCAGTCCACAGAATTCATAGGGGTCATGTTGAACACAAAGAATTGTAGAGCATCCATTCCGGAGCACAGAATTGTAAGGATAAAGCAGCAACTGATTCCAATCCTTTCAAGGGAGAAATCCACAACTCATTCTGTTCTCCAGTTGTTGGGTTAAATGGCAGCCACCATTACTATTGTCCCTCTGGCCAGGTTTCACATGAGGCTTTTACAATGGCTACTGCTCACCCAATGGTACCCCTTTCAGTACCCTCTTTCAGCCAAGATTCGGGTACCTCACAGATGCATGCAAGATTTAAATTGGTGGATGGCACACAATCCATCACAATGGTCTCACCCCTTCTCCCTCCAACAGCCCAGTGCTACAGTGACCACGGATGCCTCCCTGATGGGGTGTGGGGGATATTCCAGGGACAAGACAGTCCAAGGTACTTGGTCCAAAATGGAGGCCCATCTGCATATAAATGTTCTAGAGTGAGGGCGGTGCTTCTGGCGTTGCAAGCATTCCATCCCCTTCTGCCATCTGGGACTATTGCGATACAATCAGACAACATGGCGGTGGTCTGGTACATCAACAAACAAGGTGGAACCAAATCTTACCCACTCTGTCAAGAGGCCATGAGGCTATGGCAATGGGCGATGGCTATCAATTGCTTTCTTCTACTAACGCACATTCCCGGGAGTTCCAGTGTGATAGCAGACAGACTCAACAGGTATATTCTACAACCTCATGAGTGGTCCCTGAATCCTTTGATAGCAGCGAAGATTTTCAACCTCTGGGGTCTTCCTTGCTGTGACCTCTTTGCGTCCCCAACCAACTACAAATGCAGCAACTATTTCACCCTGATCGTACCTCCAGGGCAGTCACCCAGGGACGCTCTAGTCCATGATTGGCCCTCGGGTCTACTTTATGCATTTCCACCTCTTCTACAGTTTCTGAAGAAAGCCCGCTGGTTGAAGAGCAAAGTAATCCTCATAGCACCATATTGGCCTCATCAGATTTGGTTCCCTTCCTTTGGCCTCACCTGCTAGGTCAACCATGGATTCTCCATCCAACCGCAGGGTTGATCTCCCATCTGCAGAATCTGATTCATCCCAATTTGAACAGCCTGAAGCTCACAGCTTGGCTCCTCCAATTCCTTTGATTACCAGGCAGAATGATCTTTCTTTACCAGTACGTGACATTCTTATTGTATCTCATAAGTCTTCCACCAGAATTACATATCTCAGCAAGTGGAAAATGTGTACTATTTGGCTGAAATAAAAACAGGTAGATCCTTTTTCAGCACCAGTGTTGATAGTACTGGAATATCTGTCTACCTTATTTCAATCTGGTCTATCTGCCTCTACCATTAAAGTTCATTTGACTGCAATATCTAATTTTCATGATGGTGTCCAAGACTCTTCTCTTATGTCGCACAAATTATGTAAGACTTTCATAAAAGGCGTGAATCATCTAA
This sequence comes from Protopterus annectens, assembly GCF_019279795.1. Classification (NCBI taxonomy): domain Eukaryota; kingdom Metazoa; phylum Chordata; order Ceratodontiformes; family Protopteridae; genus Protopterus; species Protopterus annectens. Next base: position 1,230,357,609 of record NC_056729.1, on the reverse strand, counting down.
AACCCCCTTATAAAGAACCTACTCAACCATGGGACTTGTCATTAGTCCTACAAGCTTTGACAATGCCACCTTTCGAACCAGCTTCTTCTTGTGACCTCAGATATTTGTCATGGAAAACCTTGTTTTTGGTCGCCATTACTTCTGCCAGACATATCTCTGAACTTCAAGCCTTATGCATCAAGAGACCATATTTGATTTTTCATAGAGATAGAGTGTCATTGAGAACTAATCCTTCCTTTCTGCCAAAAGTGATCTTTGAAATGTCCATTAATCAAACCATTGAATTGCCAGTTTTCTTCCCCAATCATTCAAACAGAGGAAAGTATTGCCTACATACCCTAGATATTCACAGGCAAATTCGCTTCTACTTGAACAGGACTAAGGCTTCTCGTAAATCAGACCAGTTATTTTTGGCCTATTCTGGACCTAGATTAGGATGTGCTGTTGCTAAGGTCACATTGGCTAAATGGTTAAAAGACTGCGTAACCTTCATTTATAGAAAATGTAATATCCCATTAACTACTACCAAAAAGGCTCATTCTACAAAGTTGGTGGCAACTTCTGCTACCTTCCATGACAGAGCCTCTTTACATGACATTTGTGCAGCTGCAACTTGGGCTAGTCCTCATACTTTCATCAATCATTACATGTTGGATTTGGCCTCCAGGGGAAGAGCATCTTTTGGTTCTATGGTGCTCAGGAATGTCCTTCCATGAGAGCCTCCCAGGAATAAAGGTAGCTGGGGACTCTGTCCCACACGTAAGGAATGAACAAGGATTAACAATATCAGATAAAGAAGTTATGTCTTACCATAACATTCCATCTGTATTGTTGATCCTCGTTCAGTCATTACAACCCTCCCTCCTTCCCCCGCCTGGGGCTTTTAGTGGATCTCACCATCCGGTTCTGTTAGGTCATCTGACCAGAGGTAGCCTCTACCTTCTTTTGATCTGCAAACTCAATCTGAGGTAACAGGGAGATGGGAATTCTTAGAAGAGTTTAGCTCAAGAGTTTGTAGCTGGCACGAGCTTGGAAGATGGCCGGCTCGGTTCCAAGGTTGGAACCGACTACCCACACATAATGACTGAACGAGGATCAACAATACAGATGGAACGTTACGGTAAGACATAACTTCTTTTTTCAGTGTACAACTTTTCCTTGACACCTAATCACCGAAAATCACTTCCACAATTCACAGAATTTTCCAAGGACCATGAAACAGTTGCCCTGCAGCACAACGGAACCAACAACTCACTAAATCAAACCCACCCAAATGGGGGACTGTGCCCCCAAACACCCCTAACTATATACCAACTCCGAGATCTCACTACAGTAGGGAAAAGAGCAAAGCTGTATAGTTGGTCAACTACTTAATTGCCCTGTGAAAGTTCCGTGAAGTCCAGAACCCATGGAGAATGGTTCTAGCAAACCCTAATCTAGAACTAGAGAAAGAATGAAGCTTACTTTGTAAATGTATGTACAGAGGACCAGCTAGCAGCTTCTAGAATCCATCCCTTCCCAAAAAGCCATAGATGAAGTCAAGGCCATAGTAGAATTGGCCTTGACCCTGCATGGAATAGTTTTACTGTGCCTTAGACAACAATTTAGAAATAGTCTGCTCTGACACTGCTCATCCCTTCTTCTTTCTTTCACAAGAAATGAACAATTGATCCAAAGATCTGAATGATTTAGTTCTGTCAAGATAGTACATGAGTTGTCCATGGACATCCATGGTGTTGAGTATCCTTTCAACCTCATTTGTAGGTTCAGGAAAGAAAGTGAAGAGATGGATAGTTTGGCTTAATTTAAACTCTGATACAACTTTAGGCATAAAAGAAGGATTAGTTCTCAAAGAAACCCTGTCCCTGTGGAATATGAGATATGGTTGACTCACCCTAAGAGCTTGCAACTCAGATAATCTTCTTGTAGTGGTCATAGTAATCAGTAAAACTGTTTCCATGTTAAGAACCTCAAGTCAACCAGGTTAGCTGGTTCAAATGAAGCAAGGGGAGACCGCCATTTTTCTTGGAGGCCTGTTATGCAAAACCCATTTCAGAAACATTTTGACATGAAAATGCATTGAAAGAGAAGGATCTAGGGGCAGACATTTTGAAATGGCCAATAAATGATTGTTAATGGAGTAGTAAGAAAAGGTTAATAACTCACACAAATATTGTAAAACCAGAGAACAACTAGTCCTGAATGAGTGCTGGTTATATAGTTTGCACTAAACAGAAAACCTTTTACATTTGCTAATATATGATTTTCTAGTAGCAGGCTTTCTTGCCCAGAGAGGCAAGATTACAGTGGTTTGGACATGTGCTGAAGAGGGATGCTCAGTATATTGGGAAAAGGATGCTAAGGATGAAGCTGCCAGGTAAGAGGAAAGAGGATGGCCTAAGTTAAGGTTTATGGATGTGGTGAAAGGGGACATGCAGGTGGTTGGTGTGACAGACAAAGATGCAGAGGACAGGAAGAAATGGAAACAGATGATCCACTGTGGTAACCCCTAATAGGAGCAGCCAAAGAAAAAGAAGAAGAAGGCTCTCTTGCCTCCATTAGTACCTGCTGCATGTCCTCAGTAAACAGGTGTCTAAAGGAAATTAAGACCCTTTCATCCATGCAGTTAACTGAAGTTGACTGGGGTCAGGATGTATCAAATAACCCTGATCTTGTGTGAGTAGATCCATTCTGTGAGGAAGCTTGTGGTAATTGTCCCTAGCCATTTCCAAAAGAAGAGAGAACCATTGTTGCCTGGCCCAGAAGGGAGTCACCACAGTGATCCTGGGGGGATTCCTTCTGAATCTTCAGAAGTACCCTGGATGTCAGTGGCAGGCATGTAAAAGCATACAGGAACATTCATGTCCAAAGAAAATAAAAGGCATCTGTCTTCCAGGCCTTCTTGCATGGAGTCCTGCAGCAGAATTTTTCCAGTTGATTGTTCAGAGAGGAAGCAAATCTTGGAAAACCCCTTTATCTAGTTTCCATTTGTGAGGGTCCAGCTCAGCTCAGCTTGTCTTCCACACAATTTTACTCTGACAGAATGTAGGATACCTGTAGAGTGAGACTTTGCTATGAAGCTATATCCCATGCTAAAAAGCTAGTCTGCAAATGGGGCAAAACCTGGTTCTCCCTTGCTTGTTGATATACCACGTGACTGTAGTATTGTCTATAACAACTTGAAGAGGTCCCATGCACCAGGTGATTCAGAACGTTGGGTGCCTTGATCAGGGCAACCATCTTTTTATATTTATGTGCTTGCATTAGTGCATCTGTCCTTGGTGTACCACACACCTTACACTTTTAAACCTTCTGAAACTTCTACTCAAGCAAAGTTTGAGACCTGTATGGTGACTGACTGGGTCTTTATTAAGTCAGCAAAACTGCATTACAGCGAATGCCGTTTCGCCGGCATCTATTCACCGAAAGTTGACAACAGCAAAACCCCAGGTCACCGATTTTTTTCCCAGGGAAAAAAAAATTGGTAGACCAACAAAACACAACATACCACTGAAAACATTGCTGTGTTGGGGACTTTGCCCACCACACCCCCCCAGTGTGGAGGGCTGTGCCCCCCACCCCCAACTAAATATACCAACTCCGAGATCGTACTACAGTGGGGTAAAGGGCAATGTCATGGCTCAGGCCAAAAAGAAAAGAAATCGCTGACCTGAGCTTTCGCTGCTGTCAGCTTTTGATCTGTATGTATCGGTGAAATGGCATTCGCTGTAATGCCATTTTGCTGACTTAATATATACCTGACTGACTGCTTTGGAACAGGGAAGGAGAAGGGGAGACCTGGATTTAATAATATTTGTTGTCTCCTTTAAGTGATTTCCCTTCTGAAAACCCCCAGCACTGGGATTTGAAAGGATAAAGGATGTTGGTGCTGGAACCAAAGAGGCTTCAGATACCATTATATCTTTCTCATTTTGAGTCTTGCCAGAGGTATTATGAGAATCATAGATGCACCAACACCCAAAAACCTGAGGTATTCTCTCGCAGTCACTAATGTCTGACTAGAAAACCTTAGAAAAATATCTAGATATAGATCTATTTTTTCCTGTGGAAGAAAAGCTCTTTGACTGACATGTCTAGCTAACACCCCAAGAACACAGTCCTGTGCGAATGAGTCAAAAAAGACCTTTGAATGCTCTCATGGAATCCCAGCTTGTGTAAGAGATCTTGCGTCCAAGTGAGAGATTCCTGTCACTTTGAAAGAGACTCTGAAAAGATAAACATGTCATCTAAATATGGAAAATGTGGATACCATGTGGCCTGGAATGAGCTACAACTGGAGATGCACACTTTGTGAGCACTCTTGGTGCAGTGCATTGTTCAAATGGTAAGGCAGAGAAATGACAATGTGATCCAGATATACAAAACATTAAAAAAACACCTGAAGTCTGGATGAATAGGGATGTGATGATAAAAACTTTTAAATTTAGTGTTACCAAGAAAATGAATGATGAAGAAAAGGTAACAGGTTGTGAAGTGACAGCAGTTTCAACTTGGGCACAATCACAAACTAGTTTAGAAAAGAAAGATCCAGAACTAGTCTGCAAGCATTTTCATTCTCTGGCACTAAAAGCCTCCTTAAATAAAAAGATTCTCCACCTGGAAAGGCGGAAGTGGTTCTGTCACTCCCTGGGACAGTATGTGATAAATGATAGGTGGAAATAAAAGAGACTGGTCTGGTGGATGAGGGATTACCCCCTGGAAAGGAAGAATTTCATCCCATAGCTATCTACAATCTTAATGAATTGTCTTTAGAACCCATTTGTCTGAAACTGTCTGTTGCCAAAGACAATTGTGAAGAATAAGATTTTATGGAAGGGAAAAGGGGCTCCCCGAGTGGGGAGGGGGGGGCAAAGTCCCTTAAATAGTTATTCTGCCTTGTTGGACTGTCCTTGTTATTTTGTTGTTTTTTTTGGGGGGGGGTCCTAAATTCTTCTTCTTGGAACCCCCTTGACATTTCTTCTTAAGTATCTCTACCTGTATTTTGTTAAGACTGTTTATTTTTATTTTTTTGTCAAAACTGGATGAGAGGTTAGAGAATCTCTTAACAATTTTGGAAAAGGAAGGCTGAAAGATCTTAGAGATTCCTTGTATCAACTTATTCCCTTCATCACATGTTTTGATTACCTCTGTAGCAGAGAGGCCAAAAGCTAAATCTCTAGTGAAAGGAGAATTTAGAATCTCATTTTTAAGATAATCTGGAAGGTCCTGAGAATGCAGCTAGGCAAACCTCCTCAAAACAGTACCAGTGGCTATAGACATGGAAGAAGTATCATCTGAGTCATGCATACACTGTAAACAATAAGTAGTGACTTGTACAAAAGAAGTAACTAAATTATTTAAAGCAGATTTTTACCTCACACAAAGAAAATGCAGACAAAATATTCTTCATGCTTTCACAATTAGTCAGATCAAACTTTAACATATGAGCCTGACAATTCAAAATTCTGAAAATCATAGTTGCAGAAATATGTAATTTTCCCCATACTTATAATCTTCCTATCATTATCAAAATGAGTAGGTTTGGAATTAGCTAAATGTTTAGTTTATAGGTTCATAGGTGTTTATTAGTATAATGACCACAAGGGCCTTTTTAAGCCTAGCCATGAATCCCAAATCTCTGACAGGTTCTGGTACCATTGATAAGTGGAAGCAGGGACTTGGGAGATGAACCATTTACAGGTTGTCTCTGTCTGTTAGAGACATAGGTGCCAAACCAGGGATGAATTTCCTGTTCCCTATCCAGTTGTCCAAGTTACACTTGAATTGGGTAAGGGAGGAACTCCGGTTCACATGGATGGGGAACCTCTTCCAGAGATAGGGTAGCCTCTGGTATACATACTTGTTTCTCCAGCATGTGCTATTTATTTAAGTCTTTAGAATGGGTAATTCTGCTGCTATTTGCTTTGTGGATATACAAGAGGCCCATCAGAGTGGGGTCTGACAATGCCCTGTATGCCAGGCATAGATCTCCAATCAAAAGTCTGTAGGAGACATACGGGAATAGTGCCTTGAGGGAGTCTGCATAGGACATTTTATTTACACCATATATTCTTTTAGTGAGAAACCTCTGTGGATGTTTAAGTTGTTGTATATGCCTGGTAAGGTGCATACCAAAGGGGGCATTGTACACAATGATAGGTCTGATGAATTTCGAATACAGTGGAACAATGACTTCCTTGGACCTAGATGCCATACCTTTGTTTATAAGTTGAGCAACATAGAATGATTTCCTCACTACTGTAGACATGTGATGATCAAAAACTAGATTACTGTCTATGTGTGACCCTAAGTCCCTGACTACTGGGACAGCTCTAAGGGGTGTGTTGTCAATAGGTTAGTTACTAGGGGTGGATGACTTCCCGAAGGATAATATTATGGGGGGGGGGGGGCTAATGGGTAAGGTGTTTGCCTTACAAACACAAGGTGCAGGGTTTGAGTCTCACAAGGGATAATTGGCTAGGCTTACAATGGCCCGCAAGGGCAGTTAGCTTAGTACTAATCTATGAACCTTGGCATTTAGTGTTAGTCCATGGCTCTAACACCAGTTGTTTCTCTGTGTCAGCCATTCCTTGAGAACATTTGTGTCAGTGTGGGATTCAATGCCAGCTCCTATTTGTCAATCATATGCAAATTTAGTCAGCCAGAGACCATTGACATCTGAGAAGTAAATGCCAAAAAAGGAGCAATCCAAGAACCGATCCCTGAGGGACTCCACTTGTGATTGGCCTCTTTGTAGAGGCAGACTCCCCATTTTTAACTTTTTGGGTCCTGGCTGTGTTCCATTTGGCTATCCACCAGGTTACATATGGGTTTGTACCTAATCTTTTGAGTCTGTCAACAATGCCTGAGAGGGGCATTGTGTCAAATGCCTTGGCATGGTGTAAACCATTTTGCCCTCATCGATTGCTTTGGTGACCTTCTCAAAGAAAATCACCAGGCTAAGTAGGCATGAACCTGCCCTTGATGAAACCAAAATGGGTTGGGTCCATTGTCTGGAGGTTTGCTATATCATTATTGATCATTTCCCTGATTATTTTTTTCCATGACTTTTCATATTAGACTAGTGAGACTTACGGGTCTGTAGTTTCTAGGGTTGTAGATGGTCCACCTTTGTTCTGAGGGATGAGTGTTGCTGTTTTCCAGTCATGAGGCACAAAGCTTGTTTGGAGGCTACAGTTAAATAGCAATTCCAGAAGGCCTGATGGGTGATGTTACATACTATTTAGAAGGCATCCAAGGATGTCGTCTAGGTCCATTGATGCAGTGTTCTCGGCCTTAGAGAGTGCATTAAGGACCTGTTCCCTAGTGATAGTAGGGGGAGTTATATTTGATGGTTTTCCTGAGGGAAGATTGAGGGGGAGAGTGGGGTAAAGTTGGAGCTGAATTTGTTATCCAGTAAGTTTGCTATTTTTTCTGGCTAAGTATAGGTCAGCAAAGATTTTACCCTCTCCAGTCCCCTCCTTTCACTTCCACTGATTATGCTTAACTTTTGATTGATTTCCCTTCTGACCATCTGCTTTCTTTCTCTTGCTTCTTTTATCACACTTCCTATATCCTCCTACCTCATGCTTTTAAAACTACTTTTTGATCACCCTCTCTTCTCTTACTCACTTACTGGCTACTCCTATACGAGGCTATGTCCTTAATATTAGTACCAGACACAACTTGTACTTTTCCACTTTTTGCTTACTTCATTTCTGCATTTTTTCAAAATACATAATAACCGTTCCTTTACCTGCTTTCATATTTTACATTGTATATTCAATTGCTGTTTGCTTTTTGTCATTGTTTGATTGTTTTTTGATTATAGATTTTTTTGAACTGTAAAGTTTATAGTATGATAGTGGAGCTTTTCTCCTCGGGCCTCTGCTGAAAATGAACATGTATCCAGCCAGACTAGCCCGGTTAACAAATGTAAAATAAAATAAATAAAAAATAAAATAAAGTATAGGTGTCTCCATTTACAATGAGCTCTGCACACAATTGTGTATTGACTTTGAGGTTGCAGACATAGCTAAAGAATGTCTTGTGGTTTCCTTGGCCTCAAATTTGGCTTTGGTAGACTTTATTTGTCCCCTGAGTTGTTTGTTTAGTTTGATGAAAGGGTTTTTATCCTGCTGGGTGCTGCACCTCACAATTTTTGCCATGATTTTCTTCCTTTTGTTATACAGTCTGTTGATTTTGTGATTCCACCAGGGTGGGTTGTTTTTTGAGTTAGTTTTGTACTTCTTCCTGGTGGGTATAGCTGTCTCTGTGCAGCTATTAACACTCTTATATAGGATTTCAATGAACAGTTCTGCATAGGCAGCACTGTTCTCAGGGTTTATGGGGGCTTGAAATTTTACCCGGTCATCACTTAATAGAAAGAAGTTAACTTTAGAGTAGTTGCTGAATATTCCAGGGTTAGCTCGGGGTCAAGGATTTATTTTTATTTCAAAGGAGACCATTTTGTGGTCTGATTTTACTGGGAAGACATTGCACTAGGGGCTGTGTAGCACTCTCCGATATTAGTGAGGATCATTTCCAATATGGTTGCACCCCTGGTTGGTGTATTGACATTCTGGTCCAGAGAGTTTGTGTTTACAAACTCTAGGAATCTTTGTGCCTGTACATTTGGTGTCATGTAGGATTCCCAGTTAATAATGGGGTAATTAAAGTCACTCATGAATATGGTATTGGGTTGGATGGTGAGTGTTTCCAATAAGTTTTAGTACATGGTATATGTTTCTTGGGTCATAGAGGGGGACCTATAGCTTGCAAGGAAGTGGTATTGGATTTTTGCCTATGGTGATTTGAACATGGAGTACTCAAGTACATTGTCCTGTTTGACCAACCTTGAGGTTTATTTTTGATGTAAATTGAGACACCTCCACCTTTAGTCCCTGTCTATTTAGTAGTTGGTCTAAATGTGAGGAAAGCATTATAACCTTGCACTGTTGGTCTGCTCTCCATGGCTTCAAACCATGTCTCAGTGACCACACAGACATCAGCATTCTGTAAAGTGAAGAGAGCTTCTAGAGAGTGAAGTTTTTTGTTTAGACTGCTAGCATTGAGCAGTAATACTTTTAGGTTTTCTTGGTTCTGATTTACTATGTTGGAAGTACTTTCAGTTTGTCATTGCCTAAAAAAGACACTATGGGGAAGACAATGTTTTAGCTAATATTCGAAAGCCTAGAGCGGAGAGGTGCAGAGGTGCAGACCACCCTGGCAAAGCAACATGGTCTGTTGACCATCTCCTTCCACGCTGACAAATATTGCATCCCCTTAGAATGACACCAGATACTAAACCAATTAATAAAGTCAGTCATCTTTTGTTTGTATTGTGGCATCATCCTTGAAGAAGGTAAAATACTACTCAATGCTAGGCTCATACCAGCCTTGCATGCATATTCTAAGATCTCCATGATATCTCTCTTCATCTGGAGTGTTGTTCCCTGGGCCTCTGCTGAAAATTGGCTTTGTTCCAAGTTGGACTTTCCCAGTAAAGAAATGTTAAATAAATAAAATATAGTCTAGGGAGGTATGTCTCAGGTGTCATGTACACCCACGTGGACTATAACTGAGTCATACTAGTACTTGTGGTCCAGTGACCTGAGTGGGTGTGTAATGTGGCTGATCCTAAATCCTGCTCAGCTTGGTGTGATTGACATCATTGTGTCTCATGATGGAGTCGCCAATGATCAGAATGTTGGATTGTGTGATGGCTTGCCTTATGGGCTTAGACATAAAGTCCCCATGAGATGTGGCTGTATGTGTTGATATGGTGTTGTTTTGAAAGAGAGCATTTGAGGCTGCTGAGGGTATTTGTTATGTGTACTTCATCTAGGAGGTCTTTGGGGTTTAGGAAGGTTACATTTAAGTTCCTCAGCATATCTAGTTCTATATGTCTGCTTTGAGTTGTGCATGATGGTTGCAGAGTGTGTACTGACAACCTTATTGACATTAGGAGTAGTTTTATGTGAGAAATTTGCCTCCATTGACATTGTATAAATACATCTCTCACATACCATATCCGTTTGTTTGAGAATTAACTGGTTGTCAGTAAACATGAGGCAATTTCTGCATTTTCTCAGAGTGCCCATATCCACTAAGCTGGTAACAGTGATAGTGGGAAAGTTCATATCCATGGCAACAGACCCTTTTTATTGATTAGACAGTTGGAGTGAGAATATAAAGCAGTGTCAGGAGTATATGGTTTGCATCTCTGGTGACAGTGCTTGTTACTTCAAACTAGTTGTCCTGTGTGTAACTAGGTATTAGTGAAAGTTCAAACGTGTTTTTGCCGGAAAAGTGTAATTCAAGGTGCCTGTGTCTATACAGGGCACTACCAAATACTTGAGGGGAAACTAATAAGTAGACCCTGAAAATTTAAGGATGAACTATTTAAGCAGATATTCTGAAGTTAGAAACAAACCAAGCAGTACTTACTGAAAATAAAGAATTAGCTTGTCAAGAATGATGAAAAGACAGGAGATGCATGAATAGCTACTGCCTGGCTGCTACTAGTGCTGGTCTCACCACAGCTTCACTCTGCTGGGATACAATGCTCCTTTGCTTCTTCTCTCGCCAGAAGCAAAACATTAGCACCAAACCCAAGATGAAAAGCAGGCCACAGACTGTTTGGTGATCCACAGTCTTGTCCCAGTTGATGTAAGGGTCTGTAGGCTTTTTGTAGCCTTTTCCTGGTAGATATCTTAAATAGCAACCAGACCAACCAGGAACGCCAAGCACAGCCACTCACTGCCCAACCAGCAACAGTCAGGAATCAATGCACTTTGCTCCTTCTCTCACCAGGAGAAGAATATAAGTACAAATTCCAAGCTGTCATCTATGAAGCAGTTATTAGGCTTTCCAGTGATTAGCAGTATTGAGAAAATAATGTATCTGTGCTCCTTCTCTCACCAGGACAAAACAAACAGAAGCACTAATCCCAAAATGAATTCTGAAAGGCAGAATGTGGGCTGTCCAGTAATGGGTAGTCTTGCAATAGATATAGATTTTAAAACAAAGTTGGAAAAAAAGGTTAATATCCTAAGTACTGCAGTGCATACTAAGCCATTAGATATGAAAGAGGGGGTAACTCTCTAATTTTAAAAGAGCAAGATAGATTGAAAGGGGGCAGGCACTTTTTTTTATTGTGGTTCTATGGAATACAGTGGGCTGGCCAATAAATTTAAATAGTTGAAGGGGAATGATTTCACAAAATGATAATTTTGTGCTTACAACAGTCAGTGAAAGGGGAGAGGGAAGGATATATATCGTCAAATTAACATAAGGCGCAGGCAACTAAAAAGTCAGTTCAGTTTAGGAACACAACAGCGACAGGGTGGGAGTGTGGGAAACATTTCTGTGTGACTCACAAGAGACACAGCTGTAGTCTCTTTCCTAATTTTAATATGCAATTAAAAGCAGAATACAAGTAAATCACAGTGTAAAGATATCAGTTCATAGTATTTTCTGAGGGACTGAGAAATCTTAGTGTTCTCCCACTGAAAACACAGATGCATTCTGAAAATAGTGTGAAGGAAATAGAACCCCACGCAGGAAGAATCAGAAACTGAGCTCTCATCTGAGTCTGAATCAGAAAACCCTATCTCCGTCCCTTCATCTTCCTGTCCAGATCCAGAATAATGAATCTCTTTAGGAAAAGAGATATCCCTCATTCTTTTACTAGAAACTAGTTTATAGGAAAGACCAATAGCCTGAATTAAAACCTGAGCCAGACCCAGTAAATTACTCCTATCTGACGAAATTTGAGTAGTAGATTTATGTTTAGTTTTCTGTTTCTTTTTGACAAGAAAAATGGGTCCAACATTATTATTAATGGCTGCAGCAACTTCCCCAAAGATGGGCACAACATTCTGACAAAACACAGTTAGCCTTCCCTATTCCCTCTCTCAGGACCAACAAGAGTGACTCTTCCTTGCCCACTGAGGGGAGCCAACAGCCACAAAGGATGTGGCTAACTCATGGTCCATAGTAGCTGTAGGTGCTACACCAGAGAGGTTCTATGGTAAAACATAAGTGATCTGAGGTACAACTAATGGCCACAGCAGAGTCACCCACCTGCAGCTGTGGCAAATTGCTAGGCTGCTGTGGTGGCAAAGTTTGTTTTCTTAACTTTTTATTTTTGTGGCTGGGAGAAGTACCAACCATGGGACGAACAGTTTGTTCTTTGATCAATCTGAAAATGGTGCCTTTTTCCAGGGAAAAACAGTCAGCAAAAGACTGTAAAAATGTAAAGTCTTTAAAAGTCACTTTGTTCACAAAAAACATAGTATCAAGCACTTTGAAACAATTAACCAACCTAAAAAGTAAAATAAACACAAAGCACAGCATAAAGCACTTTAAATTACTTAGCCAGCCGTAAAAAGTAAAAAGAAACATTTCTCCACAGAAGAAATGTTTTTAAATAGTTTACTTCTCCACAGAAGAAATGTTTTGAAATAGTTTAAACAACTTTTAAACTGACAGAAAAAAGAGCACTCTTATTTAAAAGTACATCTCCAGTCTTAAAATAACTTTCTTGAACAGGAAAGTGTTACCAAACAAAACAATGGTATTAAAATGCAAGTTTTTATCCCCAACGGGAACTTATCTGCTGTTGAAAGGAGCAGCATAAGCTGACTGCCAATCCTAGAAAACCTAAGAGGAGTGTAACTCTTTGGTGGTAAGAAAGTGAAGAAGGGCTTGGCGCCCAAACCTATCTTTTTAGTCAGCTCAGCTTGAACTGACTGACGGTTTGGGCCCATGGAATGTGCCCTAAATCTTTGGAATCTGGCTGGCTGTTATATTCTGTGCAGGATATAACCCATATAGAGCCAAAATATATGTTGCTGAAGTGCAGTTTAATTACATGTCACATCACATCCGGTACCTCAGCATTTCACCTTCAAAGGATGAATTGATAATACAAAACATTTCCATTTGTATGTAGTGCCCCCTGTTGATTTGCTCAAACATTCACATGTATTTTTTCACATGTATGTTCTCTTTTTAATGTAATTAAAATTTATACAAACATAATACCAAAATATTATAATACATTTATAATCCTTCACCACATATATAAATACAAAGTGCAAAATACGAAATACCATATTACACCTATCTACCAATTAAATACCTAAATTGGGGCAATACATCAGATGAGCTGTTCAGTCATTTGTTTTCCAAAAATGTTAGATTTTCATATAGGAGGTTTTTAAACCTTAAGGAGCTTCTTAAATCAAGGTATATTGGCACTCATAAGAAATTTGAATTGGGGGTATTTTTCCTTGTGGTCACTGCAAGATCTGTAAAAAATTAAGAATCTGTCTGGAATATATATTAATTACAGGAAGTTTGTTTCAAAAGGATTGTTCAGCTGTAGTTCCTGTGGGGTGATATACATTTTAGGTTGTGTCTTTGACAGTGTTAAGTGGTAGAGCCTTGGAACATTATGGTGACATCCAAAATGGGAACATGAGCAGTCCTGTTGCTGAGCATTTCCATTCTGCTCATGGTGGGTCTGATGAGACTTGTTTTTTTTGTGTGTTGGGTCAACCTTATATGTCAAGGGGGGGGGGGGGCTTGCTATGAAGTTATTGGATCTTGAAAGTAAAATGATCCTTAATGTCAGGACATTCCATCCTAGAGGTTTAAATCTTGAAGTTAATTTGAATATTAGGTGAACAATGATTAATTATTTGATTACATATTTATATATTTAAAAAGTATTTAAAAATGTAATTTTTATATGATGCATTGTTCAATTTAGGTATTTAATTGGAAGATAGGTGTAATATGGTATTTTGTATTTTTGTATTTTGCACTTTGCATTTCTTTATATATGTGGTGAAGGACTATAAATGTATTAAAATATTTTGGTATTATGTTTGCATAAATTTTAATAACATAAACAGAAAACATACATGTGAAAAAATACATGTGAATGTTTGAGCAAATCAGCAGGTGGCACTACATATAAATGGAGATATTTTGTACTATCAATTTATCCTTTGAAGGTGAAATGCCAAGGTACTGGATGTGATATGACATGTGATTAAACTTCACTCCAGCAATGTATGTTGTGGCTTTAAGTGTTGTATTATTTTTGTTCATTTCTGTTTGTTGTTTTATAACTCAAATATCTAAGGCTACTACAGGAGTGATCACTATGATGAACATGTGCCATTAAATTTGGTTACTAGAAGGAAGAGTACTTATACCCTTATTTATTTTTTTAATATTCTGGAATGACATTTGTTTTGACAGAGAAGCATAGTCCTTCTGTATTCCATGTGAATCCTTTAATAGGAGGAGGTGTGATGAGTTTATTTCTGTATGCAGGAATGGTGGTTTTACCATATTATATTATATTATTATTATATTATATTATATTATATTATATTATATTATATTATATATAATGTAGTAGCATAGTAAGTGTACCAGAATTTGTACTGCTGTCTTAGCTTTAAACCAGGGGTACTAATAACCAGAATGATTCTGTAGTCCTAGATGTAAATCTTTAAACAGTTTCCTAGAAGACAGAAGTTGGAAAAGGTGTAGAGGGTACCAAAAGCACACCATAACAAGCTGTATAAAATAGTATGAAAACAAAATCTTGTAAAACAAGCAAAACAACTATATAAATGCTTAGTCACAGTCTTAACAATCATAGACAAACAGTTACTGCAATACTGAATGGTCTTATTACTACTTGTTATTATAATGAGCTAAAACAATCCAGGAAATAGGGGGAAGCTCTGGGCATGGATGTGGAAATAGACTACCTGCTTGCACCAGATTAATACTAACTAGCAGATGAGAATATTGGTGAAAGGACTGGATTTACTGATGTTGAATTTTCTGCACTAGCTTACATTTTTAAAGTTATAATGTATTAGATAAATATATCTTACCCTGCAAAAGGGAAGGAAATGCACACAGTTATATACTAAACAAAAAAAGAAAAAAAAAAACAATTCCAACGTTGTCTTCATTCATTAAACTCAGTAGATAACAAAATGTGGTGGATCTGCAATGTTCTATTCCATCTCCAATATATTAATTCCATATTAAAAGGTTTATATATAAACATCCAGAATTAAAGAAGTGGACATTCACTGTATCCTTCATTTCCATACTACATGTTTTATAAAAGGATCTTAATGCATAAAAGTGCTGGATTGGAAGATGGGATTGTAAAAAAATATATATTGTATTATTAGTGAGTGGCTATTGAGGGGCGGCCGGTGGGTGGTGCAGCTTAGCATTGCTGCCCCTCACAGCAGAGGTTCTCGTTTCGATCCGGTTGGGGTGCCTTCCTGTCGCTGTCTGCCTTGTGTCCCTGTGGGTCCGGGTTTCCCCTCTCCTGGTCCTCGTTTCTCCCCCCACATGCTGAGACATGCTGCAGGTGGATTGACACTCTAAAATTGGTGTGTGTGTGTGTGAGTGTGCCTTCTGCCTCTAGGAAGGCGGGGCCGGCTCGGCCACACACACCAAACCACTGCCATTCAATGTGTGCACACAAGGTGTGATCGCTGTGGCGACTACGAAAAAAAAAGAAAGAAGAAGAAGAAGAAGAAGTGAGTGGCTATTGATGCAGAGTATTAGTTACTTTATGCATTTTAATATGGAGGTCATGACAAAGCCTGTAGCACAGTATCACCCAGTTTTATTAAATGTTTAACAACAGCATTACTAAGTAGAGTAACTTCTATACCAGTTTTATCAGAATTCTATAAAGCTATATTGACTTAAATACCAGAATCTTAATAGAACTGAATCAGAATAGTTTCCAAATTTCTCTGAAGCAGAGAAAATACTAATATTGAGATATATTAATAAATTAACTTCATCACCATTTTGGCATTCATTTTCCTAGAAATTCTGCACCTACCATTTTACAATCTGCATATAATTGGGTAAGTGATTAATAAAGAATAATATACACTGGTGAACATGTAATAAAATAGTTATAGCTGATTGGTGACACATTTGTGGTACTTTTAATTATTTATTGGAATTTTAGATGAAACTCCAGTCCTTTGCTCAAACCCAGTGGTCATATACATTTCATTTCTGTAAGGAAAATGGTATTATTTAATGCTCCAACTCACTCATGTGTTTAAAAGACCAATTACCTCTCCTTTGGGGCATATCAGCAGCTGATAGAAAACAATAACCAGAAAATAAAAAAGTGCTATTGCTCTTCCTTTTTCTGTATTTGAAGTTAGTAATATCCAAATGAGAATAAAAGAATGTTCAATAAAATAAATGGGGATGATTTTTAGATAGTTAAAACGCTTTATATTTGCATCCATCCATGTGTGTGTGTGTGTGTGTGTGTGTGTGTGTGTGTGTGTGTGTGTGTGTGTGTGCACATTATTTTGGGTACATTATAAAACCTGATGTCATATGTAATCTAATTATTTAAAGTAAAATGACATGCCTTGTAAATTGTTTAAGTGCCTTAGGTAATTTTTAAGCTGTTCATTATTTTCTTTTTAATTATAGCTGAGAGAAGTCATGACTATTATTATTTTTAGTAGCTTTAGTAAGTTATAATTGCATTGATTATTGTTTACAATATTATTATTATTATTACATTCATATATCATTATGTTTAAATGATTTATTATCTCAACCAATTTTTAATAAAATGTTAAAAAAAAAATTGATGATACTTGTCTTACCCTAAAATACTTTGGCAGAATGGGAGTTGATTCTTCCTTACTGCTGTCTTCAAAGGTTATTCCTTTAGATCGTTTTGTAGCCTAAAGTTTGCCTCATTTGTGACATTTATTTCTGTTTGCTTTATTATTGTTTCACTTATATGACACTATGCTATGATTACTTATGTTTTAATACATAAGTTTACATGACATTATGTAATGAAAATTTAAGTAGCATAACTTCTGCTCAGATCATTACCAAAGACTGCAGCTGCTTTTAAACTAGATTCATATTAACACCTCTTAGGGGAAAAGAGTGCTACTTGGGGTATTATCCAAATGTTATTCTTTATTGCTGCAGTGTTTGCTCTTGAAGAAAGTAAACCAGTTATGGGTAAATACATCCACCAGATATTTTGAGATATAATTTGTGTAACAGTACAGGTATCCACAAGGCACACCCACAGTTTATCGCAAAATCATCTGCTTCAAGATTTAATTCTAAAAAAAATTTCTAGAGGATTATTACACATGGGTGATGCAGTGGTGCAGCGGTTAGTTTTGTTGCCTCACAGCAAGAGGTTCCCTGGTTACCCTCTAGGGTTACCACCTGTCCCACTTTGCGAGGGACAGTCCCTGTTTGGGCAGTTGTGTCCTGACAAAAAATATTAAAAATGGCAAATGTCCTGAGATTGTAGGACATAATTATGTCCCATATGTTATGTAATAGTTGCTTAAAATAATTATTTATGTATCTAAAATACCTAAATGTTACAAGAAACAGAATAAGCAACTAAACCGCTACAAGAATAAGCTTTTATTTAGGCAAAAAAGTAAAATGTCTATCCTTTGTACTGACCGTGGGTATGTGTCGGCCTGTAGATGTGTGTTCCAAAAATGTCCCACTTTGGTCATTTGAAAAAGTGGCAACCCTATTACCCTCTCCTCCTCCTACTCCTACCCCTGTAGGGCAATGTTATGGGCTGCAAGGATGTGTTCTGATTTGCTGGATTTTAAAATGGAACTTGGGAATTTAATGCAGATGTTCTAAGCAAGAGGTTACCCACAGGAGTGGATTTGCAACATTGGGATGGAGATTCTTGGAGGTTGGGGTAATACGTACACACCATTATTAGGTAGCTCTTCAGAAGTTGTGAACTAGACCTCAAAAGAGCAAGTTCATAGTTTTTCTAATTCTATGGCTATTTTTTATGGACCTTTTGGAAAGACAGGAATATTATTAGTAAAAATGGATTATTTTTGATAGTAATAGTGATGTGAATAAGGTGGTAGGGGAAAGACTTTCCTTTGTATATAAGATGGGGTATAATATTAAATATTTATTGGAACACCCTGGAAATTTTCCCAAGGACACAGGGAAAGGTACTACAAAATATGGGGCATGTAAGTTCTGTCAGTACATAATGAATGAGTGGAGCATGATTATAGGGAACCCACCCCAGCAAGTTAAGTTAGTAGGGGGCAATTGTGCAAGTAGGGGTTTAGTATATGTGGCTGTTTGCCAGGGGTGTAATTCATTCTATTTAGGGAAAACTGAGAGACCTCTACACAAGTAGATTTATCAGCATATTTATTCTATTGATAATCAGAATGTTAACAATGCTTTGCTTAAGCATACTTTGGATTGTCCTGGCTATACCAAGTTTCTTTTTGGAATAGTTGAGGTTATTAAAAGAGATCACAGGGGTAGGCATTGGGAAAATAAAATTGAGAAATGTGAATTAAAATGGCAATTAAGATTAAATGCCATCAATCCCCCTGGTATTTAACAAACGCATTTCTTTGATCCCTGTTTTAAAGGAGAGAACATTAGTTATACATTATTTGAACAGGGTGCTAAGATTTTTATTGTTTATTGTTTAATATTTATGTGTTTTTTTAACACTGTGTTAATTGTAATTAATTATGTTGATGGTTTTAATTGACAAGGCTATTTAAATGGTGTAATGAGCTGGGAATGATGGTTTTGAAGAAGTCCTGATATTGTTAGGCACGGAAGTGCTTGCTGTCAGTTTAGTTTTGTGCTCAATAAAGCTTTTTATCCATAATAAGGTTTTCTATTCCACTGTGTGGAATTGTTTGGTTTGAGTTTGGTTTGATTTCATATTATATGCTGTGGTAGTGGTTTTAAAATGTTAAAATAAAATAAAAAATAAATAAATAAAAAAATGATATGAGTTTTAAAAATCCTCAATGTATGTCCACTATAAAGTGCCCTGCAGAATGAAATATTGTGCTGCATAAACAAAATTAATCAAGTTACATGTAAAAAAATCCTAGAGAACTATAGCTTCTTTTTAATTATAAAGCTACAGCAAACAAAACCTCCTACTATATATGTGCAGTAGTCACAGACATATAATTTATATGTTCCTTGTCTGACACCCACTTTGATCATGTTTTCATTCATTTCAAAACTTTCTTCTATGAATGACAGCAATAAACTGAGAGAATGTTAACTGCCTTTCAGAAGGAAAATCTACAAGACAGAATGTGGAATTCAGAAAGATTACAGTGAGGGATAAGCCCATTTTACCTCTTGGGGTAATCATTAACTATTCAGGAGACAACCCTACCACAGTGCAGCACCATGATGGACTATTTCAGAGGCTCACCACAAATACTTATGAGACATTCCAGGGGAGTGAACTATGCTATGTAGCCATGTACTACTCCCCCAGAAGTGCCTGTGGTAAGGCATTTATTCAGCTGAGTGATTCAGAGAATCCATTGGTTGAGTAAATATCTTTGTCAGCCATGTAATTGAAGAGAGATGAGTGGTTTCAAGTGAGCAAGTGTGTGTGTGTGTGTGTGTGTGTGTGTGTGTGTGTGTGTGTGTGTGTGTGTGTGTGTGTGTGTGTGTGCGTGTGTGCGTGTGTGGGTAGATGAATGAGTGAGTGCGTCTGTGAGTATGATCGTTTGAGGGGGACTAAATGTAAACATGATTGTATGAATGTGTAGGGGGGAGTCTGTCATACCACACACTCCACTAGACTAATGAGCAAATCCACATTATTGGGGTGGAATACAAGATACCAAGATTATTCTTTATATTGTGGCATAAAGGCACTTAAAAAGATAATAATACAAATTTTGCAGCACAAAAGACATGAGGCAGATGGACCACTAGACACTAAGGATACTGTTTAAATCATGCCTAAAGGCACTTAAGGTAACGGAACAACTTTTTCAGTGCAAAAGATGAAGGGCATGGGAATACTAGACACCAGGGATACTCTTTAAATTGTACCATAATGGCACTTAAGATTCAAACACTGAACCATCGGCATTTGCAAACAACCCTTTAGCCATCTGCACTACCACTATATACCACGGATACTCTTCCATATTACTTAAAGTCTTGAAAACAAAAGTTTAAGTCTTGAAAAAAAGTTAAGGTAAAAGGTGGAGGGAGATTCAACCCGTGTACCATTGGCACAAATATTCACCTCCTTAGCAGAGCCTTAGTCCTCTGCATCACTGCAGATACTCTTAACATATTACTTTAAGTCCTTAAAAAGTGAAACTAACAAAGAAGGGGGATGGTTTCAAGCCTTGCACCCACAGTTCAGAGAGCGGCTCTAACTGAGGAGGGCTTGTGTTTGAGTTTTTGTTATACACTAAGAAGTATTTAACTCTGTCTGGCATTATTCATTGACTGCAATGCTCTATGAGTTATGAGGGACAGGGGAGGTATAGTAGGAAGCATCAGGAATATTCTGTAAAATCAAGGATGGTTTTAAATTTTACTTTAACTCACTGTTAAAAGAAAAACACTTATTTCTTCAACATTCACCAGAAGAAACACAGCAATTTTGATAAGCAAATAAAAGCTTTATTTACATGGATGGAGACCTGCCACATCGATGGTGGAATGTCAGCAGTCTAACTTCTGTACAAACTGCAGGGGTTTTTATAGCCCCTTCTGCACGTACACATACATACTCAACAAGATGTTTATCAGACACTGAGTTTCAGTTAAGACAGAAATATGCAAGGGTCAGTTTCAGTTAAGACAGAAATATGCAAGGGTCAGTTTCAGTTAAGACAGAAATGTGCAAGGGTCATAAGATAATTACAAGTTCTGTTCTTTCTCGGACTGCAGGTTAACATCTGCCCATTCTTTCATGGTCACCGTGTTTAAACAGGTCAAACAGTTCTTTTAGAAATTCTTTCTTTGCACACAAGATAGTTTAACCCTTATTATGCCTGATACAAAGTAGTTGTTCATACAGAATTTTATTACATTTTCCCCCCTAACAACACTTTGTATCAGCAAAATATTTCACTACACATCCTGGTCATACAACTTTTCATTTGATTCGTATCCTTTGTACCCAAAATAGTAAGCTTTTGTCATATTGGCAGTTATTACATTAGACATCAACATTCGGATGCATGGGATACAACAGCAACCTAAAAACAGGAATATAATGGCACCAACACATACAGCAATTAAAATGTTCATAAAAACACTTCGCCAACTTCCAAACCAGGTCTGGAAGAATTCAGTCAATGGATTTTGTCCTGGTTTTGTCAGTTCAGGTACCTTTTGGAGAATCTCGGGGTGACTCTCAATTTCGTGCTGATTATCTGGAATAAATGAACAGCACACCTCTTGGATAAGAGCGCAAGTACCTCCTTTCACCGCTAGGGTGAAATCGAGTGCCATACGGTTCTGCAACACTACTGTTCTCCGTCAATTCGTCCATCACCAATTCTAGCGCAGAAAAAGTTGCATTACTCAGTGTCTCTAACAGTTTTGACAATTTTCTGAGTTCCCAAATAGATTTTACTGTCCCATATGCTAGAAGAATGCCAGCACCAGAAATGACATCATCACCCAAGTCCATATGTGATAGCCCCTTGCTGCTACTGTGGGCTAAATCGTGATGATAGATCCAGGATGCATCAATGTTACCTATGGGATTAATAGGTTTATTAACAGCATGTACATTTCGTATTTTACCTTGGGGTAGTGTAGATACATGTCTTATTGCTGGTACCAAATAACCTAAAAAACAACTACCAGACCAACTTTCTGGTAACCACTTATATGCCTTTCTTCCACAGACAAAGTAGCAATCCTCTACCTTAATGGTAATATTGACAGGATTAAAACGTTCCCCTGCATCCTGCAATCCTAAAAATAATAGATAATACACAGACTTCATTTTCTGAAAGAAACTAGGATCTCTAACGAGTCTCTTTATAGGTGTAAAGTTCATTACACAACCTGAGTTATCTGCGGTACACTTATGAATTATTGTTGTGTTACACTGGCTCCACCCAACTTTATTTTTGCCAAGTTTTTGAAAGCATACCGTTCCATTTTGACGACCCATGAGAGGCAATGCTATTTTATTCTTTAAGGTAACATTTGAAGTATCAAATATTAAATTAGTCCATGTTTCATTAGCCCCCAAAGGGACCGTACTCAACATTAACC
The DNA here is from genome assembly GCF_019279795.1 of Protopterus annectens. Taxonomy (NCBI): domain Eukaryota; kingdom Metazoa; phylum Chordata; order Ceratodontiformes; family Protopteridae; genus Protopterus; species Protopterus annectens. Next base: position 1,230,335,457 of record NC_056729.1, on the reverse strand, counting down.
CCTCATGTACAGTAGGAATAGCAGTGCATACCCAACAATTAGAGATATTAAGAGATGAAGCATAAGCATACTTAACAGCCTGGTAGGTAATAAAAGGTGGATGCCAAACTGTGTCTTTCGTGTTCCTTTTAGTTTGACTAACAGCATCTGAAAATAAAAATGGCCAAAACAGAAACACAGTAATCACAATGACTGTTAACAAAATTATTGTACAATCTTTCTGTGGGAAAGGCTGCTCCCGTGTATTATCATTGTCTCTTTGTCTTCTTTCAGGTACGAAATACTCCATTTCTTCATTCGAAGAAAACTAAAATGGATACACAACTACACAAAAAATATTAAAACTAAAAATTGTACTCAAAAATAACTAAATACCATCCCCCTTTGTCACTTCTTAAGGTTCCTCAGGGGGACCTAAATTTTTGTCCAGCTCAAACTGTTTTACCAGTTTACCATGTGTTAAGTGGATCCACGATGTTCGTTCTTTTATTCAAACCGCAGTAGGAGTCGAAATCAGCACTTGATATGGACCTTCCCACCTTGGTGAAGCCCAGTTTTTTCTCTTGATTATCTTGATCCAAATCCAATCTCCAGGATTAACTTCGAGAATTCTGCCCTTCTGCTGATCTGAAAAACAATCATTTGTTAGAGGGGTTTTAGTTTTTGTCAGCAATTTTCTCATGTAATCTGCTAACTCCTCAACCCCCCCACGTTCCGCAGGCAATATCCCTTGCCATTGCGGGACATAATAGGGGCGACCATAAAAGAGTTCAAATGGCGTAATACCTTTGGAGGTAGGTGTGGTCCGCATGGAGAGGAGTGCCAAAAGTAAGCAGGTAATCCAAGACTGATGTGTCTTGGCCATGAGTTTTCGTAACTTACTTTTGAGAATACCATTATGACATTTGACCAACCCGGCTGACTGCGGATGGTAAGCACAATGGTGTTTAAGGTCAATTTTGAAAACAACAGCCAATTTCTGAATAACTTGATTAACAAAATGAGTGCCATTATCAGAATAGATGCGTACTGGAATTCCAAAATGTGGAATAATATCATTCATTAGAATTTTTGCCACTGTTGAAGCATCCGGATGAGTGACGGGAAATGCTTCAACCCATTTAGAAAACGCATCAATGATAACTAATACAAACTTTTTCTGCTGTGCAGGGGTAAGTTCAATGAAATCCATACAGATGGTATGAAAGGGATAGGGTAGAACTGGGAAGGTTGCCGGTGCAACACGTATACCACCCTGCCCATGAAAATGAGCACATACAAGACAAGACAGACAAAAACGTTTTGCATATGCTACAAATCCTTTACTCCAAAATACTTGTTGCACTACCTGAACCATAGCTGCTGGACCATTGTGGGACGGTCCATGAGTAATGAGGGAGGCATGGTGAAATAAATTCGTTGGTAAAACGTATTTACCATCTGGTCCTACATAAACCCCTTGCTCATGTGTCACCCCATATCTTATCCATTTTTGCTTTTCCTGCTTAGTGCTTAACTCTTGCATGACTGTAAGGTTTGTAGATTAAGGTTATCTGATGGTTGCAAGTCTGTTTCAAGTGCAAAAGTGGATGTTAAAGCAATTTCCTTTGCGGTCTTATCAGCTAGGGCGTTCCCTAATGCTACCAGATCTTTAGCACTAGTGTGAGCCGCGCATTTGCAAATTGCTAGCCTGCTAGGTAGTTGGATAGCTTGTAAAAGATCTAAGATTAGGTTTTTATGTGTGATTTCTTTTCCCGAAGCAGTGACCATTCCCCTGTTTTTCCATTTCTGGGCAAAGACATGCACCGTAGAAAAAGCATACTGACTATCTGTATAGATAGTGGCTGCTTTACCTTCCGACAAAGCGCATGCCATGGTCAAAGCAATCAATTCCGCTGCTTGTGCGGACAAGTTCCTGGGGAGAGGATTAGCTTCTATGATGTGTGCACCAGTTGTTACTGCATAACCTACTTGGGTGTTACCTATCTCATTTTTACGGGCCGACCCATTGACAAATAAGGTCCAGTCAGAACTCGGTAAGGGTTGATCCTTGAGGTTGGGTCTAGGTAAAACATTCGGATGAATCATGTCCAGGCACACATGTGGAGTTCCATCAGCCAGTGTGGGGAGGAGACTAGCCGGGTTTAGGGTAGTACATCGTTCTATAGTCATGTGAGGTTGAGACAACAAAATAGTCATACACGATAAGTGTCTGCTTGGAGATAGAAAAGTTAACTTATCCTGCAGCAGAATCACTGCTACCGAATGCGGTACTCACAAGGTCAGTGGATGAAATAAAATAAGTGTCGCCGAAGCTTGAATTGCCAATGCCGCCGCCACCACTGCCTGCACGCAGTGTGGTAATGATCACGTGACAGCGTCCAATTTACTTGAATAAAAGGCCAGGGGTCTGAGTTTGTCCCCATGCGACTGTAACAGAACGGATGTCATGTATCCACCTTTACAGTCCACCGTTTGAATAAAAGGTTTGGAATATTCAGGGAAACCTAGAACTGCTGAACTTGCTATCAATTGTTTGATCTGAGTAAACGCTTGAATGGACCTATCCGTCCAAGAAATGGGATAATTTGCCGCCATTGGGAGTGCAAAGATCAGATCCGATAAAGGACCTACTTCCTCAGCATAGTTAGGTATCCAACTACGGCAAAAGTTAGTAATCCCCAAAAATGACATAATTTCCTTTTTTGTGAGGGGCATAGGTGCCTGGAGAATAGCTTCCTTTCTAGTACCATCAAGTTGCCTGCCTTGGTTAGATATTAAATAACCCAAATAGCGTACCTCTAGTTTACAAAATTGTAATTTAAACTTATTTACCTTGTGTCCTTCTTCTGCTAAAAAATGTAGAAGCTGCAGGGAGTCCGTTTTACAGGCAGATTCTGTAGGGGCAAGCCAGCAGGATGTCGTCTACGTACAGCAATAGATGGCTTCCATGCTTCAGTGAAAATTGAGCCAGGTTCGCTGACATTCCTTGAGAAAATACAGTAGGACTTTAACAGTAACCTTGAGGTAACCATGTGTATGTGTAACGTTTGCCCATAAATGTAAAGGCGAACCAAAACCTGCTATCCTCATGTAATGGGATAGAGAAAAATGCATTACTGATATCAATAACTATAAAATATTGGTCTGTAGGAAGGATATCATTCAGTAGGACAGACGGATCCGGAACTACTGGGGCCCTTGGTACTATGGCTGCATTAACAGCCTGTAAATCCTGTGCCATCCTTCAGGTTCCGTCCAGCTTCCTTACTGGAAACGAAGGCGTATTTCATGGTGAATCTGCGCATGGGATCAAGACCCCTGCCCGTAGTAATGTTTCAATTACCGGAGAAATTCCTCCTTCTTCTATTTTGCTCAACGGGTACTGTCGTTTGTGTGGTCTGTAATCAGATTTAGGTGTGATTTTGACCGCACCTGCTGTTTTCATTAATCCTATATCATGCTGCCCAGTCGACCACAAAGACTGTGGTATAGTCCGCAAATCATTTTCTTCTTGCGGACTCAGCATGAAGAGTCAGCTGGGCAACGCCCTATCCTCTCTCAAATGTACTGTGGGTCTAGCCTGCGTAACCCAATTCAACTTTTGTACCTGAACCCCCCTGCTTTGTAACTGTTCTTCCGACAAGGTACTCCATTCCGTTACCTTCTTACCTACAGAGACCCAAGCCTGTCCTTCCTCTTTCGTTACAGATACATGCAGTGTAAGATTACTCTTAAAAAGAGCTAGCATATCTTTCGTGAGACTGCATGTGGCTGCAGAGTTTCCTAATTTATCCCAGTACAGTTGCTTTAAAACAATCTTCATGATTTTAATATTTAAAAAACAGTGTTTCATATAACGTATCAGGACCTATCAATTTTCTATAGTACATTGTACAGTGCAACTGTTCTGCCTTCACTGGTGGTTGATGACCATACTTACTTAAAGCCAAATTTAGTAAGTCATTTGTTACGCTTTGAGGACCTGTAGAGACCAAATCATTACTGTACCAGTAATGTAAATCTCCCTGTCCTTCTTGCAAAAATGCAGCTTCAAGTTATACTCGCTTGGCCTGTATACCGTGGGCTGTGGGGACTGCTGCTATACCAAAAACATGCATTAGGTCCCTTCCTAACAAATTAACAGGGCAAATATGTGAAATAATTACACAAAACCTAATGGTCTGGTTTGTTTGAGGGTCTGTGAACCACAGCGGTCGAGACAGCGGTTCTTTATAAATCCGTCCATTTGCCGCTTTTACTAATACATAATCACTCGTGGCTGCATCAGATGGCACAGCAGTATGTTTTAGCAAGGTCCTAGTTGCTCTCGAATCACACAAGAATTCTACTTCTTGTCCTTCAATCATAACCTTCCATAATTTCATCCGGTGGCCCCGGCCACTCTTCCTCACCATCATATAGTCATGCTGAGGACTGCGCCGGTGCTTGTGAGGCACCCGGTTGTCCCGAGCTATGACAATCTCTTGCAAAATGTCCTTTCTTGCCACACTTAAAACATTCCCCCCTCCTTACCCTTCCCTCGTAATCCTCAGAGTGTCCTACATTTCCTCGCCCCCTGCCTCTGCCCCTTCCTCTGCCCCTAGTAGGTTGACCTTGCAGCAACATAATCGTGCCATCCGAATTAACCGTGAGGGTCTGTGCTTGTTTCTTCTTTTTATCCGCTATATACTTCTCCGCATGCCTAGCATATTCTAACAGTGGTTGTAACCGTGCTGTTCTGTGGTCTATCATATGTTTAGTAATAAAATTACTAATCGGAGATCTACACCCTTTCAAAAAGGCATTCTTTAACTTTTGTTCATATGATGAGTCTGTCTCCTGATTAGTGGGCACTTCTATGCCACTATGGTCATTAAAAATAACAGTTAAACGCTGTAAGTAATGATCTACTTTCTCGTCATTGGACTGTACGCATTGATTAATGCGTGTCCAGTCCGCACGTGCCTTCCATTTTTTTGCAACCCGCTCAAGTAACTTTTTAAGTTGCCTCTCAAATTCTGCAGTATCATGACCAAGAGGCTCGTCGTCCTCCGTAAGTGGTTCCCAATCTCCAGAGATAAGGTGCCAGTCAGGACCTAAAATCTGTCGGAGTACCTGTTCAATTTCAATAATATTAAGTTTATAACTTATTTGCATACCGTGCATGTCATCTGCAAATTTCTTCATATTGTCTTTTGGGTGGGGGATTCCTTCTACTGCTTTTCTAATGTCTTCTTTAGTCCAGGGGCGGTAAACCAGGATTGTAGGACCCTGTCCGTCCATTCCTGCCTGTGGGTTTGCTACCTGAATCAAAGGGTATTCGCTCTCACTATCTGGCACCGACTTATCCTTTACTCTCCACTCACCACCCTCTACCTTTCGGTTTCGCAGCTCTAGGAAAGTGCCAGGAGTTTTCTGCAATATTACAGGTTGTAACGGAGGGTAAATGGCAGAGGGGACCTTCTCTTTTTCACTTTCCTGATATTGTGGCGGCCCAGCCGCCCCTTCCCCCTCCGCCGCTCCTTCCACGAGGTAGGGCAGGGCTGAAGGATTACGACGAATAGGTACGGTGGTTTCGTCATGTTCTTTGTTAACAAAAAACGTGGATTTTGCACTTGAATCATCCTTTGTAGCCATATTTTTACTAAGATATATTTTATTTGCCTCCTCAAGCCATTTTTGTGCGTGTGGAAAACCCACCTTCTTTTGGTCTTTTACTCTACTGCCTGTGTCTCTGCGCAGGTCCCTTACCAACCTCTGACATTGGCACTTATCTAATTTTCCTGAAAACTGATACTCCGTCTTCCATTTGTCTAAATATTTTAGATTTTTTGGATGTTATTTAAACATATGTTGTTCATCTTCACTAACTTCAGTTTTTTCTGTTGAACAGCAACTATTTCCTGTTCCCATTTCCCTTATTTAAAAGAGAAAATATTCCTTTTTCCTGAGATCTCTACCTATCTTTAGATTTTTCTACTTAAAGACAGTCCTTTTTTTTTTTTTTTTTAACAAACAATTGTCCCTTATGACTAGTCCCTTCCTTTTCCCCTATCCGTTATTAAAAAAAGGGAAAGCGTACCTTGCTGTGAGTCTTCCGCCCTTTCGTTCGTCACCTTCTCATGGATTGAATCAAGAGCGACTGGCCTCTACTTACAACAAGATTTCATCGGAGGTCTTTCACTTATCAGGGAGTCCGTGACTCATTCTCCCTTCCTGTACAGGTTTTCAGTCCCTCTTGTGTGATTCGCACCGTGAAGAGGTGGCCCCACGTTGGGCGCCAGAAAATGTTAAAAGAAAAACACTTATTTCTCCAACATTCGCCAGAAGAAACACAGCGATTTCGATAAGCAAATAAAAGCTTTATTTACATGCATGGAGACCTGCCACATCAATGGTGGAATGTCAGCAGTCTAACTTCTGTACAAACTGCAGGGGGTTTTATAGCCCCTTCTGCACGTACACATACATACTCAAGATGTTTATCAGACACTGAGTTTCAGTTAAGACAGAAATATGCAAGGGTCAATTTCAGTTAAGACAGAAATATGCAAGGGTCAGTTTCAGTTAAGACAGAAATGTGCAAGGGTCATAAGATAATTACAAGTTCTGTTCTTTCTCGGACTGCAGGTTAACATCTGCACATTCTTTCATGGTCAGCCTGTTTAAACAGGTCAAACAGTTCTTTTAGAAATTTTTTCTTTGCACACAAGATAGTTTAACCCTTATTATGCCTGATACAAAGTAGTTGTTCATACAGAATTTTATTACACTCCCTTAAAAAGTTAATATAGAAACAAGTCTTGCATCATTATGAACTTTAAGATTAGTAAGAATAATGAAACTCTAATATGTAGAATTATTGACTGACTGTAAGGATCTGTGATGTACAAGGGCAGAAATAAAAATAAGAAGATACATCAAGGATGTTCTGTCAACTCCAGGACAGGTAACAGGTGTGTGTGTGTGTGTGTGTGTGTGTGTGTGTGTGTGTGTGTGTGTGTGTGTGTGTGTGTATATGAATGGGGGGTGCCTATGCCAATCCAATGCAAGGGATGCCAGTGGTGACTATTGAAAAAAAGTGATGCTTTCAACTTGCAGTAATTACAGAATTTCAGGTGATGCAGAGACATGCAAATTAACCAATAATGAGGTCTTTCCTCATTCCAGCTAACATGTCTCTGAACTGCATTTTCCATGATCACAGAAACATTCCCTTTTCCTCACAGCTTTTGCCATCAGCAGTGGGGTTTTCGTCAGGATAAACTACCTGTACCGGAGGGTTCCCCTTCATAATATCAAATTACTGAATGCTTGAAATTCAATAACTCGAAATTATAAAGTCAAACCAACAAAAATCCCGAAACCCACAAGCACGAAAACAAAAAACCTCGAACATACAGAACACATACACCACACAACACGCACACCATACAACCCACATAACATAAACTACAAGCCCTACACTACATGTACACAGGGGGGCAAGCCCCCCTGCACCCCCACCCCCTACTTATATATTCTAACTCTGAGATTGCACTAATACACAAAAAAAAACACACAGACATTTTAAACTGCCTTGCACACACACAAACACATCACACATACATAGACACATCCAACACTCACACTCATACTCCCACTTCCCTACCCTAACCCACATGCACAACTTACAAAACACACACATACATTCACTTACCTTCACTTCTGTAAAACATCCCAACTCACACACTTCCCGTCCCGTAGCTGACATGCATAAGCACGAATTTGAGATATTTGAATTCGTGCTTATGCATTTTCGACTTAACAGTCTCGAGTTTCTGAATTTTGAACATTCAGTAATTCGGGATTGTGAAGGGGAACCTACTGGAGCTGTATTAGACAATGTGCATAAGTATTTGTTTAAAAGAAAAAAATGCATTGTACTTATTTTTTTATTCAGGTGTAGTAGGTAAAATGTATAAAACATTTTATGACTGTATTTGCTACTATGGACGTGCATTACAGTTTAAATAAGCCTCGCTTCTTGACTGTAAAGATGTGTGTAGCACTGCAGAGTCTGCTGCTTGAAGGTTGCTGAGGTAGATCACATGATGATTTCCTTATCTGGACTCTGGCCTAGTGAATCTTATTCTTTCTTCTTGGACATGTAACTGTAATCAGGAAGGATGGGTCTACATCATTTCATCAAAGTTTACTTACCTCGAACGGCTATTTATCAAACTGACATAAAAAAATGGCACTTCATTGAATGCTGACATCAGCAAACGTTTTTCTCATGGTAAGAAATCACTTGGCCAGCATACCTACCTACAAACATTCCACAGTACATCAAACCCACCATAGTGGGGGCTATGCCCCCCACACCCCCCTACTTATGTATACCAACTCTGAGATCACACTACAGTTGGGAAAAGGGTCTGTATGGGGGTCAAGTGGCTTTCTTCCCTGGGAAAAATGTTCGCTGATGCTAACGTTCAATGAAGGACCATTCCATGATGTTGGTTCAATGAATAGCCGTTCAAGATAAGTAAACTTTGATGAAGTGATATAGACCCAGAAGGACATCTTCTAAAATTCAAATGGCACTGGAAAAATATATTTTAGGGATTTACAACTGAAGGGTCTCTCTGTTAATTCAAATAGTAGAGGGAACAATTGCAGAAGTTAACAGAAGTTAATGGAAATACTGTGTTGTCTACTGAAGCATACCATTTTAATGTAACTCCATTTTTTTTGCCTGTAAGAAATTAAAAATGACATTTTGGACTGAAAATGTAAACAGTAAAGAACAGTATATCTTTAGCCAGAAGCAGACCAGTTTGAGTTTAAATGTTAGATAGATTTTGATTGTTTTCTATTACTTTGAAAGTTTTATTTCCATTTTTTGTAGAAATATTGCTGTTTGCATACTTGGAAAATAAATGTTGTAATGTGTGTGTTTCAAGTAGAAAATATTATTATTTGACTCTAAATTTGTTAAGGGTTTATTTATTAAGTAAAGGGTTAGTGCATGTAAGAATCTCTGAGATATTTGCCCTTGGAATGATGACTTCTTTGACCTAATTGTTATCATTTGAATATTTATATTCTGGCTTATATTAAGGATACACAGTAAGGTATATTCTTGTTTTGCTTCTGCTAGTTGGTGGCAGCATACCATAAAGCTTAGGAAGAAGAGAGTTGGTGTTAGTGAGTTACTGCTTTCCATCCATTTTGACAGTGGCGTGTGTGTGTGTGTGTGTGTGTGTGTGTGTGTGTGTGTGTGTGTGTGTGTGTGTGTGTGTGTGTGTGTGTGCGCATCTGTGTGTGTGTGTGTGTGTGTGTGTGTGTGTGTGTGTGTGTGTGTATGTATGTGTGTGTGTCCACATACATGTGAATGTGTGAATAAAATATTGCTAGTCAAGCTTCAAGGGGTACGCTGCAAAGCGCAATGGGCATGACATGATATGGATGAAATCCAGAGGAGCCACTGATTATAACTCTGATCTGTAGCTGAGCAATGTGAGGCTTATGTGGATGAGGCAGACTTGACTATATCCCTTGGCAGCAGTGCAAGATTTACAGGAATACATTCATTTGATCAAGCTAACATTGCTTGATCAAGTATAACACCGAGTGTTATCATCAAATTTTGTATTGCCGAACGGTCGGAATGTTGTACAAAACACCGAATGCAACTTTTCTGACTGCTCTACCTCCTAAACAAGCACTACCATGGGTCAAAAAGGGGGGATGTTTTGCGATTCGCAACAATTGTGATCACTGTTTTGAAGTTTTGCTGCACTGCTTTCGACCATATTCCGATTGACTAGCCACCGGCCAATCAAATGCATGTATGCCGATTTACATATAAACTTAAGGACAATTGCCCTTTATATATTACTAACTAAACTCTCCAAGCTTAACTTGTCACCCTCTTCCCTGAACTGGTTCACTAGCTACTTATCCAATAGATATCAGGCAGTGAGATGGAAAAAAGCCACCTTCCCTTTCATCAACACCCCAACCGGTGTTCCCCAAGGATCTATACTGGGTCCCCTGCTTTTCAATATATTCATAAACGATTTTCATATCTCTATCCCTTCAACTAAAATTATCCAATACGCAGATGATTCAACTATAATCTGCTCTGCTAACTCCAACCCCACACTGCTAAAGCTTACTCAAGATGCATTCTCAACCACCGAACAATGGATGAAAACAAATCACTTTGTACTCAATGCCTCAAAAACCAAAGTAATTGTATTCACCCCCTCTAAAGCTACCTTTTTCAATCCAAGTAATTTCACTATTGCTAGTCACAACAATACACCCTTAGAACTGGTATCTGAGGCCAAATTACTTGGGGTCCAAATTGATAGTCAGCTTAAATTCAATTCCCATCTTCAACTAAATATAAAAAAAAAACCCCACCAAAAACTTGGCATGCTCTACAGACAGAATCGTTATCTTACACCCTCCACCAAACTCACCCTATCTACCACATTTCTCATCCCAGCCCTCCTCTATGGAGCCCCACTTCTAATTAACCTACAATCTTCTCTCAAAACACAACTCTCCTCTTGCTATAACAAAATTGTTAAGTTTGCTACCTCCCATAAGTCCTCCTCACACCACTGTTCAGCTCTCCACAAACTAAAATGGTTAGAACTACCCAATCACCTCACCTACGTCCAACTGACTCTTGCACACAACCTCATCTTCAATCCCTCCCTCTGCCAATCCCTTTCCTCTACCTTCAAAATGCACCTCCCTGATAGAATTCTAAGATCTATCAACCAAAACTTAATTGAACTGTATAAACCAATTCGTCCCCCTGGAAAAAATATCTTATCCTACAGTCTTGCTCGACTCTGGAACTCCTTACCCCCATCCATTCATACCATCACAAATCACTTCTCATTCAAAAAATCCCTTCACTCACCTAATTTCCCAGTGGGAATGCTCCTGCTCCCACCCAACATAATCTCCTCATACTGAGAATTTTCACTTCTCCTCCCCTATTCATAATGAGAATTTCTACTTACTCTCCTAAACTCATAGATCTTGCTCTTGCTTGTATTAGCTTTTTCTGAATACTTAAAGGTACCTTAGTGTAAATATACCCTCTGATGGAAAAGGTTCTCTGTTTCTATATTGAAAGGTTCTATGTCAGCTCATATACCTTTCTCTTGATTGTATTAAGCTACTCATCCTGAATGTATGAAAGATATCTCCAGTGTAACCCACCCAAAGTTGTAAAAGCCTCTCAGTTTCTATATTGTAAATTGTTTTCAGCGATACAAGATTGTAATATTTGTATATGTTTGTACACTAATCTACTGTATTTCCAAGTCCATAGGAATTGTATAATTGAAACTAAATACCTTATTGTAACCTTGCTAATTGTTTTTGGAGCTTTTTTCCCCAGGACTCCATTGAAAATGGGTTCTTTTGGCCCAGTGGACTATCCTGGTAAACCAACTGCAAATAAATAATTAAATAAATAAACAGTGGTGGGAGTCAAACACATCACTACAGATATTGCTGGGAACAGTATGGGAGTTAGAATGCTTAGTTCCTGTTCATCGTGGAAGGTTCTATATTGATCTCTAACTGAAAGGAGTTATACCTTTATTAACCAGAGGATAAGTTGTGGATAGCAATTAATAAAGAGCTGAAGGACTTTATCTGGGAGGGGAAGACGGCAAGACTCAAGTGGGATAAGTTAATTCTTCCAGTAGAACATGGTGGATTGCAGTTACCCAATTTGAAGGGGTGTTTCAGAGCTACACAGTTAAGACTCCAATACATAGCACAAGCAGAAAACTATATTTCAAAGTGGAAAGGGATGATGATGAAATGGGGGAATCTCAAGAAACAAGGAGAGACCAGGATTTTGGATGCAGGACTTTAAAGAGAATAACAATAATCATACAGAATATTATATCCATAAAGTAGCAGAAAGTATTCTAAGAACTAAGTCAACATGGGATTGGAGAAAGGAGATTCTACTGATACGGATGACTACAATTAGGGATACAGACAATAGGCAAGAGGAGGCTGGAATTTATTGGAGAAAACTGTGAAAGGAGCCAAGGTATTTGGAGCAAATAACTAGAGAGGCAAAAATGACAGAATGGGAAGATGCCAAGAATTTATTTGGAGTGCAGGTTAGAGATTGCCGTCCCTATCTGGGATTAATATCAGAGTATAGGCAAAGAGAAAAAAAACAGAGGGGTCCTAAATGAAAGACCAGCACTGGGAGAGTTTTTAGTAGAATCTAGAACAGTAGATGTCAGTAGAAAAGGAGTAATTAGTACGGCATATAAAATATTGCATGATAACTATAAGAATCAATCAGAGGAGGTTAGAAAGGATTGGGAAGAGAGACTGGATAAGCAATTCACAAAGAAACAATGGGAGGATATATGTATGTCTCCCAAATATGCAACAAAATCTAAAAGATTTAAGATTTTTGCTTGATTACTTTTACATGATTGTAAATTTAATAGGAAATGAACGGCTAAAAACAGTTCCATGAAGGGAATGAAAGTGCTTACCAGTTGGATTTTTATGTAATAAAGTCAATTTGTGTTTTTAGCTGTTTGTTTTTTTATTATTTTACCTTTTTACGGCTATTTTATTTGTTTGTTTGGAAGTTTCTTGAGGTATAATTGTAAATTTGCCTATGTCACAAGTGATGATGGTGTTTGGAAAAAAAAAGAAGTTATACCTCTCCAGGTTTTTGCATTTAAGTCTGTTAATATTGTTGATCCAGCATAATGGTCATGCTTTGAAGCATTTTTTATTGGATAAACATCAAGGATGGTAAAAACCCATATTTATAATTATATTTGCATTGTGAAAATTAAAAATGAGATTGCCATGGTGGCACAAAGGGATAAAGCCCTATGACCCAAGTGATCTAAGTTCATTTAACAGCTTGGGTGCCTGACGATGCACCTGGGAAGATGGACATACTCATTCTGTGGGGAAGGAATGTGACATAATATGCTTATTCTGCCACTCCCAATCTGATCCCTGCAAAAGGACAGGGATGGTGTTTGGTGATGAACAGTTGATGTGGTTGATTCAGGGGTGATGAGAATAAGGCCAACTAAATTGATTATGGTAACCCATGTCAGCCACTGAAAGGAGCATGTGTGGAAGCATAGAAGGTCACAGATATGGTGATGTAGGTGCCAGCATCACTACCCATATGGAGGCTTTAGAACCATTGTACAAAAAAATATTTTTTCATTGGTGGGATGCTGGCAGTAGCACTAAGCTCCCCAATGTGAACTTGGTTAATGACCTCTCTAGATGTCTCTCACCTAATGGATCTGACAGAAGAGTCCTCATACCTAGGTAATGAATGGGCTTGAGCCCCAAAGAGGGTAGCTCAATTATTAACTGGTAGAGGAGAAAAATTACCCAGAAAAATATAAAAAATGAGAATAATGCTTTGTACAAGCATTCCAAAGTCTTTATTAAACACAAAAGTTTTTTTTATTGGTTTATGATGCTGTTGTGATTAGTGATGGGTAGTGTAATGGTGGTCAGAGTCTATGGTCCTTGGATCCTCTGTACTGTGCACGCTAATCTAGTGGTCACCAGGGGGCTTATCTCTCAATCTCTTAGAGCAAGAAATTTGTACAAGGCCATAAATAATGGGGGGGGCAAAGGGCCAAAAATAGGGACAATTTTTAAATATTGCTCTTCTAAAATTAGAAAGTTGATAAACTAACAGGCTTCGCTTTAGATTGAATTTTCTAAAGGGTTGTTGTTGTGTCTTTTGGCTTTTCCCGGTTAGGGGTCTCCACAGTGGAACTCCAATCCGCTAATGATTGGCAGTTGATTTTTACGTGCTGAGTTGCCAGCCCTAATGCACAACCTTCAACAAAGGTACGCCGATTCACGCATGTCTCCATGCAGAAGACGCTCTAACTGAGAGTCAAACCGGTCAGCGTCTTTTTGTGAGGTGACAACGCTACTGCAGCACCACCACCGTGTGAAGTCCAAAACTCAACTGTCTGTCATTCTTTTCTGTCTTCAGTCTTTAATGACATCAATAATTTGCCAGAAAACCACAATTTTATGAAAAATGGAAAAATATGAGGCAAAAATCTGGATATTCTGCGAAAATCTCCACAGTTGAGAGGTGTGCCAGGGGGCATGATCTCATGATCCATGCCATAGTACAAACAAACTGAAATATAAAATGTACATACCAATGAATCATTGAAAAACTCACTGAATCTTGGCCTAAAAAGCATGTAGGAAAATACATGATTGCCCTGGGCTATTGGCTCACACCATGCAGGTGATATACATCCAACTGTAGGATTGACACTGAACACCCATGGTTTTGGACCTAGCTTCCCAGGTCTCTTTCCTATTCAAACACATTGTACACAGACACACAGACACACACACACACACACACACACACACGCACACGCACACGCACACACACACACACACACACACACACACACACACACACACACACACACACACAAAATACATTCCAGGAAAGACTGGTAATAACAAAATACATTCCAGAAAAGGCTGGTAATATTTCCTAATACTAAACCTTTCTGTCCTGGCTGAACTGAATGTAGATCACTGCTTCCACTCTAGATTACTTAACTGGAGAATTCCAGTTACTGTTCAGTTAAGACAAATAAGCACAAATGGAAATGTGTAGCAGAGTAGTCCTGACAATCAGAAGTAGATCCCAGCAGCTAGTCACATTCACAGTAGGTACCCTCTTAGCAAGTAATAGATAAGTAGATAATTACATTAGACACAAATTTTGAAGGTAAATAAAGCATGCTTTATTAAAAAAGTTGGACAATACAGTTAAAAGTTAAATATGCAGTGAAATATATGGTTGTACAGAGAAGCATAAAATAAGCAGCTTCAGCAAATAGGATGCTTAAAAGAAGAAGCTGTCTAGCCAACTAAATATTTCCTAGATATAGTTAACTAAAAGAGTTACAGGGCCCTATCTACACTATTTGAACTTTTAGTTCTTAAGAGGCAGAGACATAAATGTAGAAAAAACATCATTGCTGTAGAGTACCAGTCTGGTCTATATTAAGAAAATTCCTAGGCAGCACTCCTCCAAACACTAAAATGATGGTTGCAAGTTCAACAATCTGTCTCTCTCTTGAGAGTCATTCCATATAACCCCTAAAAGGCTGCTTTTAATGGGTCCACAATAGGAGGCATACCCCAGAAAGCATCCTTTTAAATCCCCTCACTTCAGTGAACCACAATCTGGCTCTTAAAGAAAACAGTCCTGTCCTTTCCTAGATAATAGTATTTGTTTATTTCCTTCTCACTAACAACCCCACACACAGGAATTAAAGATAAAACTAATTAACAGTTTCACAGAAATCACCTACTGCAACTTAACTGCCCTCATCTGGAAAGAACCTTACAAAATATTTTACTTTTTAAAGCTTTTAACTCCAGACTGACCATGAGTAATTACATATCCTGCAATCACGTATCAAAAACAATCACAATTTCTGTTTTACATATCTGCTGCACATTTTTATTTGCTCTGCTTTCCCAGAAGAACATAGTGACAAGATTCTTATACTTGTTTTTCTGTATTGTAAAAAAAAAAATCACAAGATTAATACATTTTAGAAAGACATACTGTAAGTTCAGTCACATATGTACAGTTCAGACCTTTGTAACAGTCCTTCTAACAGAACAGTGGCAGATTTATATATTAAACTCACATTGCCATTAAGAATTACTTAAAATAATTAGTAGCATGTGCTACTACATGCGTAGAGACTGTTGTGTCTTTCGACTTTTCCCAGTTAGGGGTCGCCACAGCGGAACTCTGGTTCTCTAATGATTGGCAGTAGATTTTTACGTGCCGAGTTGCCAGCCCTGATGCACAACCTTCAAAGAAAGTATGCCCATTCACACATGTCTCCACGCAGAAGATACTCTAGCTGAGAATTGAACTGGACAGCGTCTTACTGTGAGGTGACAACGCTACCGCAGCACCACCACCGCGGATTAAGGGCTAAATGAAATACTTGGGTTTAAAAGGTTATTAAAATATAAGACATTACAGCATTACATTTCATATGAAATTAAAATATGGTTTTGCAATTGTGTTCAGTTTTGTTAAATCACAGGTTCATAGGTTCATAGGTTCATACTAGGCTATCTGCCCTGGGGCAATTATAAGCCTAGCCCGATTCTGTATGGCTTACGCCACCCCTTGATTTGAGTATACTGTGCCCTTTTTAAGGTTTAGTTTACTGTGCCTCTGTCTAATAGTGACATGGGAGTAATCCCTGGGACAAACCTAAGATCCCCCATCCACCTATCGAGATTCTTCTTGAAGAGATTCAGTGAGGTGCTCTGCCTCACATGAACTGGAATTCTATTCCAGAGCGAAGGGAGCCTCTGGGTTATGTACCTGTCCCTCCAGCAAGTTCTATTTATTTCTGTGCTGAGGTTCAAGTCCCTCGAGCGTGTGGCTCTAAGGGATTTAGATTTACTGAGGTGGAGCATGTCCATTAATTTTGGATTTGACATAGCCATTAACATTGACACAGACATTTGTACTTTAGCTTTCTTTGAGCTAGCTTTTAATGCCATCTGCTTTTGATTATTTATGGTAAAAATATGTGTGGTTATTGTTGGTTAACCCAATGAAGTATTTTACATTAATGAGACAGTAAAGCAGTTTGCTTTAAGTTCTGATGCATTTTTTAAATGTCATTTGTAGTTAACATCTCAAAGTGAGATGGGCCTCTAATCAGATGTTTTGGACCTAGCTTCTCAGTAATGAGTATGGAAGCAGTGTCTACTTTAGTTGAAGAAGTAGTTCTTGAAATGGAATTTTCACAAGATCCTGAGGTTTCGGAAGAACAATTGTGAAGCCACCAGATAATCTCTTTATCAGCTTTTCAGTTTGTGGAAAAGAAAGTTCACACCAGGTACAGCTGATAAACTATTTACTGAGGAGGGTTTAAAATGGTTAAGGTTAAGAGATTACAGAAAGACTATTTGTCAAGGAATGCCTAAAGGTGAACTATATTCATTGAGGTCTACATATAACCTGATAGCCTAAAAGATGGATTTGGTGGGAATTGTAGGAGATAAATGAGAAACATTGGATTTCCTAGATAGAGATATTGCTCATATATCATCAAAAGGATGCATACAATTTGAACCATGACACTCAGAAACTTCTTATACAGATAAAAATGTTGGTGTTGGCTATTGAGTCTAAACTTAAAGTGTTATTATACAGAAGTGTCAAGAAGAAAATGATGTCTTACATAAAAGTATAACTACAGAAATGTCAAGGGGATTTCAGTGACTATATAAATTATATATATATATATATATATATATATATATATATATGGGTTCCTATGACTTCATCGAACTTTCAAATCACCGACACTCACCTCTTCGACACCAAACCATCGACATCCATATCATCGACAATTCCAGTAAGCGATCTTCCCCCTCACAGGACCCATGGTAGCGCTTGTTCCTGTGTTACAACGATTAGGGTTTACGTGATTCCGTATAAATTACCTTGAAAGCGCTACCATGGGTCCTGTGAGGGGGAAGATCGCTTACCGGAATTGTCGATGATATGGACGTCGATGGTTTGGTGTCGAAGAGGTGAGTGTCGGTGATTTGAAAGTTTGATGAAGTCATAGGAACCCATATATATATATATATATATATATATATATATATATATATATGTGTATATGTACAACAGAATGGCATTAAATATACTGATCCCAAGGATATTGCCAATATCCTGGCAGATCAATTCAGTGCCAACTTCACCCCCCTCTCACCCCCTAAACGGCCCATCTCAATACCGGAAGACTGGCACATTTTAGTAATAATGGCCATACAGGAAGTAGATAAGATAGTACAATATTCAGAGGAGAGAATTTCTAAAAAAGGTCAGTCTATTCATGCTTCTAAAAATTTTACTGCATCTGGTAGGGGCATTTGATGGACTGTAAAAACTGCTTATTTCAGAAAGAGTTTATGTTTTTTACTATCCGAATACAAAGAGGTGGTGCAGCGGTAGCGATGTTGCCTCACAGCAAGAGGTTCTCCCATTCGATTCCCGGCTGGAGCACCTTCTGTGTGGAGTCTGCATGTCCTCCCTGCAGTTGAGTGGCATTCGAAAGACATGCATAGAATGGGCGTGCCTTTGTTGAAGGTTGGGCATCGAGCTGGAACCTTGGCAGCCATAAAAAATCTACTGCCAATCATTAGCGGACCGGAGTTCCGCTGTGGTGACCGCTAACCGGGAAAAGTCAAAAGAAGAAGAACAACTATCCAAATACAAAGAAGTTGCAGATTCTGTTGTTTCATTAAAAAAACAGCTAGACTTTACTGAATATGTTTTCTGATACAACAAAGTATGGAAATACTGGTAAAAGGATTATTTCTGTGTGTAAGATACCACTTGTGCTTAGCTCTGTTTTGGACCCATCCCTTGATGCTTTTTACATACATTGTGACCCATAATTAAAGAGTTTGTAAAGAAGCTAATCAAGAAGTAGTTTTAGAATGTAAGCAGTCAGCAGAGGCAAGGTCTGTGATTTATATAATGATTCTAAAATCTGAATCAGAAAAGCAAACAAGGGAGAGACCATTGTAGTTATGGATATGGGTGATTACAGTACTGTAGTGATTGAAATGTTACCTGTTGAAGTTGCATATGAATAAGTAAAACAGCTTCACAGAGACAAGGCTTATAGAGTTATAGATAATGAGGTCAGAAATGTACTAAATACTGGTGAAATCCTTGGATTCCTTACCAGTTAATTCAGAGTTCAACATCCTAAGCTGGGTAATGTTTGGAATTTCCATGGTTCCTAAACAACCACTTACACCAGTAGTAGCAGCCTCAGGATAGGAAGCAGAACTATTAACATTTTTTTATTGAAACAGTAGTAAAATATTAGATGCTCTATGCATTTTATTACCCACTAAAAGACATTATCATAGATGAAGATGTATTTCAGTTACAGTGGAGGATGAGTCCTTGTTTTAAGCTATTCTGCACAAATTATTAATTAAATGGTTCATAAATATAAATTGAAATGTTAGAATATTTCTCTTGCCCATATGAAGTTGCTTTCAGATTGTTGTAATATTGTTCTGTCCAATAATTTATATGCCTTTAATAAGACTAGGTATAGGAAGAAACACGGAGTATCCACCTGAGCTATTACCAACTCAAGCAGATGTGACCTTAGTTTATCATCTCATCTGCAGGACAGCGCACTCAAGGGTGCATCACTCCCTAATGCTGCACAGCAAACTGAAAAGTAATTCAATCACCTGGAGTGGAAATAGGTTCATAGGTTCATAGATTTGTACTAGGCTAACTGTCCTTGTGGGCCATTTTAAGCCTAGCCAACTGTCCCATGTGAGAATCCAACCCTACATCTTGTTTCTATAAGGTAAACACCTTAACCATTATGCCATCCTCCCGCCCCCTTAGATCAATCAAAAACCTTTCTGCTGTCAACAAAGGAAAAATCTATTATTTCTTTCTTTTGTCTTTTGGGCCCATTCTATTGCTACATGATTTTTGTCTACTTCTGCTTTGATTTCCATTCACACTCTTTTCTAAAAATGTTTTTGCTGATCTGTGCAAATATGTCATCTAAGACTTGTTTTCTTTATGGTATAGAACTTCTGTTATGTTTTGATCTGATTATGTCAACAAATATGTATGTAGTCCCATGATTGCAGACCTATACATCTAGTCATTTTTAGCAGGCTTATGCCTCTTTCTGAATGAGGGATATATAATTTTGTCATGCGATGCTTCTTATATACCATTTTATAAGCATTATGCATTTTCTTGTTCAGTTGATCCAGTACTGCTTGGGGCTAGTTAGTCACACCAAAGCTGTAAGATAGGACAGGAAAAGCAAGCTGATTCATATTATAGATTGAATTTTATTTCTGGATATCAAGACATTTTTCAATATTAGCTCAAGTCTTTTCAGCCAGTATGAGTAGTGTTCTGTTGCTAGGGAATGCTTTTACTAGCCAATCATTATGATTTCAACTTGCACAACTTTCACCGATATCGGATTTTTTTTTTCTTAAACTAAATGTTGAACTGATGTTCTCTCTGTCCATCTAGCCACCAAGCATCCTTCCTGCCACCTGTCCATCAGTACCTCCTTTATCCATTTCAGGGTTGTTAGGAGCCAAATCCTATCCTGACAAACAACAGTAACTAAGGTAGAAACCAATCCTGGATGGATTACCAGTTCATAATAAGACAGAAGATTATTGTCAAATACAATGACATTCACATTTCAGAACTTTTTGATCAATTAGAAGCACTTAATAATCAAATTTCTCAAGATCCATCATTCGAGAAAGTGTATGAGCAGTATGCATACATCACAACAGATGTCACCAAATGCTGCGATACCATCTTTAAGAAAAAAAGTAATAAAATCCAACGAGACTTACAAACTTATGCTCAACAACAAGCATATCCAAAATCAATGAATTCAAGTAGCAGTAACCATAGCATCGGTTTAACAAGACAACATTCGACTCACAACAATGACGTCAATCCACCGGTAGAGGGAGATGACGAAGACACCCGGATGGAAGGCGAAGAACACACGGAAGAAGGCGGAAGATGGTCAGACCGGTTAAGGCATCAAGGTGACACACAGAACCAGCGGGAATTTCAGAAGACAGGCGCCAGACCAAAACAGACTTTTTTGGGACTTTCTGTGGGCAAAAAGCGGAGGAATTAACATCGGATACTGAGACAGTTACGAGAGCACAGTCGAGTACGAACGTTCTTATTACAACAGATGTATCTTTTGTAGCGGAGGACTTTACATTACCATACATAACTTTTAGTAAGTCCCGTATTAACTATCATAATACAACTGATTGTACAAAGATATTTAGTAATAAGGTTACGGCTATTTCTGAGGATTATGTTAATGATATGCAAGTAACGGATGATGTCAAACATGTGATACAACATCATGATAGTAGTTGTTTGGATACACAATTGGTTCAAGTGAATGATTTTGATGAGAATGATAATGTATTACTAGAATTAAGTACGTATCAATATAATGAAGTAATTTCAAGTAATGATGCAAATGATGGAATAGAAACAAATGGAGATAGGCAAATTGTAAACATGCCAAACTATTTGCATTATTCAGTTAATTTTTGTATTAATCAAAATCCAGACAATTATATTATACAATGTGGGAATTATGAGCAACCCTGTGATAAAGTAACAATGGTATGTTCAAACATGGATATTCCGATAGAACATAATGTGCAATTTTTAAGTCATCCGATTATTATAATGAATGAAAAGCAAGATTATAAGATATATAACTATTCTTCCAAGGATATCACAATAGCACATGCAAATTTATTTTCGAAAGGACTGAATTTTGTCCCATGTATTAAAGGCAATATTGTACAATCTATATTAGATTTAAAATTATTTTCTAGAAAATTAAATTTAAAAGTATACTTCGATAATAATAATGAAAGTAATATAGGGGTATATAATGTGTTCACGAAACCAAGTCTATTCAATCCACCCATGAATGAGGAAATAACTCAATTTGAAAGGAGAACTGAATATGACATAAGACAATTCTATAAAAAATATAAATACAACAAATATGTCAATATTACAGCAAGTGAAAAGCAGCTTTTGAAAGAAATCCAAAATGATCCAACATTAAGAGTCATGAGACCTGATAAAGGCAATGGTATAGTCATTTTAGACTATAACGACTACAGCTTATATATGACCAACATGTTAATGAATAAAACATATGCAGAAATAAGTAGAAACCAAGTACATATAGCATATAAAAGAATTGATACAAAATTGGAAGATATGTTATATCAAGGGGGTATCACTGAATTAGAGTATAATTATTTGTGAAATGAATATCCAGTAATCAGTGGTATCTTCGGAATACCAAAAATTCATAAAGGTCTTGATAACTTGGATTTCAGACCCATAGTAGATGGAAGCAGAAGTGTCACATGCAATATAAGCAAATATTTGGATCATTTCTTTAAGGAAAGCATGAAATTTTTCAGTTACATTACCAAAGATTCATGGGATTTTTTTGAGTAGACTAAATAAAGTTAATATGAAAAAAGAATATGTTTTCATTACAATAGATGTAGTAAGTTTATTTACTACAATACCTCATGATGTAGGCCTTATATGGCTGGAAGAACAGCTTTATTCAACAAAGTTATATGAACAAGATCAAATTAATACATTTATAAATTTAATGGAAATTGTATTGAATAATAATTATATATTCTTCGAAGGTAGTTATTTCCAACAAATTAGCGGAGTAGCAATGGGGGCACCTTGTGCCCCCATGTATGCGAATCTAATTATGAGTTACTGGGAACAAAACTATCTATTTACTACAGAATTTCATGAACACATTATTATGTATACCAGATATCTAGATGATATTTTCATTATATGGAATAAAAATAATGATATAAATATGTTGGACACATTTTTACAATATATTAACAACACTGTTAAATTTTTGCAGTTTACTTATAATGTCCAAGAATATAACATTAATTACCTGGATGTGGATGTAACATATGACAAACAAACAAATAAGTTGAATACAAAAATATATAGAAAACCCACATTTTCAAATGCGTACTTGCACTTTGATAGTTGGCACCCTGACCATCAGAAAAAAGCCATTGTGAAGGGGCAGATGGTCAGGGCGGCCAGTATGGTCAGTGAAGAACTTGACTTTATAACAGAAATGAAATACATTATGCAGCTTTTTATTAATAGGGGGTATCCAGAACAATTTTGTGTCCAGATATATGATGAAATAATCAATAAAAGAAGGAATGGCATTTACACAGCAATTCTAAATACTGGTACAATATCGAATCAAAAGTTGGATAATATGGATGAAAAATTTAATAATAATATCCCATTATATATCATTAAATTTGATGATTGTACCACAAATATAGAAGGTATTATTAAGAAAAATTGGGATTTTTTCATCAATGATAAAATTGGGAGACAAGTATTTTATGGAATAATAAAATTTGTGTATAAAAAAAGTCCTTCTTTTAAAAATATATTGGAACACAAAAGAAATACTGGACAATGTACGAGTGCAAGAAAAGGAAATTTCAAATGTGGAGCATGCAAGACATGCAATTATATTCATGTAACAGGTTCTAATGTTACAGTTAATGAATGTAATATATTAATATATGGACATTATAACTGTCAAACAACTAATATAGTATACATAGCCTTGTGTCAACAATGTAATGTATTTTACGTGGGAAAAACGAAAAGAAAATTCAGAGAAAGAATCAAAGAACATCTATTAGATATAAAACATCAGAAGAATAGTAATGCTTTAGCAAGACACATTATGGAATACAAAGATCATACCTTCAAATTTATGGTAGTAACTCAAATTAAACAAGATCTACAGGGAAGGACAACCATATATCATTTGGACATGGAAGAATTAAAATGGCAAATACTGCTTAATGCATGTATACCTCCGGGTATAAACGAATATATGAGCATTATGCCAGTATTGAAATTAAATAGAATATACAATGTATGATACAGTATGATATTCATTAATCAAGTATCAAATTTATTTATTTATTTATTTAAAATTTAAAAAATTTGAATAAAAATTAAATATCATAACAACATAAGATCAAATATTGATACATATTATGGATACATACATTTATAATGGAATCAATATATACAGGGTGCAATTTTTTACACAATTTTTTCTTACAATGTAATTATATTAACTGAATCATAAAGATAGGAATACATCACATTAAAAACATTATAGTTAAGCTTTCTGCTTATAAGATAATATTCTAATAGCATATAACTTGATATATATTTCATTAATAAATTAATTTGTGGTAAAAGAAAATATATACTCAGTAACATCATAGGGTTAATAGATATATTCATTATGGTATATATGGAGTATAACAACAATAAATAGGGTAATAAATCATTCATTATATATCATTATAAATTGATCAAATAAATAGTTATACACAATTAGATATATATTTATAGAATTTTGAAAGTTGATTTGTATTAGATTATATGTACATGTCTATTTGTAAAGTGCATGAGAGTATAATGTATATGTATGTGTTGGTTTTAAATGAGAGAAAATATATATATATATATTTTTTTGAATCAATACCATTTCCCTTTTAAGAAAGTATGGCGGGAAATTAGGTCATTAATTAATGTGATTATTGAATAATCAGTATTGTATAAATAAATGGTGTAGAATGATAGACTGTATTCTGAGGAAGTTCGTAAGGACGAAACCTAGGTCAACAATAAGCAGTGTTCGTGTAAAGGTGGTTACGGAGTCTATTCTGCAGTTTTTTGACTTGGTCAGTATTTACCAGTTTGGTTTGTTCTCTTGTGGATATCTGTTCATCTCCTTATTGGCATTGGTATCGGCTTCACCTTGCTTTTGAACTTCATATTATAGATTGAATTTTATTTCTGGATATCAAGACATTTTTCAATATTAGCTCAAGTCTTTTCAGCCAGTATGAGTAGTGTTCTGTTGCTAGGGAATGCTTTTACTAGCCAATCATTATGATTTCAACTTGCACAACTTTCACTGATATCGGATTTTTTTTTTCTTAAACTAAATGTTGAACTGATGTTCTCTCTGTCCATCTAGCCACCAAGCATCCTTCCTGCCACCTGTCCATCAGTACCTCCTTTATCCATTTCAGGGTTGTTAGGAGCCAAATCCTATCCTGACAAACAACAGTAACTAAGGTAGAAACCAATCCTGGATGGATTACCAGTTCATAATAAGACATATGTGTTCTCAAACACGTACATAGGCAGAATCTATAGCATCACAAGTGTGCCTGCATGCAGATCTTGTGGATGAGGGTTGGAAATGGATTCCCCAGTAAAAGCTCACATGGACAAAGAGAAAACATGCAAATTCCACACAGCAGGCACTGCAGCTCTGAAATGTACTGAAGAAGAAAGCGAGGCAGCAATATTAATCACAGTATCACTAAGCTTTAGAATTTAGCCTGGGTGTTTTTCATTTACATAGTTATAGTCATCTTTTATATCTTAAAATATATGCTCAATTATGTGTACTTCTGTGAAGTGCTGTGTCCAAATGTTTTTCATATTGTGTATGCTTTTGATATAGAGATGTAGCAAGGTAATTTGGTGTCCTGGTTAGCATACCTATATGCCCCCCCCCAATCTATAAGCTATCACAATGCTGACTAAATATTCTGTTATTAAGTGATCATAATTAACCAGCCACTTTAATAGTTAGTTTACAAGCTCTGTTATGTGACCACAATCATGACTGCCTAATTATAAGTTCATAGATTAGTACTAGGCTAACTGCCCTTCTGGTCCATTTTAAGCTTAGCCAGTTGCCCCATGTGAGAGTCAAACCCTGCACTTTGTGCCTGTAAGGTAAACAACTTACCCGTTATGCCAACCTCCTACCCTAAGTTTATAAATTAGTACCAGACTAACTGTCCTTGTGGGTCATTCCAAGCCCAGCCAATTACATCACATGAAAATTAAACCCTGCACTTAGTGCATATAAAATGAACACCTTAACCACTATGCCAGCCTCCCACACTCCCTTTTATTTCCAGTGAATGGCTTCTAACTTTCAGAGCCCGCTACAAGTTGGCATGTGCAATAATTGGCCAATCTAAATGTGTATATATCCACACAGACACACACACACACACACACACACACACACACACACACACACACACACACACACACACATACACACGCGCGATTATGGTTAAAAATGTAAACTCATCAAAATGCATTCAAGATGTCAACACCAAAATACTGGCAATTCACATTGTATATATGTCAAAATACTGACACTTAAAATATGGACAGAAAAACACTTAAACCCACAGAAAATAAATCACAAAAAAATGTCTAATCATTTTACATTAAACTATACTAATATCATAGGGCATAATTTGTCAAAATAATGGCAGTGTTATGGAAAGGGTCTTTTTAAGGTAAGGTGCAGGGTTAGGATCAGGGTTAGGGGGAGGGGCAGGGATACTGCACTAACTCTAACCCTGCCCATAATCTTAGAAGAAACTCTTTCACTAACAATACAACTATATATGACCAGTTCAACCATGCTAACATGCATCAAAAACATGCACAACATCCTTACTCTAACCTTAAAGAACAGACACTCGCATAAACATACACACACCCCTTACACTAGCCCACTTACCTCTGTCTACATTCTGATGCTACAATTTACACTGCTGACTTTTTGAACTACCAACATTTTTAACTGTACACACACACACATATATATATATATATATATGTGTGTGTGTGTATATATATATATATATATATATATATATATTTATATATGTGTGTGTGTGTATATATATATATATATATATATATATATATATATATATATACATATATATATATATATATATATATATATATATATGTATATATATATATATATACAGATATATATATATATATATATATATGTATATATATATATACACATACATATATATAAATATACATATATATGGGAGCACTTTATAATCTCAAAATACTGAAATGTCGAATTTCAGTATCTCGAGACTATAAAGCCAGATGTTTACAATAGCGAAAGTTCAAAATCGCGAATTCCAATATCTTGAATTCGCAGTTATGGCCTTACGCTACGTAATGTCCGAGATTGTGTGTTGATGGTGCGCGGTGCTGTGTGTGGATCTAGGTGTTTTGTCAGGTGAGTGAGTGCTTTGTAGGTGTTTTGAGTGGGAGTTAGAGCATATGTGAGTGTGCTGATATGTCTGATGTGTGTGTGTGAGGGCACTGGAGAATGTATGTGTGTGAGTTTGCTTTTGTTTCCTGTTTGTGCGATCTCTGAGTTAGTATATATAAGTAGGGGGGTGTGGGGGTGCAGGGGGGCTTGCCCCCCTGCTTATGTGTGTATGAGTTGCGTATGTGTATAGTTTTGTTTGTTTATGTTGTGATGTGGGTGTTGTGATGTATGTATAGTGTAGTGTGTGCAGTTTGTTCGGTGTTTTGAATTTCGCAGTTTTGGGTTCGAGGTTTTGTTGTTTCAGTGTTTTGTGGATTCGGTTTCATGGTCTCAAGATACTGAAATTCAATATTTCAGTATTTCGAGATTATGAAGTGAATCCATATATACATATACATGCACATTATATATATATATATATATATATATATATATATATATATATATATATATATATATATCAATGGGTGTGGGGCTGCAACCCACAACTTGAGGGGAGCTTGTTCTCCTACAAAAAACTCTTGTAAGCAAACTTATAATCAGTGCTCTCAACCAGCAATTAAAAAAAAAAAAAACAGCGCCCCCAAAAAGTATTTAATTGCACAATTCTAAATTCAGTTAACTTAAACTATTTCCACAATAAAGCACAGTAATGAAGTTCCAGTAAATATGCCATGATCCAAACTGTTGTATATTGATTCTTTTATTCAATAAAACAACACAGTAGGTTTAGTGCTTTCATCTACGAGGATGTAGACTTCATCAGAACAATAATCCCACAAATAAATGAAGTTTATATACTTTAAAGCCCGCCATTTTACAATTGAATAATTAATCATCTAATATACACTTAAAGTAACATGTCTATATATCAGTACAGATGTGTATTGTGTTAACCATATATACATATTATCTAATATTTGATGTATAAAATTATAAAAGAATTAATACAATATCCAAAATTCTAAATAAAAACCTTGTATCTTAAAAACAATAAGAATTAATGTAAGCAATATTGTTTATATGATGTATATGTATATATATTATTATTTGCTAAAATATTGTATAACTTTTACTTAACATTTAAATCTCAATAATATATAATTATCTTACTTTACTAAAATGTCAAATATAAAAGTAATTAAAGGTTACAGAAAATGCTTTTATATTATGGCAAATCAGGCTTAATGCAGCTTGTCCCCCTGCCTTAAATGACTGTATTCCTACAAAACCTCTTATTAGGAACTAATGACTATGTGTATTTAACAAATATTACTGAATGTTGCATCTTATATTAATATAAAAGCATTTTCTGTAACCTTTAATTACTTTTATATTTGACATTTTAGTAAAGTAAGATAATTATATATTATTGAGATTTAAATGTTAAGTAAAAGTTATACAATATTTTAGCAAATAATAATATATATACATATACATCATATAAACAATATTGCTTACATTAATTCTTATTGTTTTTAAGATACAAGGTTTTTATTTAGAATTTTGGATATTGTATTAATTCTTTTATAATTTTATACATCAAATATTAGATAATATGTATATATATATATATATATATATATGGTTAACACAATACACATCTATACTGATATATAGACATGTTACTTTAAGTGTATATTAGATGATTAATTATTCAATTGTAAAATGGCGGGTTTTAAAGTATATAAACTTCATTTATTTGTGGGATTATTGTTCTGATGAAGTCTACATCCTTGTAGATGAAAGCGCTAAACCTACTGTGTTGTTTTATTGAATAAAAGAATTAATATACATCAGTTTGGATCGTGGCATATTTACTGGAACTTCATTGCTGTGCTTTATTGTGGATTTGGTTGTGGTGAGTTCTAGTAAACTTAAACTATTTCCCAACCCTTCTTTAAAAATATTTCTATAAAAAGTATACCTTCATTCATTTGGGTTTCTTTTTTTTTTCAAAACAGGTTTATTGTTTTAACATATAAGAGAAATATCATAACAATTGTATACAAGTAATTAAAAATAGGTATTATTATAATATTCAACAAAACAACTAAAGTATTTACAAAGACATCCACTACAATCAGATCAATTAATTAAACTAAAATATCATGCTATTGAAATTAAAATTTTTTTAACAAATTTTGTAAATTATCCCATACAATAAAATAAGATGTTTTTCTGTTTGTTCTAGTCCTAATTGTGTTTATTTCCATATGGCACACTATATTCATAACATTTTTAAATTCATTGAACGAAGGAGGTGTATCTGAAATCCACTTTCTAGTTATTATTTTCCTAGCCACTGCTAGAATAGACCATAACAAGGGAAGCTTAACCTTTTAACACTTTGAGGTACAGGTGTGTTGAATAATATAAGAGATTTAGAAATAATGAAATTATCTGTAAAAAGAGCCTGCAAAAATTCATTAATTGACTTCCAGTATTCTTTCAATTTTATACAGTCATAAAACATATGAGCCCAGTCAGCATTAATTTCTACATTACATCTCTTACATAGATTATCTTTATTATTTATTTTATTCATCATCAAAGGTGTATAAAAGATCTATGTAAAATTTCCATGTATAAAGTCTCCAGACAATGGAAGACGTAGTTCTATAAGCAGATTCCAATATATATTGTTTATCTTGTTGATTTGGTGGGTCCTCATTAATAGAAGTGAAATAATTCCAGTATGAATCTACACTGTAAAAAGTTTCTTGTCTGATAACTTTATGTATGTATGAAAGTTTACCTTTATCAGAAACTTTATGTTGTAAATTTAATATCAAGTAATCAGTCAGTGTTGGAATAGATTCTTTAACAGTTATAGACATTAAATCTATTTTATTAATGAGATGTTGTCTAAAGGTCTGAACCTCTAACCAGCAAGTTTCTCTTAGATCAAATTCTTGTTTTAAGAAATCTAGATTTTTAACTTTATTATCAGATATCAACTGATACCAGTACTTTAGATCATTATCTATAGCTAAATGAGTTCCTTCAGAAGTAGATGACAAAAGCATACCCTGAGTATACATTATAGGAAATACAATAAAATTCCATTCCCTATACTTAGGGTGCATGAATATAAAGTTACGATAACTAATAATAATATTTAATGGGTAACAAACCATATGTTTAGGTGTAATAGGTGAAGTACAAAATTCCTTTAGTAACCATAACATGGAGTTATTTACAATCATATTTTTATGTGTTAAGGAGATTTTCATGAAGTGTATACTAATTAGCTCCCAATAATCTTTCCATTTTGTGACATATGACTGATCTATTAATAAAGTAATAACTTTTACAATAGAAGAGATAGTATATAAATTAAAGTCTGGAAAAGAAATACCCCTTGAGACCAGCTATTAGTATGTTTCTTTAATGCAATCCTAGGTCTATTAGGTGCCCATAAGAAATTTAACATTAGTGTGTTCAGTTTCTTGATAATTATTTTGTAGGTGGAAGTATTATTGATTGTATTAAGTATAAAATCTTGGGGAATATTATCATTTTAATAATTGTAAGTCTCTCCTCCATAGTAAAAACATATTATTCCAGGTATTAAAAAGATTTTGTATATTAAGAAAACAGGTATTATAATTATTATATATAATAGATTTAATATCTTTAGATAGTATTATACCTAAATAAGTTATCTGACCTGAATTGGGTACATATTTAGTAAAATCACTAATGAGAATATTTTTCGTGTATATATAGGTAGTATTTTAGTTTTTCTTCATTGAATATTAAACCAGAAATACTTTTAAAATTCATCATGTTATCAAATAGAGACTGTATAGAAGAATTAGATCCTGCTGATGTAATTAGAACATCATCTGCAAAAAGTTGAATTTTGGATGTTGTATTTTCATCTATTTCAAAACCCTCTATGTCAGTACTGTTTCTGATCAAATTAGCCCAAGGCTCCATTACTAAAGTGAATAATAGTGGAGAAAGTGGACATCCTTGTTTTGTACCTTTAAGAATGGGTATTTTTGTGAAACATATGTTCCTACCTTAATATAAGCCAACGTTCCTTTGTATAAATGTTCAATTAGATTTACAAATGCATCCGAGAAGTTTGTGCACTTCATTAAGGTAAACAGATAGTCCCAACTTACTGAATCAAATGCTGAACTTATATCAAAACTAATAAGTGTTAAATCTTTCTTTTTCCTATTTGCAAAATCTATTAATGTTAAAGTTCTTCTTATATTATCAAAAGTATTTCTATTTACAATGAAGCCTGTCTGATCTATATCTATAATGCCGGGAATGATTGTCTTCAATCTATCAGCAAAGATATTCATAAACATTTTATAATCAACATTAAGTAATGAGATGGGCCGATATGAAGAACATCTAGTTGGATCTTTATTAGGTTTTAAAATTGGCGAAATAAATGTATATTGCCAAGATGGGGGTTATTAACTCAGTTTGGGCCAAAATAAAACCTTATGTATTAATGAATATATATTTTAGAAAGGATTTTATATATCTCTGGTATAATACCATCATTACCCGGTGCTTTGTTTGATTTAAGCTTATTTATTTGTGTAATAACCTCTGTATATGAAATACTTTTGTCCAATAGTTTAATCTGTTGTTTATTAAGCTTTTTATTCATGTTTGTGGTTATAAACTCCTTTATTTTATCTTTAGGTTCCATGTTAATGTTATTATGGTTAATTTTGTGAAAGTGATTTCTAAATTCATCTAGTATTTCTGGTATACTAGAAACATTCTTCTTTTCCTTAGAGAAAAGATTTCTTTGATATGGTTTTGTTTATTCAACCTTTTTGTTTTATTTTTAAGTCTATGTAAGTATTTGGGGCTTATTGAATAAGACAAAAACTTGTATTTCTCTAAAGTTATTTTAACTTTATGAGTTAAAATTTCTTTGTATTTCTCATTTAGTTTGTTTATTTCTTCAATAACTTTCTTGTCCATAATATTTTCTTTATTATTATGTTTATAAGAGTCTAATTTACTTTGAATATCTAACAATTCCTTATCCCAAGATTTCCTTTTATTATTATACCATCTTATACTTTGTCCATATAGATATGATTTTAAGGCATCCCAAACATAAACAATGGAGACTTCAGGAGTGTTATTTATGTCTAAAAAATGTTTTACTTCTGAAAGTATATATTCTTTATAGTCTTTTAGTTGAGTTAAGTATGCTGGTATCCTTTTGATCTGAACATTATGAGTATTTTTTATCATGAATTCAAAAACAATTGAATTATGATCAGATATAGGACATGAAATGATTTTGGAATTAATTAAATCTGTTACCATCTGGTTAGAAATAAAGACCCTATCTATTTTTGAATAAGTTTTGTATCTGTTAGAAAAAAGGTGTATGGTAATGATTTTGAATCTATCTGATTATTAATATCATTCAAATGATAAGAATTAGCAAAATCCTTTAAATGTTTT